>NW_008345054.1:143952-267576 GCF_000622305.1 Nannospalax galili
TAGAAGTGGAATTACTGAATTATGATGTATTTTGTTTCATTTTTTGAGAAACTCTCAAATAATTTTTCCAAAGTGCCTCATTACACCAACAAGTTATGCAGGCTCCTATATTTTCTATGTTTGACAACATTTGTCTGTCTTATGATAGTCTAGTACAGCTACAGTGATCTCTTGTTGTGGTTTTAGTTTACATTTCTCTGATGAATAAATATTTTCAGCCTCTTTTCATGTGCTTCTTTACCACTCCTGCCCTTTTTGGAGCAAAATCTCTTCACATCCTCTGCCCACTTCTAAAAATTGAGTTGCTTCTCTATCAATGACTTAGTTATAAGTACTCTTTGCAAATTCTAGAAGCAGGTCCTTTATCAGATTTGTGCTTTACAATATTTTTCTCTCAATCTACTGCTTGTCTTTTCATTAATAGTCTTGTTTTCAGTGCAAAAATTTCAGGTTTTGAGGAGGTAGGTCCAATTTATCATTTTTGAAAAATTTCCAATGTATTTTCCAGAAAAGCTTTTCCTATTTTTCCACAAATATTTAAGATTTTCTCTTAATGTGTCTTAGAAAAAAAAATTATCTCATAAGTATGTAATCACATCATGTTAACTTTTGTGTATGGTGCAAGATGAAAACCAGGTTCATGTTTTCCATGTGGCTAAGAGGCTGATCCAGCTATCGAGGAGATCTGATCACCACTGAATGAAAGGACCACACTTTCATCAGGTAATTAATTCATCAAGAAATGCAGAATCAATTGTCTACAAAGGCATAGGTCTATATCTGTATTTGAAATTCTGCATGAAATTTGCAATGAACTTATAATTTAAGTATTATTATGCTGGTCTTCCAAATGATGAACTAAGAAGCAAGAAATTTGGTGTGCTTCTGTACAACAGGGCGATTATAGATAACAAGAATGTACAGTGTGTTTCAATTACTGTACCTTTTCAGTTCCAGAACATGCTTCCAATGTTCAGTCTTCACTCTTCCATACATATCCATTTTTTCTGTAACTTTAATATTGAAATATATTATCATAAAATTTTATAATATTAACATAAAAGTTGCAGAAGCCTATAGTTTTGGACTAAGATCTGGCAGTAGGCCCCACAAATTGAAGCTCAAAGTCAGAATGAAGTCACTCATGCTAAAGTTCCATATAACCCTGGGGAAAATAAGCTGCTGGCTGGAACCTATAGAGAAATCAGAATTTGAGAGATATTAATAAACAGGTCAGTTTCATTATCATGATAATGAAGTTGCATCTGTCTTCATCCTTAAAATGAAAAAGTAAGCCAAGTAATGTTTAACACAGGGATGCACAACTAGTCCTAGTGCAGAGAATAAGTAACTGTGAAGTGTGCAGCACAAAATATTGTATCACCCTCTTCCCCAAAGTCTCAGGGAACTCATCTCAGAAGAAGGGTCAGAAAGATTATAAGAGCTAGATGATGGGAATGAGAGCTGTGAAATAGCACCTTCTGGATGTGACAGAGCCATTGCATTCGTAAACTCACAGTAGCTGTAGTCAACTCTACAAGTCCTGAACAAGATCAAGTCAGCCAAATTTCCAGGAAGAATAAGGGATGGGCTCAGAAGGCCCTACCCCTAGCTGAGAGCTATTTGAAGTTAATGGCTTGATGGCTGTTGGGGAAGAGAGAGTCAGTTTCTTTCCTGATTTTGTGCCCTGTTCGGCTGCCCTTACTCCAGTGAATGGCCCTATACCCATGTTCATATAAACAGCACTAATTAAACTCAGTGGATTTTGCAAAACAAAACAAAAAAGAGGATATGAACTTGGGAGGGGAATGTGAGGGAGGAAGGTGGCATCTGGGAGAAGTAAGAGAAATGAGAGTGGGGACTGGAATAGATGTGACCAAAATACACTGTACACATGTATGAAATTCTCCAAGAACAGATAAAGAAAACAAAATTTTTAAAAGTGGATAATGGACTTTAATAGGTATTTCTCAAAAGAAGATATGTAAACACCCAACAAATACGCAAAAAGAATGTTCAAAATCACTAGTCCCCAATGTGAATCAAATGCACAAGGAGATAGTTGGTTCCAGTAAGGCTATTATCAAAGAACTAATGCAACAAATGCTGGCAGTTAGTAGAGAAGAAGGAATCCTTACACATCATTGGAAGGGATGCAGGGAAGTCACTGTGGAAAACTTTATGGTGCTTCCTCAAAATTAAAATTAGAACTACTTTATGATCCAACAATCTCACCAATGGGTATGTATCCAAACAAATGAAATCAGTATGTTAAAGATATATCCGTGCTCTCTGAGTTCATAACAGAACTATTCACAATAGTCACAAATGGAAAAATGCCAACCAAAAAACAGTAAAGAAAAATGAATTGCATAAAATAGAATAGTCATCAGCCATCAGAAGAAGAATGAAAACCTATCATTTTCAACAAAATAGATCGGTCTGGATGTCATTATGTTAAGTGAAATAAGTCACACACAGAAAGGCAAGAATTTTAAGATCTCACACTGTGAAATCTAAACATGTGGACCCCAAAGAAGTTGGGAGTGGAGTGGTGGTTACCAGAGGTTGGAGAAAGGTTGAACTATTGGTACTGAGTTACATTAATGTAAGAAAAAGAAGTTCTGGTGTACTGCAGGATGGTGGCATGCTTCTAGATAAGCTATAAATATTTATTTTAACATACATTGTTCTATTTTTAAAACATTTTTGAGAACTTGAGCATACGTGTTTTGATCAAATCCACTGCCCTTCACTCACCTTCCAATTCCTCTCTTACTCCCCCTTCTCACTTTTCCCTACCAACTTCATGTGTTTTTTTTTCAAACTCACTGAATCCACTTATGGGCATGGGTACAGGACCATCTACTGGAACATGAGCACTCTCTCAAGGGCTACATCCCTGAAGAAAACTAACTTTTCCTCCCCCAGCAGCCATCAATTACAACAATTTCTCAACTACAGGTGGGGCTTCACGAGCTCCCTCCCCATCCATGATGGGATTTTGACTGACTTTTAAAGGTCTTATGTATGCAGTCGCAAGTGCTGATTCAATCTGTGCAACCAGTATCCTGTCCAGCAAATACTGTTTCATTGCAGACATCCACTCCCTCTGGCACTTAGAATTTTTCAGCTCCTTTCTTCATGATGGTCCCTGAGCCTAGGAGGTAGGAGATAGAGGTCCCATTTAGAGCTATTTCACAGTCCCTAGTTTTCTGCATGTCGAACAGTTGTAGGTTTCTGTGTTAATAGCCACATACTGCAAAAAGAAGCTCTTCTAATGAGGGTTGAGTGATGCCCTACATTATGGGTATTAAGATAAAGACATAGGCGGCAGTTTAATACTTCGTCGATTTTGAAGAAAAACAGCATTAAATTCTCCCTTAGTGTGTATGACTTAGCTAGTCACAGATTTTGAACCTAGTTAATGATTCCAGACATGAGTTCTCTCTTGTGGGGCAGGCTTTAAATCCAACCATAAAGTGGTTGGTTACTCCCTTAACGTTCATGTCACTATTGCACCAGTGCATCTATGTTTCCATGCCAGTTGTTATTGTAGATCACAGGGTTCACAGCTGGGTAAGAAAACTGATTTCTTTTCTCCTCTGGCAGCATGCATAGAACCTTTCAGCACTATAAAAGTTATCCAATAGAGATGAAGCTTCATTTTTAAAGTTTTATTATAAAAAGTGGTGTTTGAGGAAATGAATCTCTTTAATCTGATGTTAATAATGAATAATGTACACATATATTAAAACATCACATTGCCCTACTAGTATTTATAGCATTTTTATGTGCTACTTAAAAATAAATATTTAAAACTTCTGATAACAAATCATTTTGATTATTGTTATTAGTGTTCTATCCCCTTGGCTGAAATGACTGTTTTTCTGCCTTTGTTTCTGCTTTCCTCAGAACTTCTGAACTAACCTCTTCTCAGCTCAATGGAACATTTGCATTGGAATGAGGTGTTCTGCTCTTCTGAATTGTAAATAAAGTGAATTAAGTTATTTAACTAAAATTCTAGCAATCTGTCCTGCAACAATACTGATAAAATGATCAAGAATTTGGAATCTGTGTTTAATGATAACCTTCTCATTGAAAAGGATGCCTACTATCTTTTTATCTTAGGGAAGATTATTTAGACATATATATCCCTTAATGCTTCTTTTAGCCATTGACAACTCAACATAATAAAGGGGCTCTTTACTTATTTCATACAATAAACCTCTGTTGTGTTCTGCAATGAGAAGAAAGCAGTAATTTCTTGATAACAGTTATTTATGATATGTCCTCATGTTTTGCTCAGGATGAGCCTCCTATTAGCTGCCACTCCCCAACTGCTGGCAGACATCAGTTTGACCACATGTTCCCCATTAGCAATTCCTTTGTTCCTTCCTCCATGCTCCAGCAGGACAAGGCTCAGAAGTCACAGAGTCTCTGGTTTTTGAAATCAACAAGAACTATAAAATAAGCACCAGGCCTGAGGCAAAAACCTGTCTGCAATAGCAACGTCTGTCTTGATTTGTTACTTCACATCTGTTCTCTTCCTTGCTTGGCTCTATTTCTTTAGTTCCTGAGACTTCATAGTTACTGGATATTTGCTTTGTCTTTTAACTACCTGTTTCATTCTGCTTTGCTTGGTTTTTCCTTGCTAGTGTGTTTGGAGTGTCTGTCTCTCTGTGTATGTGTTTGACTTTTATTGTGTTGTGACCTTTCATTTTGGCCTATACCCCTGTCTTGACTTCTTTGGACTGAATGCCTTTCTTCTAGAAATTTAGTGATTCTGTCTAGATGTTCAACTCAGTCCAGACCCCTCAGAGATTGGCCTTTGACCTAGAACTGGCTTCTTCTGGCATCTTTTTGCTCTGTCTTCTGTTTCCATTGATATTACCCAGACCTAATATATATATATAGTCTTTGTCAGTTTTCTGCCAATGTAACAAATGTCTGAGATACTCAACTTATAGAAAGAAAAAATTGGGGGGCTCACAAATTTGGAAGTTTCAATCCATAATTGCTTGGCCCTAGGCAGGTCACAAAAAAGCAAATCTTTGCCTCATGGCCAGGAAGTAAAAGAGAGAAGGAATTCAGGCTCCCAGAATCCTCTTTGCAGGCATGCTCCCAGTGATTTAAAGACCTCCCATCTAGCCCCACCTTTCTTAAAGGTTCTTATTAGCTCCCCAAAGTTCCAAGCTGAGGATGATGCCTTTAATGCATGGAGAACATTTAATATTTCATCTATAACAAGTGTATTAGTCCATTTTGTATTGCTAAAACAAAGAACATGAGGCTAGAAATTTCATAAGTAAAGCAGCTTATTTGGTTCATGATTCTAGTATCTGGGCGATTCAACATATTGGCACCAGCATCCTGATGAATCTTGCTTTGCCCCTGACTTCAGATGAATCACAATGTTCAGCAAGTAGAAAGGAAAAAAACTGCATGCAGAAGAGACTAAGCACATTAGTCCATTTAGAAGATAAAACATCCACAAGCCAGTTTTTCTACTGTAGGCTCCAGTTCTTCATGGTTCTACCATCTTTCAACTTTGTTTATTGGCATAAGTCTCTGGTACATGAACCTTTGGGGGATATACTTCAACCAAATCCAAGTCATAGCACTAGGTTAGTAAATTTAAGGGTATGGGCTCTGGCTAACACTGACTACATTGAAATTTTGCATATGTCCTAATTTATTAAATTTGGGGAAGCAACATTTCTATGCCTTACCCTTGTCATTCACAAGACAGAAATAATGCCCATATTTATTTCATATAATTGTGGATAGAATTAAAGGACACACAGTACTTATGATAATTCCTGATACATATTAAATTCTTGGTAAATTTGCACTATTTTTTATATTATGTTGCTCTCTATTCCAATAGCCTGTCTCCTTGCCTCTAGGCTGGTTCCCCCACAATTCATTTTCCACACTGCAGTCAGGGTGGTCTTTCTTACCTTCAAATGACCAATCATGTCCCCTGTTTAAATCTTGACTTTGTTTATAAGGGTTTCCTGGCATTGCCCCTAATCCTCCCTTGGAATTCTCAGGGCCAATTTTTTTGCCAGAGGTACAGGCGCATTTTCCATAGAACTCTTGCCTTGTTCTTTAGTTTTCTGTCTGCTTGGTTAGTTGGTTGATTTTTCTGTCACAAGGCCCCTCACAAGACCCCTTTCCTCTCTGCTGTCACTTATGCTACCCCTGATGTTTGGAGCATGCCCTGTCTTACCTTTGGTAACTTCTTGCTGTCCTTTAAGTCTTCATTATCTGCCTTCCAGGAAACCTATCCTACTTTCCTGAGACAGTTCCGGTACCTCTGAACGTGTTCCCATAGCACTATCTTGGAATTGAGCATATTCTCTGCAAGTTTATAAATAGCTGTCTTTCTCCTGCACTAGGTTTTAAGTTCTTTAGGTCAGAGCCTACCCTGTCCTGCTCTTGGACATGTCTAATGCCTGACACAGTGCTGAGTATATAGCAGACTTTCAGGAACTCCCTGCCAGGTTTCTAAGCAGTGAACAATGGAAAAGACAATCTACAGATGAAAATCTGAAAATATTCATTACTAGGAATCAGTGATGCTATTCCACACATTCCATGGAGAAAATGTATGTACAGAAAAGGCAGGGCTAGAATGAACGGATCAATGCAGGAAAAGGCAGGTGGACGATCTCAGAGTCACCCACACTCTTCCATTTGTCTACATAGAGCAAGTCATAGAACTGGGGAAAATATTAAACACACATCAGAGAAGGAAAGAGGAAAGGGGGTTATGAGCAGAAACTTAATGCCGCTGGAAGACTGGCTTCTCCTTTGGAATCCCAGATGGTGAGTTTGCCACCTAGTACAGACTCCATAGACAGTTTCCATGGGATTGCCCCCATGCGTTTCATTTATCTGTCACTTTTGTTTATTCTGATCTATATACTTTTCTAATTGGACTTGACATAATCAGGACATGACCATGAGAAACAAGATGACATCTTTTAAATATTTCATTTAATAAGAAAGTACTGGTTGTAGGATTCTGTTCCTTTTTATTAGGGAAGGAGATTGGAACTAACCATCACTCACAGGGTTAGCATAAATTTATAATAAAATTCTCCAAGACATGAAAAATCTACAATTTAACTAACGGAAATTGCTTTAGAATTACATTCATTTTTAAAGAGTTGTAATGAACTTTTCTTTTACATTGCTCCCAGTCATATATTAGCCCTTTAAGTGCCCTGCAGCCTAAGAGAAACATGTACACTATGACAGCTTATAGTGGTGTTTGTTTAGCCAAACATGTCTCTTGAATGTGACATGTCCCAATTCAACATGGCCAATTTCTTAGTGCTTTACCCCCTCCCATTTTGAGGAACAAATGCTAAATGTTGAAAGTTAACTGATTTCAACTACAGTTCCTTGGTGGAAAATTAAGTATATATAGGAAGGAAACTTACTGTCTTTATGAAGTTCTGTAATAATGGGCTAAAAACTATTGATAGGATTTTTTGTATTTAATTCACTTCCCAAAGACAAGAAAAAAAATTGAAACCAAAGAAAAATTTGTTATACTCCTTACACTGGTGTACTTTAAAGATAATCCTTGAAAATATACGAATTTCTTCCTTATGGGTATTGTTTGTGGCATTTTTTCAGGCTTATCCACTTCAAATAGTTGTTCTTAGTCAGTAAAATATGACCTGTCACCAAAGGAGAAAATGAGTGTGCTGTCTATACACTGAAATGGCATTTTTTTTCATGTAGAAATATTGGACTTGGATCTTACCTTATAGAGTAGCCTGTGATGGATTAAGCAAACTATATGTATCCAGAACATTAACAAGTGTAGTCTAATCTTAATTTCAATGTTTATAAAAAATTGTTTGGAAGGTACTACTTTTAAATATGCAAATGCATTATAAATCAAGGCATTCTTGAATGATAAAGTTCATAATGGCAACGCAAGTCTTCATATTACTTAGTGTGGCCCTCACAGTCAGCAGACTTCTCTAAGTAACAATGTGGTCAGCAGGAGTTTGTATCTGTGGTATGTCAAGCATATCCCCAATTGTCTAAAAAAGGACCACTGATTGATAAGAGCTTCATGAATGTCATTAAACCACCATGTCACGAATCCATAGAGGGAGTATTGATTACTTCACCTCTTGAGAAAATAAATGGGTTCACTTGCTTACTTAGCTTCTTTTCCTGTTTTGGGGATACAATATCCTGACCAAAGCAACTTAGAGAAGAAAAGATTTATTTTGGCTCACAGTTCAAAGTCCATTCTGTTACAGTAGGTAAGTCAAGGTAGCAGGTGCTCGAAAGGACTGGTTATATTACATCCACACTCAAAAAGAGAGAACAGTGAGCACACGCATGCCTCTTGGCACTCAATTAGCTTTTTTTTCTCCAGGTTTACACAGTCCAGGATCCCAAGGGAATGGTTCCCACCCACAATGGGTGGGCCTTCCCAACATAATGAATGTAATCACGATAATTCCCCACAAGTATGCTGAGAGGCCCATCTTCCAAGTGATTCTAGATTCTGTCAAATTAATAACACTAACCATCACCCTGCTCTTTAGTGTGGATGGCTACTGACCTACATCTTCTTTCAGGGCATTATCTATAAATTGGCAAAGACATTTTTCTCTAGGAAAAAGGAGCTGGTTATAAGATTTTTATATTTTTTTCCTCATCACTCTAGTCTACAAATATAGACCTCAGCCATCTGTTGACTCTTTACTCATTTACAGGTGGCATAAGGAGAAGTGAGACTTAACTGGGGACTGGAGTCCCACAGAGCTCTCTGACTTTCATCTTAATCACCCAGGGGCCAAGAAATAAGGCTTCCTGACTTGAAAATAACCAGAAGCTCCACTTCCTCTTGGTGGATCTCTGTCCCTGCCTGTTGTTGCCTTGTTGTCATAGTCTTAAATTTCAGTAGCTTCACTTAATTTAATCTAGAACCCTCACCAATTACCCTTTGGTTGCTGAGAAATAAAAGAAGGCTATATAGAGAAAAAAGACGATTATCCTGAGTACCAGGTGACCCAAAGATTTATTCATTCACTCGGCTGATGAAGGTTTTTACATGTATATTCTCTCCATCGTTCTTGTGAGCTTTAGAACATCAAAGTTCAAAAAGCATAATTCTCTTCTTATGAGGCTTAGCATTTAACAAAGAAAACAGACACAGAAAAAGAAAATTAAAGAATCTGCCTTTATCTTATATGTCTGTGAATTATAGTAGAAGCATAGGAAGAGAAACCCAAACGTTTCTTTGGGGGAGGGAAGCAAGGAAGTTTTCATAAAGGAAGAAGATTAGGGCTAAAGAGTCAGAGGTGAATGTATCCCAATATACAGGTTGAAGGCCACTGCAGGCAGAAGCAGTTGCATGAATGAAGGCAAGGGGCATGGTGTAGAAGAGAAGCTCTCAGAGAACATTGCTGAAAGGAAACGGGCTGGAGAGTGAATGGGAGGAGTTGTGGGTTCATCTGACTAAGCAGCTTTAGGATGTGGTATGAAGACAGCTGATTTTAAGAAGTTCCACAGAGTAACCAAGCCCTGCTCTATTATTTTTGCCTAATTCTAACTATAAATCAGGCAGCAGCAAACATGGCTCCCAACCTGATTAGGCAGATGGGATCTGTGGGTGTGATTCTGAACAAAGTCTCAAACACCAGCTACAGTTGGTCCTAGATACAATATCCTGCACTCACTCCTTCCCTGAACCAACTGTGCTCAGAAGCATCTGTTTCATCTCTGGCCTGTATCCAGGCATTTCTATGATCTTTGAAACTGAAATACTTGGTGGGTCTTGCAAGGTTTAGAAAGGGGCACATCGCAAGCATGATTTGGAAGTTCCGATTGCAGTAAATGAGATGACAGTGGATTAGAGGACAAAGTTTCCCTTTGTTGAATGAAGACAGTCATCTAGCAGATGTGTGGGGGTCCAGATACCCTTGGTACAACAGTGGAAATAGGAGGAATTCTTTAAAATTACAAAGGAATTTCCTTCTCCAGTAGAATCAACCCAGAAGGCACCTATCACTGATAGACAAACACCTGATTCCCCACTGGGCATTGTCTTACAAGGCAGTGACACACGTGGAATATAATTTACTGGGCGTTAAGTGCCCCCTGATGGTTGATCCATTAACTGACAGATTTGCGATTCCAGGTTGCTGAAAACATAATTTTAGATGCAGACCACCCCAGAGCAGATTTCTTCAAAGAGTACTGATTATTTCTTGTGATCATCCTTTGGAGTGTTTTCTGCACCAATTATGAACTGTAATGTGGTAGAGTAAAAAGAGAGGAAATTGCTTACTGGATGTAATTATCATTTTCTCTTCTGTAGTCTGACTTTGGACAGGGATGCCTTTGTTTCTGAATGTATAAAACTTAAAGATACATGCAATGAAAGATGTGATATCATGAAGTCCACTAAAGTTTTCTTCAGCTCTGAGGCCAAGGGGTGGTATCTCTCAATTACTTTCTAAAGCAAGAAATGGTACCACAAGGTTGTAAGAAACGATGTACTCACAATTCCTCTGCTCTGTCAAAAGAGGCCTCCACCCAGAGGGCTTTGATTACAACATGGATCTGCCATCAATCACCTCGTTTGATTTTATCTGACATGGAGTTGTTGCATTTTGTAGAGTTTTGGAACAGAATTTGCAAATAAATGCAAATTGAAAACCAGGTGTATAAAGTATATTAAAATAATGTCTAGATATATATAAAAAAAGCCATTTAAGCTAATCTCAGACTGGCTTGAGAGAATGAGCTTCAGGGGTGGCTATCGTGTCAGATGTAGACACAGCATGATTTGCAGGGCTCACTTTGGTTTAGGGTAGTTGATTTCTCCCACACTAGGAATTTCCTGTCTTCCTTGTCTTATGTGGCGTGAACCTTGATGCATCTTGTAATTGTACATCACACAAAAATACATGTGAATGTAGGTATATATTGAACTCACTTATCTAATTATATAACAGATGGTGTAGTGAATGTTGATGGCTGGTATAAGACAGGTGCCGTAGGTCGGGGGTAAGGTAACGACAGTGCAGAGAGAAAGATGGTACATCTGCTTGGCTTCAGGCTGCTAGACTCACTACACATGCAGCAACAAAACACAGAAATTCTGTCTTTGTGGATTTTACATATGTGTGTAAGAAGATCTGTAATATCAAATAACAAAGAAAATATCTAATGAGACAGAATATGGTACCAGGCATTTCTCAGATCAGATACATCAACTTAGGTATTGCCTGTACATAGAAGCATCTTGGGGCCAAAGTTCTCACCTGATTTCCTTTTGTATTTTCCAAAGCACCTGAAGAGACTTTCTCTGGAGTAAGTATCAGCAACACTGTTGATTGAATAAGGGAGAGATGCACAGTAAGGGGTCATTAGGACTTGATGATTTCTGATGGCACAAAAACCAGCTAACCTGCAATCCTAATATATATTACAACCCTTCATTATGGAAAACTCACAGCTTGCCTCCTGTTTAATCACATGCTTGTGAGAAAGGGAATCTGCAGACAGAATTGTTTCCATATTATATGAATGTGAGCACAAGGAGAAGTTCCAGTATAGGAGAGATCATTAGAAAAAAATCACTTCTTCTTAAGTAATGAATAGGAGACAGCATCCAGCTCGTCACTGCAAACTGCTGAGTCATTTGCCACTTGAAATGAATTGAGGGCTGTTAAAGGTTTTATAGAAGAATTCATTAAATATGTATTGAGCCAGTTTAAGATGGAAATTGTTATAAAAACTGGCAACAGTTCAAACAGCAAAATGTTTCAGTTTATGGTGGAGATATTTTACTCCCACCTGGATTCCATGTTTCATTAGTCCATTCAAACTGGGAAAGCAGGAGTCATCTCCATACACTGTGGTAATTGCTGCAAATGCTCCTGGGGTTGTTCTGGGAGCCAAGTATGATGCCAGCCAAGTGTTCCCTTGCCCAGGAGGCTCTGCATGTAGCAAGATCTGTACATTCACCTAGGTGCTGACACATGACTATCTGCAAGTAGGATTTGGGACCACTGGAATAAACAGGCATATGTGCATACAACTGCATTTTCAGCCATACTTTCAGAGACACAGACACACACAGGAACTGCATGCCTTTCTACAAGCAATGTTTGTATCTTGGACAATAACTAATTAGAAAAGAGTGGGAGGGGGATTGGGAAGTGCTATGCTACCATACAAAGAGTGAGTGACCAGGAATGAACCCCAGCTCAATTCCCATTCCACATGTCACTCATTCATTGAGGGACTATCCTCAACTCACCTAAACTTAGCCTTGTGATCTTATGTTTCCATACTGTATTGATAATAACCTTATTTTATGCCTGGGGCATAGTTAATTCAGGTCTCTCTGCTATAATGTCTGTCTGTATTGTTGGTATTATGAGAAATCATGATCTAAAAATTAGCAAGGTAAAAAAAAGTAAAATGAAGTTGGATTAAGACTAACCAAGGTTTAAATTTGATAAGCCAAAAGTAAGAAAATATTTTCCATTGAAATAGTTAAAGCCCTAAAATACAAAGTCAATATATGTGTTGTTTCAATGAAAAATAACGACAGCAGCTAGAACAAAGAGGGTGGCATGAAAAGTGTTTACCCTTGAGTCTTGGGCCAAGGTCAAAATGCATCAAGTTTGAAATAACCATACTTTTAAAATGGAGATTGTGTTAATTACAAACCCAAGGAAAGAAGATGGGGGAAATGGGCAATGCTCTGCTTTTACCAGTTTTCTATGTTCAGTTGAATTAGTATCTTTTATTTTGACACAATTCTTTTTCAGTGTTCAAGGTTTATTTGGTGTAGTTGGCATGGCACTTGGGAAGCTGGTTGCATTATCTATATGCGGATTCTACCTTTTACATTCTATTGCAATGTACACTGGCACATGTATAATACACAAAATAGTATCCTTCAGAACAGTTACACACAAGATTAACGATCGTGTCTGCCTTTTCTGATTGCGCCGTCTGTTCTAAATGTGCTAATTTGTATTATGAAGGCAGGATAGGCAACACACTGTTTAATGTATACTTCTGAGTGTGATACAGAGTATAGAATAATAAGGAAAGAGTAATTGTGCGCATGATGCATTCAAGTACCTGATACAATGTCTGGTACAAATGTACTGTAAATAAATGCTTCTCTTAGAAGACAAGTTCAAGAAAGTAGTAAGTGTTTAGAATCTTCTATAAAGAAAAAAAAGACCAAGATATTAAGAAGTCTCAGAACCTTTTTCTATTTTCTATTATGTTGGGGTAATCCCCAAAGAAAGTAACTCTAGAAAGTAGTTATTCATAAGAATAGTATTGAGACCGCCCCCCAACTGCTGCAGCATAAAGGCAGTAGAAAATGCAGCACACCATATCCCTATATAATATCTGGATTTGAAAGACAAATCGTGGCTTCTCAGCTCAGCAAAGATCCCATAATTACAAAGTACACACAGGATTCCAAGGTGGAGGGCTTAGTAAATTTATCCTATTCCATACTGAAACTCTAACAAAAGACATTTCCAGTCTCTTCCCTTGTTTAACATCTCGTGCTGTAATAGAGTTGCTATGGATAATCAATAATCGCTTCAGATCTACTCACTTAAACTCTAGGTTTAAACCTATGACAATTATAATGAGAGCAATGGTAGGAAGAATATACATTAGGAGCTTTATAACACAGATGATTTATGGAATTCCAACTATAGAAATCAGGAAACCATAATAGAAATTCTAACTTCCAACCTGCTGTGGATAGTTTCCATACCATCTACTATCCTCTCTGGTGACAGTTATTTCTACACAGCAGATCTAGAAATCTTAATTTGCTCCAACCTCTCCTACACTACCCTACAGCATAAGTGATACACATTTAGTGCACTGATGAAAATCACATCCCCTAAATTTGGGGAGCTCATTGCCCAATTTGCTGTGTACCCAAAGATGAGGATAGTCTGGGGATAGCTAGAAAGCCTCAAGAGGTAGCTCATCCTGGAGGTGAAGGGAAAGACTACAGGGGAGGATCCCTCAGAGCAGCCTGAAGTCAGAGTTATCCTGGCCATGAAATATGGAACATGAGTTCTCAACCCAGGGAACCAATGAGAGAGGACAATCAGACCTGAGCTGGCCTGGTATAAGAGAAGGATGCAAAGCCTTCAGTGTTACTGACATGTGAAGTGCAGAGCACTGTCAAGAACTATTAACAGGTAAGAGTGTAACAAGGCCCACACATGGGGCTTGATTTTCAATTCAAGAGTTTTTATTCAATATTGTAGCTAGTCAGACAAAACTGCAGAGTCAGATGAGCCCCCAATATCCATGGTATCTGCATCTGTAGGCCCAACCCTACAGAATATGTGTAGACTCTTGTCACGCCTCATCACTCCCTAAACAATACAGTGGAGCAACCATCTGCATAGCATTTACATTGTGAGGCATTTCTGGTAATCTAGCAATGCTTTAACATATAGGGGATGTGATAGTTTAAATTCAAGCCCCATAGGCTCCAAGTATTTGAACACTTGGTCCCCATTTGGTGGTGCTGTTTCCAGGAGGTCATGGAACCTTTGGAAGGTGTGGCCATTCTAGAGCTAGCATGTCCCTGAGGGAAAGTTTGAGATTTCTTAAGCCTTGCTGGATTTCCAATTTCTTCCTGTTTCCTGTGCCTGCATGAAGATGTGAGCATGTAGTTTTCTGTTCTCGCTACTTTCTGCTGCCACCATATACCATGTCCTAGTCCCTGTCCCCATTTCCATGTTCTCCTCCTCCATTATGAACTTGGCCTCTGGAGTCTTAAACCAAATAAATGCTTCCTTCTACAAGTGGCCTTGGTCATGTTGTTTTATCACACAACAGAAAAGTAATTAATACAGGGGAAGATATATGTATGTCACATGCACCTACCATGCCAGCTTGTATTCAAACTGAATATCCATGGATGTTATTTATGGGGTATGCGGAAGCCAGTTTTCCACAGATACAAAAGATGACCACAGTAACTAGGAATAGGAACTAGATACTGTTGTGGTTTAGCACTACTGAAAGCTGTTGATAAGGAACAGCAGCCAAAATGCTGCCACATTTTGTCCTGTTTCCCGAGGGGTGCTGTTTGGAAGTGCAAATTATGTCTAAACTCTCAGAACACAGCAGCATCGCCTCTATGGCCATCTACTTCCTTACTTCATGTTGTTCAGCTATGTCTTCTCTTCATCATTTGAAATGAAAGCCTTTTAGAGCTAACATACTTAAATATTGAGGGCTCCAAAGTCAGGATATGGTGAACTATTTATTATGCAATGCAGAAGAAAAATATCTGTGGTGATCATGACAGGCTTCATGAAAGAGGCAACTCTTGAAAACCTTATGCAATCTCAAAAGGTAGATGAATAAGAAAGAATACTGATCTAGGACTCAGAATCCTAATCCAGCCCATATTCTAAGCACCGTGCGACTGCATTTCAGGGTCTCTAAGCCAGTGTGGCAACCAGTCTCTGTACAACAAAAGTAGACTTCTTAGGTAATTTTTTTTTTCTTTTTTTTGGTCTTTTTGAGACAGGGTCTCCCAGCAGCTCTAGCTGGTCTGGAACTCACTATGTAGACCAGGTTGGCCTTGAACTCACAGAGATCCACCTGCTCTGCCTCAGGGATTAAAGGCGTGCACCACCACAACCCGTGGTCATTTAAAAAATAGCTTTCAAATATGCCTAGTCTATGTTACTCTACTCAGGGGAAGGAATGTGAAGGACTCTGATTCTCATTGGATGGAGGAGTTGTGTTCTGAAACAAGTGTTGTGTAGACAAAGGAAGGGCTGAAGTGAAAAACAGAAAGAAAGTGGTTCAGTGAACTTCACTATTCAAGAGATGTCACAGTATTCTCAAGTAGCTTTCCCTAAGAGAAGGGACTTAGTCATTTTGCCAATGTTCTGCCTTGCCGACAAGTTTCAGGAGCCCTTTTTGGAGTCTGATCCCTGGAAGCAAGCTTCTGAGCCCGATGATGTGAGCTGATGTCCTGATGCAAATTGCACTCTGTTCCTCATGTGGCTGTTGCTATTTTTAGCTATTACAATATATGATTTCTTGCAAGGACAACAGGAATGTTCATAAACTATGCATAGGTCTTGATGGTGCTTAATGGAGAAATAACCATTTGTTAACAGAGCATTAAATGTTTAATAGTCCATTATCATAAAATCTTTTTTTAAAATTTGGGAATATTTTGTAATATACCTCTTTCCACTAACCAGAGAGGTGTTACAGTATTGAAATTCAAAACAGTTCCTGGGCTTTTGACCCTTCCAGAGTTTAGTAGGTTTTTCACCTGGTTCTCTGAAAATGTCAGGCTTAATCATGCTATAATTATCAGTTAAACAGTCAGCTGTATCTCCTCCAGACCCTTTGCATAAACATTTAGAACAATTAGAGGCAGAGTCACTTTGTGATCCCATTATGAGGGGAGTCCGGTGTGTGCCTTCCTTGTTTAACAAAAAGTGGGGGGAGTGGGTGGCTCCACCATTTGCCAAACCTGCTAAGCACTCCCGGGTTTTGTGTCTGCATCTGTGCTCAGAATTTCTGGCCATGGAGTCTGATTTTGTCTCTATATATCTCGGTGAGGGGAACTGAAAGAGGGTTGGTAGAAACAGGAGGCCAAAAAGAGAAAGAAGTGGGTGGTGTTGCTATCCAGAGCTGTGCCAATCAAGCTGAGAAGAACTGAAAAGGAGTAAGAGCCAAAACCTCACAGCCAAGTTCTTCCTCCTCCACGGCCAACCAATGCAAGCAGGACTCCTGCTGATGCCAGGAAAAATGGAGGCAGAGTTGCTCAGCAGAACAGCAAGGAGGTCAGGACAGGAACATTTCAGACCCATTTCAAAAAAGTACAGCATGCTCTCTTTCCAGATCCTGACAGGAGCCGAGCTCATTCCCTATTTGGAGACAAGCAATGTAGAAAGCAGAATTATAAGGAACACTAACTACTCCCTTTACAGGATCAGGACACCCCAATCCATGGGTAGAGCCTACACAGCTCCACTTCCCCTGAGACTGAGGGCAATGCCTTGCACTGCTTTGACCAGAGAATGGAATAAAATATTCATTATTATAGAAATTTCTGTCCATTTCACTTGCTCATAGTACTTGTGTTTCCATTTTACGAATATTCCCAGAGGCTTTGGACAGAGTATTACTAAAAGATCAATAATAATTACAACAGTAGAGAAGAAAACATCAAAAGTTGGCCCTGCCTTTTAAATTAGACTAATGAGTGACAGTCATAGATCACAGACATTTAGAATATTCAGTCTGGCAGGGACCTTAGAGATTGGCTGGGCTGCCTTCTCTGTTTTGCAAATGAGAAAATGAACAGAGGTTACATTACTTTCCCAAGGTAACAGGCCTCACTGGTAGCAGACTGTTCTAGAAACCAAGAATATTAGCACCCAGAGGAAAAGATTCATGATTAGTTTTATTTGTTATCAATAACAATCAGAATAATAGCAATTATATTTCCTCAACCAAACAGCTTGAGGTAATTTTGTGTTTGAAATTGAAAATGATTAGCACAGGTCTAAGAAAAAAAAGTAGGTGGCAATGGGTTTTCTTTAAATGCTAAATTGTAAGGTTGAAGCTTGGGGGGTCATATTAACATTTTGGGGACAATTGGAGATAGCTTTTAATTAACATCATTTATATAATTATATAGATGCATTATTATTTAACAAGTCTGAGCTCCGTGCATTCATCATATTGGCAAAAATGAAGCATATGTTGTTGTACTGAGGCCCTTGGTAATTATATTATTCATGCTCCTGATACATTGTGATATTTTGTATTAATTTGTATTTGTCTTTCTGCATCTCAAATGCAAAACAACCTCCCTTAATGTTATGATGAATTACAAGTCAGAATATACTCATGTCAAAACATTCAAAATTTAAGATTCAATTTCTTTTAGGTTTAATAAACTTATTTATAACTCTGAATATTTTAAAGACCTTTTCACATTTGGTAAATTCTATGTGTTAATTTACCAATGTAGGTCTGTTTTACAATACATTTCTAGGACTGAATAACCGTATTAAAGAATAAGATAATTTCAACCACTTAATGATGTTCCTATTTAGATAACCCCTGTAGGCGTGGAGTTAATACCTTCCTGAAATGAGGGTGTCAAGAAAGGAAAGGTTCACATTGTTGACGTTAGCTGCAGAATTGCATGAAGGACGGATTTCTTTGCCTTGTTGGTCCCTTCTTTGTACATTTTTTTCTCACATCCCCCTCAAGGAGAAAGACTTGTAAAATCCCATTTAAGCTGGTATTTAACTACCTTTGTACCCTGTTATTGGGAATGGCTTGACAGAAGTTATTTTCTACCTTGCTCTGTGATACCCTATAAGGGGCTGTTATTCATATCAAGAATAGTGAGAATTCAGGTGAAACCTTGATAAAACCTTAAATGCCCCCTCTCATTCACCACCATGCCTAATTAATGGGAAAAATATTGTAGTGATTTCATGTGGGAACGTTTATTCTAGGGGAAAATGCCTCAACTCAGACATTGCCCTATTAATCTTCACATTTCTTAGTACATATTCTTGTAACACAATCTTATGCTTGAAAAGTGATTTAAAAACCTTTTGATAAAAATTTCATAAAAAATACTACAATTAAAGATGCCTGGGACCACGTTGCCCTTGGATGTTTCTCTCTACTATATATAATGGTCCCAAATGTGGACCATTCTCTACAGAAGAAGGTAGCATGCTCTGTGTGCTGGAAACAGATTGACAGGAATGCTTGGATGTGGGTACCAAATGTGCCTGCACCACAGCTTTGCAAGCAAGAATTACTCAGGGCTATACTAGCTAATGTAGTTCTTGCTCTGTATGTGCACATGAATGTAAACCAAGGCAAATGTTTAGATATGACTATTGACTGAGTTGATTAGCATGGATCTGCTCTGCAGGGCTTAGAAAATATTAAACTTCTTCCTCAAAAAAAGCCACAAAAACCCAGAGATGCCAGGGACAAGGCATCAGAATGAAATATATAATCAAGAGCATTAATTCTATTGAGTTTCGAGCTTCTCACTATAATCTTGATACCAAATAGGAAGGCCTAGGAAGTGTAAAAAAAAAAAGATGTATTTGGGACTTGGGTGGATTATTTTAAGCTTGTTAGAAAATTGACTTTAAAAATACAAGTGTGACGAAGGGTTGTACAAATAAATTGTAGATCACATCCTCTCCCATTTGTCTGTTAATGCAGTGAATATTTTGACTTTCCACTGTGTTTTGACCCTTTGCTAGGTACTACAGACAGAGTCTTGAACAAAACTAGCCAAAGCCTGGCTGTCCTGGAGCTGATGCTTATTGAAGAGAAAATGAGTATGAACTATGCATTGCCAACAATTCCTAGGCTAAGTTTAGAACAATTCCTACTGATGATCAAGAAATACAAATTTCTGGTTCATATTACTTTCCCACAGTATAGTTGTATTTCATATTCAGATGCTGTTTGTCACTTCATTTGTCCCTGGCTGAATCCAGGCCATCTGCCCCTTCAAGTTTGACTTGTTGGGAGATGGGTCAGGGACTTTCTCTGTCTCTAGCTTCCTGTTTCCACAGGCCACAGAGGTTGAACCGAGCAGACAGTGCTGCATTATTGCCTTCTGTTCAGCTTATTACTAACATGACCTCTAGATCTCTCTCAGTAACCACTCTAAATAAATTTAAAACTTGAATCTTTGGACATCAGGCATTGAGAAAGAATATATGGAATCTGTACTTGATCTCATATCCTTTCATTCCTTGTTTATAACAGACAAAAGAGATCTCAAAAAATCATATCCTAGTCTTGTAGGATTGAAGAGGAAGAATCCATGTCAATGAAAATGAACCTGCTGTCTTTACCGTAGGGAAAAGCATGGCTTGCAGGGTGGAGTCCTGGGCTATGGGCTTTGGTCTATCAGTCCTTTAGAACTGAATGGGGAGGCTTAGCAAGTCACGGTTTATTCAGAGCATGGATCTGTGCCTTTGCAAACTCACTTGCATCTCTTTAACCAAATTATGGTCCCACATGGAGAAAAGTCCTATCAGAACTTCTGGCCTTGACTTGGTCTTACCAACAGGAGAGATTTTCTTAAAATGCAGAACAGAGATCCTTCTGGAGTCCTTGCTCAAGGCATTGATAGTTGTTATTATTCCTTCAAAGAGAGAGAAAAAGAAAACCTACACAAAAATATGTTCCTTTCTTGCACTTAAATCCCTTATAGCCTGAAAGGCAAATGGGAAAGGTAGAGCTGGGTTTTCTTATTGAAGTTTCTGATTCATCTCTCCACTTTGCTGAAATGGTAAGTGTATCAACCCATGTCCCTGCAGTCCACTTAATGCAGAGGAGTACCATGTAGCCATGTTGCTGCCATTCCCAGCTCTGATCTTTTAAGAAGAATACCATATCTGTTGAGCTGACACATGAACAGTAGTCACAGTGCTAAATACGGAGTGTACACAGACTTTCCTTCTGTTCTTTACAAATTTATTTGAACTGTACTTCAGATACATTGAGGGAGACTGTGAGCTCCAGAACTTGAAACTTGAGTGTCACTGGGGGAAAATGGAATCAAGTTTCAACCATTGTGATGCAGAGAATGAAACTCCCTATAGTGTTGAGAGCTGGAAGCTGGAAGCACTCTTTTGAATGTACAGTGATGATTTCTTCTTTCTAGAGAGGGAATTGAGACAAAATGAATACAGTTTTCATTTAAGCTATTTCTCCACATTTTTACACATTTAATCTTCTGGGCAAGGCATTTACCACGCCCTGGGCCATGTGCTGGGACACAGTGGTGCACATGCGTGACTAATCCCTGGTCATGTGGAGTTCATATGGGGGTAGGGTAGATAGATATTATATAAAGAGTTAGACAGGTCAGGACTTGCTTTTAGTTGTGTGAAGCATTCAGAATCCCAAACTGCTACAGTGGGCTTTGGTACAGGACCCAACAATATCTATGGTCAGATAAAGCTTCTAGGAGCCAACATTGTGAAAGGTACTCAGAGTTGGTGATTCTTTGTTCCATGCCATGTGAGGAAATACACACACACACACACACACACACACACACACACACACACACATATATATATATATATATATATATATGGTTTCTTAGAATGAAATGAGTGCTATACTATATTGGGCTAAAAACTAGTATTAGTCATCCTACTCAAAACCATCATCTGCGTTAGTTTTCTGTTGATGATAAAAAAAAACACTGTGACCAAGGGAACTTATAAAAGGAAGAGTTTATTTAGCTTACAGTTCCAAAGGGGCAAGAATCCATCACCGCAGGAAGGCATGGCAGCAGAGGCAGCTGGCGTAGGAGCAGAAGCTGAGTGTTCACATCTTCAAGCAGGCACAGGAAGCACTGCATGACTAGAAAACCTGCAAGGCTTAAGAACTCTCAAACCCGCCCCCAGTGACACACTTCCTCCAGCAAGGCCACACCCCTAAAACCTCCCAAACCAGCCCCACCAACTAAGGACAAAATGTCCAAATACTTGGAGCCTATGGGAGACGTTTTCATTCAAACTATCACACCATCCTGTATTGTTACAGAAGACATTTCTACCTTTCTGTCTCTACCTCTTTCTACTCACATGCACTGGATTATGGCACTTGAGAATGCTGCCCATCTCCTTTTGAAAGTGAACTACACTTACCCTTGGATATCATATCAGCTTGGGAAGATGCGACACAGTATCATTGTTCTCACAATCACCAAGACTGCTGTCACTTTAGTTCATGTACACAAAGGATTCTTCATCTTAATAGGAGATGCCTGTCCATCCTGCTTATTGCTCCTGTAGTTATAATAGCCAGAAAATGAGACAATCTACATGTCCGTTAACTGATGAATGAATAATGAAAATGTGGTACATTTACACAATGGAATATTATTTAGCTGTTAAGAAAATGAAATTATGAAATTCATAGGTAAATAATGGAACTGTAAACAATCATCCCTAGTGAGGTAACCCAGAAGACAAACATCTTATATGTTCTCTCATAAGTGGATGCTAGCTCTTTAGATAGGTGTGTTTCAGTTCGAAAATCCTTAGTGATCAGGAAACTAATAAAGGGCCATGAGGGGTGGTCACAGGAGGGAGATAGACAGCAAAATATAAGCAGGGAAAGAGAACACTGGGACTAGGGTTTAATGGGTGGGGGTTGGGAAGATAGGACAGAAGCGAGCCTAAGGGGAGGAATAACTAATAATAAAGGCCCTTTGAAAAAGTTATATGGAAACCTACTAATGTGGAAGCTTCTTGAAATACATAAATATACAATATAAAACATTTAAATGTAGTTAACCTATAACAAGGTTCAGAGGCCCTCATAGACACCATAGGCTAGCAAATCAAAGGCAAAATACCAAGAAAGGACTCCTTCTTTAAGAGGCGTTATCCAGGTAAATCCCAAAGACCTTCAAACAACACTGGCTATTTCTATTGCATTTGGTTACCCATAAGAACTTGACTGAAATACTCTCTTGCTGAGTTGTAGAACAAACAAGGATAAATCTAGCTGGTACTGACCTTGAAGCTTCATTTCTACTGTCTAGCTTTCAGAGTAAAAGAATGTGCTATGCAATTTACTGGTAGAGAAAGGTAATCATCAACCTTACCCAGCTGTGAACTCTGTGAGCTACAATAACTAACGACTGACCTGGTAAAATATGACAACTGGAACAATACTAGCATGAATGTTATGGGAGTAACCAACAACATTTTGATTGGGTTTAAGGGCCACTTCAGAAGACGGAACCAATAACTGGCATTGTTATCAGTACCAAGAACCTGTGGCTAGACAGGTCACAGACAGTAGGGGAGAGCCCACTACTCTTACTCTGCTAAATAGATATAGTACTAAACTGACTCCTAATGACTTATTGTTATACACATAGATTAGTGCATCCCTCAACTCTCACCAGAGAAGATTCTTCTTGCAGTAGATGGTGATTAACATAACCTCAACTGGTCAACAAGCAGAGGATAAGCATCTGTGGAGTGCTCAGCACTAAATGGGACAGCTTTATCAAAACTTCTCCTCCCAACATTCAGATATTACAGAAGAGGGAGCAAAAAGATTGTAAAACCAGAATTGGTTGACGAAGTCAAGGAAACCATGTTGTCTGAACACATACCTTATATGAACCCACAGAGCTTGTGACAGCATGTAGAAGACCTAAGCAAGCCCAAGCCAGACAAAATCCCAGCATGGATAGGGGATATGGGCAAGAAGCCCCATTCTTAGCTGAGGATTTGTCAGCAATTAATAGCTTCTTGGAGAGAGTCAATTTTCTTTATTTGTGTGATGCCTGGTAGGTTGAGCAAACTCCAAGGAATAGACCCACACCCAGAGCATTTGGGGACAAGCCTTTTAAAAAGACAAATAATAACAGAGTACATGAAGTGGGGGGTGGGCAGTAAGGTAGATATAAGGGACAGGGTCTGAATATACTCAAAACATTATATGAAATTCTTGAAGAATCAATAAAATTTAAAAAATGAGGTTTTGAGATCCCTTATCTTCCTCCTTGTTCTTTAAACGTCTTGAAGTCACATATATAACCTACATAGAGTTATACCCAGTGAATATTTACTGAAGAAAATAAAGAAAGAACTTAAGATCTGAATTTCCTGTTATTATATGCAAACAATCTACATTTTCTTTCTTACTGTATTAAGACAGATTTTGATGAAAAGGGCTTCTAGATAGGCTGCATGAGGAGACAGAGCTCCTAGAATATCAATTGCTTCTAGCTCAGGAAAAGATGAAGACTCTATCATGATGTTCTGTCACTAACAAGAAAGCAGTAAAAGTTCAGAGGGCCATTCTGGGAAACTGTGCACTTGACCTTTTTGTGTTAGGCATGAAGAAGTAATATCAAGTACAAATTTTGCTCACAAAACTATACCATTTTTCCTAGGAATGAAGTCTGTTAGATTGTGTTACTTTTGCTTGGAATGTAATACTAACAAGAGCCTAAATTGCTTGTTCAGATTGCCAAGAAGACCTTCAATTAAAGAGATAAGGGAAGTGGTTATGGTAACAGCATCCTTACATCATTCCCAAGCCAAATAATAGTCCTTGTTTAGAGGTGATCTTTTAAGCTTCAACTGTTCACTAGGGTTATGGGATGATCAGAGCCCAGACATACAATACTCAAATTTAAGAGGAGCAAACACAACAAGGGAGGCAGGTCTAGTCTCTGCCAGCCAAATAAGGGAAATTCTGAGCTGCATAAATCCTGTTGGCATAAGAAAGAAGGAGGCAGGAGAAGAAAGGGAAGCATAGTTTTACATCTTGCTTTTGCTGTCTTGTCTTTTCTAAATATTACTGTAATGTAGAGTCTCCCAATGCTGCCCTTGATTTGAAACAGCAATCCCATGATCCAATCCCAGTTCTTTTCAATATTTTGTATCCCTGCAATTTGCATTCATTCTTGCAAACCTCTATCCAAGGAAGCCAGTGGTAATCACTACAGCTTCCAAAGCTGGAACTAAGCTTTGAGGCAACTTCATCTTGAGTGACCCATAATGACTGGCAGATTTGGTGGAACTTACACAATTTGATATGCATTCTCCCATCTTCCATCTCTCTTCCTTTGTTGATCTTCAATAGAATTTTGTTTAATCAAGAAATCAAAAGCTCTTATTATGCTTTCAATCCTGGATGTAGATATTAGACAATAAAACTGAGCTTCTGCTCCATCCGTACTCATTGGTTGGATTTAGTTTAATCCAGTGATAGGAAAATTTAGAAAATATTCTGGAAATTTAAAAAAGTGAAAATGTTAGAAGTAATAGCACTGGAAAATAAACAACAATTATCCCTACCTAATTCCACCACCACAGAACAATGGTTGACGCCTGCGTCTATAATTTCCCAGAGTCTATCTGCATGCAAACACCTTTTACCAATTGTAATTTACATATTATTTGTATTTTGATTTTTTTCTCTTAAGATTATATTTCAAACATTAAGAAAAAATTCAATTTTGAAAAGCCATAACTCTGCTATTACTCTGCTGTAATCGGAAGAGGCATTTACTGCCTGAGGAATCCCAACAAATCATTTCAGGCTTCTGTCAGTCTCCAATGACACCATTTAGGAAGAAGCGGAGGTAAGAAATAAAAAATAATGCAGCCCTGCGCCGGAAGAAGACAAGAGTTGCCAAGTGCTGTTGTCTGACAAGGCATCTCTGGAGAGGCTAGGATGAAAGCCACACAAATTACTAAAAGCCATTTAAGAGATTGGAGACCCTTCAAGTATAGGAGAGCAAAGCGTAAAGGATAGTGTGGTCTGGACAATTCTGTTATTTTTCTGAAGAATGTGTGGTAAAGGTGGTTAGCTAAGTGGCTTTGCAGATTTTCAAAAGAAAATGGCTAAGAAAAAAAGGATGTGTTAGTCACACTGCACTGGGGGCTGGGGGTTAAGTGGAGATTTTGGCCTACGTACCTTAAGACTCCTTTAGCAGAGCTCTCTTTATTATTGCCTCTATCAGCCCTTTGTCCTTGTCCTGACCTTGCCACAAAGGGCCTTTAAAGGATCCATGACTCCCAGAGCCTTGCTGTTTCTGAAATACTGGTATCTTTAGCAGAACAGTCCAACTGCCTAGCATAGCAACATAACAAATACGTATGTGTATAATCTCTCTATGAGGTCAAGGAGGAAAAGGCAAACTCCCTACCCATTTGGTGTTCTTTGTTTTGTTCGGAATGTGACCCATAGAAGAGAAGATCTACATTTATAATACAACTCTTAGCACCAACGAACATAGATTTAACCCCTTGGTAGCTTCAACTGCAATGGACTAAATGTCCTATCTGTTGAGTTGAGTGACAGATAAAGGGAGAGAAAGAGCCCCTCCTTGTTTCTGTTGCCTGATATCATTGGCCCATCCCATTTTTGTACAGAAAGGTTTTGACATGACAGTAAAAATTACCACTAGCCAAAATTCTCAAAAATACCCCAGGTTGATTTCCTCACATTCTAAGGTCATAGAATATGCCACATCTTTGTGCGTCTTTGACGTTGTGTTGCTTGTTTCCTTTCTTATAATGTGGGGGATGGGTTCTGTAGATGTTCATCCAAGTTTCCTTCTAGGACTTAACAAATATGTGATTTATTGGTCGTTGATACCAAACAGCAAGCATGATGACTTAGAAACGAGACAAGAGGAGTGGACTAGAGAAATAGCTCAGCAGTTGAGAGCACTGGCTGCTCTTAAGAGGACCCTGGGTTCAATTCCCAGTACCCACATGGCAGCTAACAACCATCTGTAACTCCAGTTCCCTTTTCTTACCTCCAATGCCCTCTTCTTACCTCTATGGGCACTGCATAACAAGGGTACACTTACACACATGCAGGCAATACACTCATGCACACAAAAATAAAAATAATAAAATATTTTTAAAAATAAATGAGACAGAGGGTAAAGGAAGTAAAATCATCAAGGATTTACCTTGAGAGGAACACCATATTAAACATGGCCTCAGCAATCGTGTGATTGATCCCCAACAATCCTTATTGGGCTGACAAAACCTTACTCTCAATTTCTAAATGAGGACACAGGTCAGGGATAAGACCTGGCCAACATTTTCCAAACAGTGTACTACAGAATCAGAGAATTAGGTCTTTTTGAATTCTGCTTTTCCACTGTCTTTTGACCCCACAACCCAACCATATGGGGCTATGCCAAACTCTGACATAGAGCTCCTGATCTCAGCTTGGAAAACAGGAGCAGAACTGTGGTTGTGGGTATGGGCTGGCAGTGATTACATCATCTGCACAGACCTCAGAGGGAGGGGCCATGAGCCAGCATTGCAAAGATGGAAGACATTACTGATGGTAACAGTCTCTCAATTCTGTCACTAAAAGTTACTATTTCAATGACTGTCAACTGTATGTGCAGCTGTAATCGCTATGCTGCTCTGTTCTACCATGTAACTACAATACTGATTCAGAAACATCTGAAGAGGATTTAGCTCCCTCATATCATCATTTTCTACCTCAGTCCTTCACTCAACATACAGAAAACATATGGTAAGGAATGATGCTACTTGAGACCAAATGATGACATACTTCTCTATGTCAAATGTGTGACCTATTAAGACATTCAGTATTAATTTCTCTCTCTCTCTCTCTCTCTCTCTCTGAACAAGACACTCATGGCTGATTCACTTTACAAATAAATGAACCTGAGTCATTGACCATATATGTTAACATAATGTCATATCTACATTTTATAAATTTGGTAAGAGAGCTACACATTTTCAGCTCTGTTTGCCATATATAAAAGGATATTACATAACCATAAGAGCTTGGAATGCAGAGTCTTAAGTTAAAGACTAATTCTAATTAGAAGAAATAAAAGGTGTCCTGTGTGGGAGGAAAAGCCAGACATGTCGTTCACTGTAGCAAACTTACCATGCTAATCTTTTGTGTAGGATGAGAGGGACAAACATCCCTTTAATACGTGCCATTTTCCTGATTGACCTAGGCCTATACCATAATGAGCTCCAACTCCAGAAAGCTTATAATCTGAACGCACTTTAATTTATCCTCAGGGAATTAGCAGAATGAATTTATCTAGCCGGCTCCAAGGTTGTATCCCACAGCTACCCCCACAGGTTCACAGCCACAATGAGCTTCTGTAGATTGTCATCAGATATGTAGAGGTTTGCCCTTGCCCTTCCTGACTAAGGTCACTTAGTTTATAACTGTTATTTATTGCAGATTGGATCTGTCTGGTTTATTGTTCTGCCACAACCTTCCTGCTCCATTTTTCCTCTTAACAGAGCCATCTGATGATCACCAATGGCCTTAAGATTTGGACAGCCACTGGAGAACTAAGGAACGGAATAATGACAAGGGGAACCAGCAGCTGAGAGGTTTCT
The DNA here is from genome assembly GCF_000622305.1 of Nannospalax galili. Classification (NCBI taxonomy): domain Eukaryota; kingdom Metazoa; phylum Chordata; class Mammalia; order Rodentia; family Spalacidae; genus Nannospalax; species Nannospalax galili. Next base: position 171,951 of record NW_008345054.1, read on the forward strand.
TTTTACCTGCTAGAGGCAAACAGTGGAGCCTGGAAGTGCTCCATCCTAACCTGCACTCTGTGTGTGGAACTGGGTTTTCCTGACCTGCAGCTCTATTTGTCCTCCTATCCCTCAGCCAGGGCCCTACCTGACTTATCAGGGAAGCAGCTGGCCTCAATTAGGGTCCTAATCAGCTAAAATAGTCCCTGATAAAGGTAAGCCCTCGATGCCACAGCTGGTTACTTCCAGACTGCTGCCTGGCACTTGACTCTGAGGTACTCAGCTGTGTAAGAAAACTCTGCTTCCACAAGCCAGAGCCCTGGTAAGCTATTGCTGGCTTGGTGATACGCATATGGATCAGCCAATGGGCCTCACCTCCACTTCCGTTCAAGACCACTTCATCTTGAGCCTCTAAATGCCTCTCCCAGCCCTTAGCCAAGGATGATTTGAGTTCTGCCCATTTCTCTTGGCCCCAATGACTCAGTAACTTCCTCCTTGGAAGTAATTACATATGGAAGGGTGACTGGCCCAGCCAATATATGGTGCATGAGAACTTACACATCTCTGCAGACCTACACAGCAATTGCCCCATATACCACAGTGTGATAGAAAAAGCTTGGGCTTTGAGTCAGATGGGATCCACAGTACAGAATTTTGGTGTGGGTTTCAGTGATATTAAACAAGTCACATTGCTTCACTGTTTCAAACTTTCCATCTATCAAATGAAGCTAATAATACCTAATTTTTGGAGTTGTTGTTAATAATAAATGAAGCAAGATCAATTATATTCCTTGATACGTAGTAAGTTCCCAGTGAATATTAACTTCAAATTTAGTATTTAATGCAATAATTTATAAACTACAAGCTTTTGGGGTATGCCTCATCCATGTTAATTATATTTACTGATACTAATGATATTATGTACTCAATATGATGATATTTTTGTAAGGAAATGATGATTAGGCCTCCAGGAAAAGTTAACCAGGTGATCACCTGAGAGAATTAGAGGCTGTTGTAGAAAACTGAGGGTAGTTATGCACAGCAAGGCCCAAGTGGGGCAGGCAGAAAGGCCACTGTTCACTGGTCTGGGTAGATCAAAACATGCATGTACTTATCACTGTTTGGCGGAGGCTGGACTGTGAAGAGTGAAATCACAAAGGGCTGCTTTTTCTTTGGGTTATTTCAGCCAAAACGCAGAATTATTGTTGCTGTATCAAAGCTTTCTAATTTCCAGATACTAAAATAAAGTCTAGGGGTGTGGGTAAGGACATGAAATGGTGCAAGTTGTACTTGAAAGAAATGTCCAACTCTTAGATATGGAAGGAAAGTAAAATCACGGGAAACCTATGGAGACTTGGTATTCTTGTCATTGTGATCCTTCCCATGTGTCAGCTACTGTACAGATTGTGAAAGACTTTTTTTCAATATTTTCTAATAGCATTAATTTGATGTATGAATGATCTATTAGTTTCCCATGGCTGTACCAAAATATGCAAGAAAACGCCTTGAATGATCAAGTTAAATAATTTGTCTCATGGATTCAGAGATTTTGGTCCATAGTACTCAGCACTGTTGCTTCTGGGCCTGCAGTGGGTCAGAGAATTATGGGGATTCAGACATATGGCAAAATCTACTCATCTCATCTCATGGTGGGATTGAAACAGAGTGAGGGGAAAGGCCTGGGGACCAGGTACAAACTTCAAAAGCATGTGCTCAGCAACTTACCTCCTCCAGTGAGGACTTGACTCCTAAAATTTTCAACAACTCTCAGAATAGCACCACTTGCTGGGTCCAAGGTTTAGCACATAAGCCTGTGTGGCCTGTTTCACAATCAAACCATAACATACAGATATTTATTCTTTTCTGCAGATGAGGAAACTGAGGGCCACAGTAGCTTCCCAATTTGCCCAAAGTCCTACAAAAGGCAAAGCATTGAGTCCGAAGTGATGTGTAGGGCTACAAGTTCAAATCCAGACTCTGCTAGTGAACTGTGAAAAGCTACTTTTTTCTTTTTTTAGGACTCTCACTTTGGGCTGGAGACATGGCTCAGTGGTTAAGAGTACTGACTGCTCTTGCAGAGGACCTGGGTTCGATTTCCAGCACCTACATGGCAGCTACGAACCATCCTTAACTCCAGGTCCAGGGGAATCCGAAGCCCTTTTCTGACCTCCGCGGCACTGCATGACACCGGTGCACTTGCAGGCAACACACTCATACACATAAAATAAAAATAATAAATAAAATTAAAGGTGCACTTGCAGGCAATACACTCATACACATAAAATAAAAATAATAAATAAAATTAAAAAATAGTCTCACTTTGTAGTCCAAGATAATCCCAAAATAATAATCTGTCATAGTTTTTTATTTTTGTCATAGTTAATTTTGTAACTTGAGACAAACCTAGGCATACCTAGGAAGAGGGAATCTAAACTGAGGGATTTCCTTCATCAGATTGGCATGTACACATACCTGTAGGGCATTTTCATGATTGTTGATTGATGTGGGTAGACCCAGCCCACTGCGGGCAGTACCAACCCTGGCCAGGTGGGCCTGGGCTCCAACAAGAAAGATAACTGAGCAAACCATTAAGCAGTATTCCTATATGGCTTCTACTTCAGTTCTCACCTCTAGGTTATTGCCTTGGCTTCCATGAATGTTGTATAATAAGTAAACTGCCAGTCAAATAAGCCTTTTCTGCCTCAAGTTGATTTTGGTCAAAGTGGTTTAATGGAGTAACAGAAAGTTAACCAGAACATAATCCTACTGCCTCCTCCTTCCACGTGCTGGGATTACAAGTATGTACCTCTATGCCTACCTCAAACTGTGTTTTCAGTCTTTACGTATTTGGAATCCCTGAATTCTCCACTGGAAGAGAGTCAAGCAGACAATCTGGTATTCCTCTCTGACTGGTTATGTATGATAGATATGACAGTAACGGGAAATAAAATGTGGAAATCATTTCATGAATATTAGCTCTGACTGTAATTAACATTCAAGTTTAGAGTATCATGTTATATGATACAACCGCAGTCACTTAACAATTAGGCTAAAAGCATAATTTGAAACAAAAAGGGAGGAGGAAGATAAGAAAGAAATAAGGAATATCACTATCTCTTTTTCTACCAGTTATATTTGGCTTTGAAAGCATTGGGAAAACCATGTGGCAAGCAGATGGTTATAGAGGGGAAAGTAGGAGCCACTGTGAGATAAAGAACAGAGGTTGTTGGAACAAATATCTGTCACCCAGCAGCCTGTGTAGCTGGCACTTAGCTGGTGTGACCAACACAAGGAGCTCTTGGTGTAGGGGAATGGGGCCTGATTGCTCCTCTGATGAGTCTTTATGCATCGACAGCCCTCCCTTTAGTGACAATATACTTTACTTGGGAACATAACAGGTAAATATTAGCAGTTATATGCTTCTGTGCCAATAAACATAGCGTTCATAAATCATAGAGTAATTTCAGGAAGGAAGAGTTTCAACCTCCTTGTTTCATACAACAGACTAGTGGAAAAGTTAGTGGAATTTTTTGATGTATGAATGTTCTCTCGCGTGAGGAATGGTTGTCATCCACTGTCCAGTCTTCCACACTCTTCTCATTGTGTGAGGTACACACTGTGTATACATTGTGCCCCACCCTCCATCAAGTTTCTGTGCTGGTGGTTAAATTTAATAAGGCCACTCATTTATTGAGTGTTGACACTGTTCCAAGCACTGAGCTAGGCACAGAGATAAATAACGTGTGCATCTACCTACAGAGTAGATGACCTATAGGAGTGATGAACCAGAATCTACAGGATGACTGCTGTTTCTGGGTAGCTGGAATTTCTCCAGTCGTGGCTTGAATTTTCAGATAAGTGCCATTACTGATATTCAAAATGCTACCTGTCAAAATTAACATCGCATTTCATTTTTTTCAGTTTTCTTTTTATGTCCCCTAGATTTCTATATGATGGGAATATTGCTTATGCTGTATCACAAATGCCTCTATCATCTATCTATCTATCTATTTATCTATCTACCTATCATTTATCTAGCCTATATCATTATCTATCATCTATCACCTACTTATGTATCTATCTATCATCTATTTCTCTCTGTGTGTGTGTCTCTCTGTTTCTCTTTTCCCCACCTTCCATGCTTTCCCTCAACATCTATATATTTTCCTTCCACTGTATTCATGGATCGTCTTCCGCATAGTATATCACACTTGTGACATCTATAATTTTATCTTTTATTATACTTACAGATATACCTATCATCCCTTTTGCTCAGCTTTAGATACTTGGGTAAACATGTAAATCTGACTTATCTCTATATCACTGTCATGCCTATAAGAACCATTAGAGAGTGAAATTTAAATAAGGAGTCATATAAATGACTCTAGAGATGGCATAATTTATTTAATTCAAATCAACATTCCTACAGTGAATATTTACTATAAACCTGCTATGGTAGGTGAATTTAAGTTTTATTCATCATTAAGCAGATTCAACTTTGTGCATGTAGATTGGTTGTTCCCCTTGGCTTTATTCACAAGCTAAGTCTTCAAGCAATCCTTCAGATAGTGTAGGACCAGAACCATTTCCACTGTGGGCATCATAGAGGGTTTTCTTAAGTTTTGACCTTAGAGAAAATTCTTGAACCTGGAAGACGCTTTTATTGTTTCTTTGTCAAGCTAGAACTGCAGGGAAATATAAATAAGTCTCCTTTCTTTGTGAGTTTATCCAAACTCTTTGACTCTAGTTTAAGCTTTTAGTAATTATTTTGGCTGAGGGCAAGAATTGTATTGTGTATCACCGTGTATCCAGGTAATACTGAGTTCACAGGTTGAAGGGAAAATCACTTTTTCAACTCTCTTCTTTCTTCACAGTAGAATATTCTTCTCAAGACCAGGCTTTTGTGTTTACAGTTTCCCAAACTACTGTGTGAGCCATTTTCAATAGTTCCCATTAATTGGTTTACTTTCTCTTCTACATTAAAAAACATTTACACATGACTTCATTGATTACTACTCATCCTGCTTGACGTTTACAAGATTGTTTTCCAGATACATAGAACAAAATTGGGTAACAGTGTTCAAGATGATTCACATCTCCACTTTAAAGCACAATGGAACAGAGGTCTGGCTATGCTTTTTCTGCCTTTGTTCACTTTCTGTGGCTGATTTCATATAAACTTAAAGCTATCCCTGTTCAATAGGCTTCATAACATTGAGATCAGAGTCCGTGATTGACCCATTCCAATAGCAAATAATTAACATTAGTAAAATGTTTTATAGTTCACACTGTTCTTTACTGTTTTGTGCCATTTCACTGGCTTCACACCACAGCATCTCAAGAGGATAGTGTTAGCCTGACATTACTGGTGAGTACATAGAGGTTCACAAAGGACTTTTTTATGAGTCAGTAGGTTGCAGAGCTAAGATTTCAGTAGTGATCTTTGTATTTCAAAATAATCATGATTTTGGGGGCTGAAGAGATGGCTCAGTGGTTAAGAGCACTGGTTGCTCTTACAGAAGACCCAAGTTCAAATCTCAGCATCTACATGGCAGCTATCAACCATCCATAACTCCAGTTCAGAAGATCCAGTGCAATGCCCTCTTCTGTCCTCCATGGGCACTGCATGACACAGCTGCACTTAAATACATGCAGGCATAATACTCATAAAATAAAAATAAAAATAAAAGAATTCTTTTAAATCATGACGTTTTTCCTCTTTATGATTCTTCATTATTATGAAACTAAAGATATAGCAATGTAGCATTACCACTGAAAAAACAACAAATACTACTATCTACCCAAGCAGGCCCTGCCTCACACAGTATGTCCAAGGTTAGTATGTAATATGTGAAGATTCGTAAATCCATAGTGATGGGGTCAATTATTCAGTAAATGGTGCTGCGAAAATAGACTTGATTTATGAGGAAAAACAAATCAATTTAGATTTTTATATAAAAGATTCTTATTCAAAATAAAATCTTGATGAATTAAAGGTTCCCATGAAAAAATAAACAAACTGGAAGGAAATATAAATGAATAACTGTGTAATCCTTGATAAGGCAAACTGACCATGCTTAAAAATAATGAGAGACATCTCAAAGGAAATAATCAATATCAGATACAATTAACTTCTTGTAAAAACATAAACAACAAGTGATAAAAGAAGAAAACATCTATAACACATGTGACAGATATGACTTACTATGCCTAATCCATGAAAACTATGTCAGTCAATAAAAAAATCATTAAAACAGTTGAGAAAATAAAGGAGTGGTAGAAATGTGAAAATGTATTCAATTATTAAAGGAAAATATGCCATCAAAGCAAGAAGTTACTTTTACAATTCATTTTGCAATGTTTATAAAGATCTGATGACACAAAAAACATTCTCTTCATTATGTAAATAAATTGATACAGCTATTTAGAAATGCGTTGGAGCATCCTGTCTAAAAATAATAAAACCATTCATATCCTTTAACCTAATAACACTGCTTGTAGGAAATTTCATTAGAAATAATTAAAGACATGATCAAACATATGTATAAGATATCAGTTACAGCCTTACTTACAATGAATGATACATTAGGAGGGAACAAGCCCTTCAAGACCAAAAAACCTCAGGAAATTGGTTGAATGGTAGGATTGATGATTGGCTACACCCTGTTATATAATAGTTGAAGAATAGATAACTTAGAGTATATCTCTATAAATACATTCACTAAGATCAATATTTTGAAAAAATTTAAATGACAAAGTGCTATTGGTGTAATGTTGTAAAGGAAACAGGATATACATTTGTGCATGCAGCATAATATATGCAAATCTATATGCAAATGCGGGTACACACACAGAGTACAAAATACCAGATGGAAATGTGATAAAATGCTAACAGAGACTGCTTCATGGAGTTGGAATTACAGATAATTGTAACTTTCTTAATAGTGCTGCTCTGTTTTTCACATTTTGCAGAAAGCACATACAGATCACATTTAATTAAGAAAAAGCACACAGAACTGTCTGAAAAGACTTCTGTTAGAAAGCTAACAGTGATTATGTGAGAATTTTTTTTTCAGTTTTGTAAATTTTCTGCAATATGCTTGTATTTTAATCAGAAAAAAATATGTTTTAGAAACAGATTATGAGTCAACAACATGAAGAATGGGGCAATGAATCTTGTAGAGACTGGATGGGCAGAGTTGCGGCTACAGACAGTGGGCAATAGATCTCATCAATGAAATGGACTAGTCACCTCCCCACATCTTTACACTTGCTATGTAACTTCAGCTGTCTTCTCTCTTGCCCTGAGCTTCACCATAAGATTTGCCATGGCAATGGGCTTAGCAACCATGAAGTATGTACAGCTTGGTGTGGATCGACACTTTTGGGTCAGTTCTTACCCTCTGACATCACCAGGGGACATCCGGCCTTTTGAAGAGAGAGGTGAACTTGGCTTAGTCTTCTTTGTCCCTTCACCTCACCCACAACCCACTGCCAGACAGGGGGTTGAACTCAGTGGAGGCCAGAACCACCTTGCCAGTCCAGGTAGGCTTGCTGATGCACAGACACATGCCCTGAATTAATGCTCAGTGGAGTAACGCATTGTCAGGGCATAGTTTACTGCCCAGCATTGTGATGACAGTAGATTTAGATTCATAAGACTTTACTGATTCTTCGTGGATTAGCAAGGTCATACAGAGCCCCTGCTTCAAGGAAACACTGCTCTTGGCAATCAACTTCCCTTCGTTCAAGTGTCATTCTCTTCACTTAACAGAGAGCACACAGATCACACTGGTTTCATGGGAACGAAAAGGCCTCCATGAAAGACTTGAACACTCAGTTTCTGGAAACACCCATTTCCAGGTCTCAGGAATTAGAAAAGTAAATTCGCTAAGATAGCCTTAAAATGTCTTTATGCTTCCATCACATTGGGGCGATGATAAACTATAATTTCTAGGACCGAGGAACTGGCAAAGGACTCCAGAATCTGAGCAGGGTACCAGGTTGCTCGTATTGTTTGGTGCTTCCTAGTAAAGCATCCTCCCCACCCCAGCTATCACTCTAATCTTTTTACAATTCTTTAACCTTCAACACCAAATATTAAACCAAGTGCATGAATCAGAGGCATGCCAGAATTTAGAGATGGCAATCCACTGCCTATGAACTCATTAAACATCATTATGCTTCTATCTAAACACTGTTTCAGGGAAAAAGGACCTTGTCAGTCTGACAGGCACATCAGGCTGTCAGAGACTGATGTCATCATCTATTTGAATTACAAAAATAATGATAAAAACCCACCATTTACTGAGTGTCTAAATGGTATCAATATTGTGCTATTCTCTTTGCACACATGACATCATAATAACTCTCCAAGGTAAGTGTTATTTCCTCCATTTTACAGAAAATGCAAAATAAATGCATTAGCTGGGGTTAGGAAATAGGGTGAGATCATAGGCTGGTGCAACAGCAGAGTGGGGGTTCACGTCCATGTCTGAGGGGTCCCTGTGCTCATTCTTGCATGTCTGAATCAGTCTGCTACCTCTGCCAGTCCCTTATAGTCAGCAGACAAGCTGATTTCCTCATCTTGAGAGTTACATTTACTCTCGTAAATCAGCAGATTGGCACTGTGATTTAAAAAGAGTATTACTAATTAGCCCTGGTCTCTCCTCCAGGGTCTCAGTCATTTGATAAGCAATAAAGACTTTTATATTTGTCTTTCATACATAGCCTATAATATTAAAACACTCCAAAAATAAATTCTCACCTGGCAATCTATAGTCACTTTACTCTGAGGACTAAAAGACAATTTTCTTCATTTGCTGCTTGACATAAGGTACCTTCTGAGTCGGTTAGTATAATACGGTAATTACAAATGCACTTGATTTCATTATAACTTTTACCCTGCTGTTCTTGGGCTCATGAATGTAAATATAAAAATATGATTTCCATATAGTTAATCATCTTTATTTTGCACTAGAGCAAGCTTGTCACACACCCAGTTCTTTCCTCTCTTCCCCCTCCCTCCCTGCGGTGCTGCCCAGGTCATCCTTTTGGCCTCACGGCTCCCAACTGAGTACTGCTTCTCACTCCTCTATCATGCTCTGCACATGGAAAGCCATCTTCAAGAATGATTTTAATAAGATACTTCATGAAGATATTATTAACTTACAAAAGCTTTAAATCCTACCCTCTCCGGATTAGAGATACTCTAACAGGGACAGTGATAAACTCAAAATTAAACTTTGGCAATAAAAATCTCAACCCTGAATGAAAGCTTATGAAGAGGAAGACTTTTGGAAGTGTATCTTTTCCCCAGTGTCCCTCAGTTCACATTGTGTAGACTTTATTTCTCTCAGCAACATAGCTGTTTCTTATACAGTACCCTTAATGATACATAATTTATAAGCAGGCTGCAAAAATTTAAGCTTTCCAACTAAACTAACAAACAGAAGTTGAGATTACGTGCAAGACTTTTTTCATATTTTATCTTCTGCAACAACATTTTGATCTGAGTTGAGAAGATCTACATCTACCTGCTTTAAGATACTCAGAGGAAAACACAAGTAGCGATGGTCTCTGAATTAGGGTAGAGTCACGTTCCAGCAAATCTATAAGTTGGAAATACTATTAAGTGTGAAATGTACTTTCATACCTACCCACACAACACCCTGATTAGCACAGGGCACGGTGGACATTCTGATGTTTCCCTTCATGATTGCATGGCTGCTGGGGTCTGGGATTCACCACTGCTACCCAGCAGCATGACACTGCTGCTTATCACAAGCACAGGAAAAGATCGAAATTCACAGTCAAAATAGCCCCTACTAAATACATATTGCTTTCCTACCACTGTAATGTTAGATCATGGTAAACTGAACATGTATAATTACATAGCTGTAATTATGGTTAGAATAGTACCAACTTAAGAAAATGAGAAATATGGCATCTTTCATGCTCACTGATCCACTATCATATCTGAGAGCATGTCAGCATGCTATGAGTGGTTATTGTGTTGAATGTATGAGTGAATGAGCATGCACATTTTCACACATGTGCTGTAAATGCAGACACAGTCATACACACTCACTATACATGTATGAAGACAGCCTCGCATATATGGCCTGGAATCCTTGCTGAGATCTGAAGTGGGAGGGTACGCTTATGTGTTGTTCTTGGATTTTTTTATCTTCCCTTTGTGAAAGATCCCAGCCACGGCAAGAAATGATGCTGATTCCTTTTTCTTCTTTACAAAATAGTGAATCTGATTAATGGAAAGGTTGATAGACTGATTTCTTTGGAATTAAATCACCTAAACATTTGTGCTAGAGCTGTTATTTCACAGTCCTAAATCTTGAGGATATTGTAGTGGCTGAAAGCCATCACTGAAAAATTAAGTCCAGAATAGACCTGGGCCCCTTAGGCTTCTCTTTGTTAAAGGATCAGGTTGAGCAACTGTTTAACTTCTTTCCCAAGGTCTTCTCATCATGCAGGCACATAGTTTACCTATCCAAAGTTCTGGATATAGAAGTATTTCTGGAATTAGGACCATAGGGAAATGGGATGGAAAAAAAAAAGAGAGAAAGGAGTTAAAGACAAATGCCCTGTCTTTCAAGACTACCCAGTTGATGTTTAGACCGACCTCACTAAATTAGAACAATTTTAGTGTGTACCAGCAACCAAACCCTTTAGTGCAAACACCACATTCCCCAGAAGACTCCTTAGCAGAGTGTTGTAAAGCTATTTCCACTAAATTGAAACAGTCCTGCCTGGAGAGAGGATGCAGGCTAATAAGAGTCAGGGTGCTAATGAAACTCACAAGACTCAGGAAGCTCATAAAGTTATAAAATTTACAAGTCCCTCCCCAAGGTTATAAAATCAGTACATAATTGCTGTGGGAAAGGAGATACTCTCCAGTGGAGCTGTCTGCAAGTTGGAGCTTCTGAGAGTGTTCACCCGTGTTGGGGAGGGCTTCTCAGTATCACAACTGCCTTTGAGTTACTCATGCTTCTCTGTGTAACGCCCCAAAATTCAGTGACTCCCTGAAGTAAACTTGGTCTGTTGTCAGTGCCCTATCTGGGTAAATTGATGCTTGTTTGCATCTTTCCCAGGAAAAGCCAACCACACACACATACATAGACAATAGGATTTTATAATTAGCGTTTCTTAACACAATTTTCTCTGGCAAGAAGCTGACTAATAAGCATTGTGCTAGTGGATATGGGAGGAATGGTTTTGGTTTAGTTTTTATCCATTTCTTAATGCACGTGTGCCAAGCACAAACACGACACTGTGCCCAACGTTGTTTGAGTTTCTGGGGAAAGTGTGACAAAAGAGTATTTAAAACTCCGCTGATGTTGAACTACGTGAAATCAGCAGAAAATGAAAATAGAGATGCAAATAAGTCCTAAATAAGAATCTTTAATCCCTTCTGCCACAGTGAGAAGGGTATGCAGCAGTGAGGCAGCAAGACTTGGGGAACCACTTTGAGGCATGTTCATCAGGCCTCTTGCCCTAGAGTAGAGACACAGATAATGTTCCAGGAGTTGGTGTGTGTACTGGTGGCATGCAGATGTGGCAATGAAAGTTTGGGTCTCTCAGTAGACCTGATAGCTGCCTCCTCTTTGCCCTCCATAGTCTAATTTGAAGGATGTCAGCAATTGTGCCTCCCTGGTACTGTTCTTTCAAAAGGTAAATGTGATTCCTTGTCAGGCTGTGAATCAGTCTGGCCTGTGGTACTCTGTGTAGGCACAATGAAAGTACCCAGAAGCCATAGGGATTTGTTAAAGCTGCCAGGAGATCTGTGCTCTTGTGCTGTTCTTAACACTGTCTTCTTTGTTGACTTTGCTTCCCTTCTAAAGATGATGATTCTGGCAGCCCACAGACTCCTGGCAGTGAGCATGAATCTTTCCTGTCTCCCCCTCCAGTCCCCCTCCCCAATCTTGCAGATAAGGAACACTTCCATATCACAGTGGGTGTGTATGCCCAGGACCAATGGCTTCATTAAGTCTTCAGGATAGTGCTTCTGAGACTCATCTCCAGGGTCGGAATGAGGTTAGCATGGAGGAGGGACTGTTTGCATGGAGGATAGCCATGTACAAATAGAAGCCAGCAGGTGAGATTGACAGAGGCTTGTGCTTACTAACTGGTAAGTGTGGATGCCAGAGAGTGCAGCCCTATGGCTCAGTTGAGTTGTAATCCATGAGTCCCAAGTGTAATATGAGTAGGAAGCAATGCAAATTTGGATCCCATGACTCCCAAGAACTATTCCTTGATTCAACCTGTGTTTGAGGCAGAATAAAGCAAATACGCCCAAATAAAACAAAACAACAGGAAACACCACCAGAAGAAAGGGCAAGGATACAGAGTAAGCTTTTTCTCTGAACTAGACAAAGAAGCTTATTTTATTACAGAGACTCTGCCAGAAGTGAGCCCACTCTGGGCTCTCTGCTAGGAACTACCATTACTTTGGAACCAGCTGCCTGTGGTGGCTTCTTTACATGGAAAAAAACAACTGGTCATCTCTTAGTTACTCTTCCTTAAGTGCAATCACACGAAGTCAAGAAGTTTTCGGTTCTCGTATAGTGTATCTTTATATGCTTTCATTTGATTGCCTCCTGTCTTCACCAATAGGGTCTCATCTTCAAGTTTTGGGAGGTAATCAAGAGCCATAACAATAACCTGTGTTATTCTGGAAATCTCTTGGACTATCCTGGCCAACAAATTGAAGGGAGGTTTCACCTATCTGGCACTGTGTTTCTTGTTACATGTCCTTCAGGTATACACACGCACTCATGGTCAGACATTGTCTATTTTTCAGTAGGTTTTTGAACTAATACTTTTCACTTTGACTTTCACACTACCTAAGCAATATTTATCTATCCTCCCACTCCCCCTGTCTAACATCTCCTCCCTCACCAGTTAAAGTACCCCTATTTTCCCCTTAATAATAACTGCCTCCTATTATGCCCCTTTCTTGAGACCCTTCTTCTGCTTTACCTCCATGGTTCCTTGTATATCTTTCCCTCCTCTCTTCCCAGTTAAATGGCCGCATTTTCCCCTTGGTAACATCTGTTTCTTACTATCTCCCTCTCTCAGGCTCTTTCTTTCCCTTTACCTCCACATTTCCTTTCCATTTTCCTGGCTCCTGCTCTTACATCAGGTTATATACTTACATATAAGGAGCTGGTGCTATGATCCACAAATAAGAGAGAACATACATCATTTGTTTTTCTTATTCTGTGTTACTTCATTTAGTATAACAGTTTCTAGGTCCACCCATTTACCTGAAAATTTCATGATTTCATCTTTCTTTATCCCTGAGTAGAACTCCGTTGTATAAATGTACTACATTTTCATTATCAGTTGGTCACTTGAGGGACATTTAATCTGTTTTCATTTCTTAGTTATTGTGGGAAGACCAACAACAAACATGGTTGTACAAGTTTCTCTGCAATAGGATGAGTCCTTTGGGTATATGTCAAGAAGTGGTATAACCAGAGCATATGGTAGATTCATGATGGTGATTGCAAGAGTTTGAAATCCCACCAGCAGTGAATGAGCATTCTTCTTTCTCTACATCCTCACCAGCATTTGGTATCATTTGTTCTCTTGATCTTAGCCTGTCTGGGGTAAGATGATATCTTAAAGTAGTTTTGATTTGCATTTCCATAATTACTAAGGATGTTGAACACTTTTAAGGTATTTCATAGCCATTCTTATTTCTTCCTTTGAGAACTCTCTGCGAAGGTCCTTAGACCATGTTTTAATTGGGCCATTCGTTTTTTGTCTCTTTCTTTTTTGAGTTTTTTGTGTATTCTGGATATTAATCCTCTGTCAGATAAGTAGTTGGTGAAGATTTTCTCCCACTCTGGCTTCTTCTTTACTTCCTTGGTTGTTTCTTTTGCTGTACAGAAGCATTTTCATTTAAGGAAATCCCATTTATCAATTTTTACCTTAATTCCTGAGTAACTGATGCCCAATTTAGAAAGTCCTTTCCTATGCCTATGTCTTGTAGGGTACTGCCTATGTTTTCTTCTAACAGTTTCAGATTTTCAGGTGTCATATTGAAGTATTTGACCCATTTGGAGCTAGATAAGTTTTGTGCAGGATTAAAGATAAGGGTCTTTCATTCTTCTACAGGTGGAGATCCAGTTTTGCCAGCTCCATTTGTTGAAGACGCTCTCCTTCCTCCAGTGCGCATTCTTGGCTCCTCTGCTAAATATCAGGTGGTTGAAATTGCTTACACTCATATTTACATCTTCTATCATGTTCCATTGATCTATGTATGTTTTTGTGCTAGTGTCATGTTGTTTCATGACTATAGCTATGTAATATAGTTTGAGATCTATGGTAATCATCCCAGCATTACACATTTTAGACAAGACTGCTTTGGCTAGCCAGGATCTTTGGTGATTTCATATGAATTTTAGGGATTTTTTCTATTTCTGTGAAGTATGGCATGGATATTTTGGTTGACATTGCATTAAATCTATAAATTGCTTTTGGTAGGATGGCCATTTTCACAATATTAATTCTACCAATCCATGAGCACAGAAGGTGTTTCCATCTCCTCGTGTCCTCCTCCTCAATCTCCTTCTTTTCTTTGAAGATTTAAATATTTCATTGCAGAGATCTTTAATGTCATTGGTTAGGTTTATTCCTTTGTTTTTTGAGGCTATTATGAATGGGAGGTTTTCCATGAACTCTTTCTCTTATTGCTTGTTACTGATATATAGAAAGTCCAGTGATTGTTTTTAACTTTTACAAAAACGTTATTGAGAATTTCATACATGTATATAAGGTGTTTGATAAAATCCATGTCTACTCCCTCCCCTCCAACATTCCCCCCTCTGAAGAAGTAACACTTAAATCTTTTAAGGATTAGATACAAGCTCCCAAATACTTTTGATATTTTTGGCCTTTGGAACAGAGTATGTTGCTAAGAGGCCCAAGGACATTTTGACTTTTAGACAAGAAACTGTTTCTTTGAGGTCTTTTTACCATAACTGCCTAGGCAATTCTTACCTCCTATTCTTATCACGCCATCCTCTGAAGGGGTTACCAAAGTTGCCAATAGGGAATAGGGACGCAGATGGCTCTGGTTTCTTCCATGCTGAACAGGGACGCAGGTTGAGGCAATTTGAGTATCCCTTCTGTGGGTCTATCTAGAAGACTCCCAAATTGCATAACTCTTGTCTCTAAGGGGAAAAGAAAAGCCTTGAATCATGAATAGGTGATGTGAAGGAGAAGTAAAGGCAAGAGTAATTAGCATTACAAGTTCTAGACAGGGAACTAGAAAAAAGTCAGAACAGGGCACTTTTCAAATGTTCATATGAGAGTCCACTGGAGTTTCTTAACAAGGGCTTCCAAAAGCATCCCTCTATTGGGTTCTTTCTCATTTTTCTTTTGTCTTCCAAGGCTATAGAAAGTCCAGTGATTTTTGTGAATTGATTTTATAGGCTGTCACTTTGCTGAAAGTGTTGATTATTTCTCAAAGTTTTCTGGTGGAATTTTGGGATCTCTTTTGTAAATATCATCTGCAAATAGTGGTAATTTGATGTCTTCTTTTCCAAGTAGTACTCCTTTAAATTCCTTTATTTGTCTTACTGCTCTAGCAAGAATTTAAAGCACTGTGTTGAAAGGAGTGGAGATAGTGGATAGCCTTGTTGAGTTCCTGATTTTTTTTTTTTTTTTTTTTGGTTTTGTGGGGCTTGGTCCCCCTTGTAGCCCCCCGTGCCCTGAACCTCATTATGAAGCCCGGCCTGCCCTTAACCCCACAGAAACCCCCCTGCCTCTGCCTCCCAAGTGCTGGGATTAAAGGTCTGAGCCACCACAATGGGAATGCTTCCAGTTTTTTTCCATTTAGAATGATGTTGGCTGTGGGTTTGTTGTATAAAGCTTTAGTTATGTGAAGGTATATTCCCTCCAGTCCAATTCTCTCTAGGGCTTTAAAAATAAATGTATGTTGGATTTTGTCAAATACACATTTTTTTCTGCATCTAGCACATTTTTTTTTCTGTATATTGAAATGACTGTGTGGTTTTTATCTTTAAGGTCATTTATATAATTTATGACATTTATTGGCTTACATATATTGAACCATCCCTGCATCTCTGGAATAATAGTGACTTGATCATGGTGGATGATCTTTTAGATGTGTGTCTGTATGTAGTTTGCAAGTATTTTGTTGAGAATTTTTGAGTCTATGTTAATTAACAATATGGGCCTATAGTTCACTTTTTTGTTGTGTTGATATTAGAGTAATATTCATTTCATAGAAGGAGTTTGAGATATTTCCCTCTGTTTCTATCTTTTTGAATAATTTAAGTAGTATTGATTAATCTGTGAATGTCTAGTAGAATTCTGCTGTGATTCCATCTGGACCTGGGGTTTTTTCAGTTATTATGGGTCTGTTTAAGCTATTGATCTTTCTTGATTTAGCTTTGGTGGTTTCATGAATTTAGAAACTCATTCATTTCTTTTACAGTATCAATTTTAATGTAGTATAGGTTTTTAAAGTCTTGCCTTATAAGGTTTTGTATTTTTTGGTGCTTGTTGTGTTGTTTCCCCTTTCATCTCTGATTTTGTTTATTTGAATTGCTCTTTCTTTCTTTTGGTTCACTGGGCTAAGGGCTTGTCTATCTTGCTTATCTTTTCAAAGAACCAGCTCTTAGATTATTGATTCTTTGTATTGTTTTCTTTATTTCAATTTCATTCATTTCTTCTCTGATATTTGCTATTTCTTCTTTCTGCTTGTTTGGATTTGGTTTCTTCTTGCCTTTCTGGAGTCTTGAGCTGTACTGTTATGTCATTTATTTGTGCTTTTTCAAAAACTTTTAATGTAAGCACTTTGTGCTATAAACTATCCTTTTTGGATTGCTTTTAAAGTGTCCCAGCAGTTTTGTTATGTTGTATTATCATTATCATTTAGTTCCAGAATTTAAAAAAAATTCTTTTTTAATTTCTTCTTCGAGTCATTCATCATTCAGGAGTGTGCTGTTTAATCTCCATGAGTTTGTGTAGTTAGAAAATGTGATACACTTACAGAATTGAGTTCTACTCAGTGAGAAAGAACAAGGAAATCATGAAACATGCAGGTAAATGGATGGAACTAGAAACTATTATATTAAGTGGAGTAAAAAAAGAAGATTCAGAAAAATAAATGATGCATATTCTCTCTCCTTTGTGGATTTTAGCTCCAAATCCTTCGCAGTGAATATGTATCCTGATGTAACCACAGGAGCCAGGAAAATGGAAAAGAAGAGTGGGGGTAAAGGAGAAGAATGAGCCCCAGAGAGGGGAATGGTAGGGGACAGGTGTTATCAAGGGGAAAGAGGGGAAAAATGGTGAGCTTTAACTAGGAAGGGAGTAGAGAGGGTTATATGTGGGGAGTAATAGGAGAGATAAATAATGCTTAATGATGTAAAAAACCAGATAGAAATGTATTAGCTCAAAGTCCAGCTATTATGGAAAATATATGCATATATATATATATATATATATATATATATATACACACACACACACACACACATATTCACACATATACACAAGTGCATATGTAAAGCTGAAGGCTATACAACAAAAAACACAGTACAGGAGAAGTATAGGAGAAATCTCCCTTTCAGTTGTTGGCAGGGTAGTCCATGAGACTCCCAAAATGACACAGGTTATTGCCATAGCCCTCAATTGCCTCCCAGAATTTGAAGGTAAAACCCAATTGGTGAAGACAGGATATACTTCAGACACAGAACTTGGAGCAATTGAGGTTGGACTGACCTGGAAGCCTCTGGCCTGAAGACTAGCTCTCATGGTATCAGAAGACACTATGCAAGCTGCCAATGAGAAAAATAAAACCAAGCAATGGTCCTACCCAGTTGTAAAGTCTAATAAACAATGACTGGCCTAGCAAATTACTGCTACTGGTGCAGTAGTGGTACTTTTATCTTGGTAGTAATCAATAGGTATCTAATTCGAATTAAAACCGGCTCAGTGGGAACACATGTGATACTATAAACATAGCCCAATACACATGACTGGAGAAGTCATAGATCCTAAAGAAAAACCTACTTTTGCCACATCCTTAAACCAGCATAATTTCTTACTGTATTCCAAATATGCATCCTCATATTTACAGACAACTGTACCTGTTGAAGCCTCTTCTTGCAACAGATGAGTACTAATACGGAGTTACACAATCAGTCAAACAGGGAGAATACATGTCTGTGAGGTGCTTAGCCCTAAGTAAAACATTTTCAATGCAACCTTTACACATAAAATGAATGCATCTCTCAACTCTCATCAGAGAAGTTTCTTTATGTAGCAGGTGGTGATTAACAGAAACTCAACACTGGCCAATGTGCAGAGAACATGAGGCTGCAGAGTGCTTATCTTTGAATAGGGCACCTATTTCAAACTTCTGCCTCCCAAGGCTTGGGGATCATTGTGGAGGAGGGGACAGAAAGATTGTAAGAGCCAGAGGTGATGGATGACCACAGGGAAACAAGTGTTCCAGACATCTGGTCAGTTATAAACATAAGCACACAGAAATGGTGACAGCATTCACAAATTCCATACAATCTTAAACTAGACAAAATCCCAGCATAGACATGGAAAAATGGGTAAGAAATCCCAAACCCAACCCATGGAACTTTAGACAGCTGATAGCTATTGGGAGGGAGTAGAGACAGTCTCTTAAAGGAATGGGACTCTTGGTAGGTTTACCAGGCTGCAGTGGATGGACCCACACTGGAGAAATTTGAGGACACAAATCAGACTTTATAGGCCATATTACATGTATAATAGAGAATATTCAATTAGGCATGGGCCATTAAAGGCATGTGTGAATACGGGAGGGGCTCAAAATACCATCAAATTATATTTTATGAAAACCCCTAAAATTCAATTAAAATTGTTAAAAATGAATATTTATTATATCAGTCATGAATTTGGGAGAGAAGTAGTAAGGTATGGGAGAACATAAGGGGGAATATAAATATAATAAAAATCCATCATAATAAATTGTGAAATAATCATTATATATATATTCAAATATAGCTGAGCAGTATGGGAGAAGCAAGTCAGTACACAGCGTTCCTCCATGATCTTTGCTTCAGCTCCTCCCTCAAGTTATCTGCCTCCTGATCCTGCCCTGACTTCCCTCAATTACGGACTGTCACTTGGATGTGTAAGGTGCAATAAACCTTTTCCTCCCCACCCAAAAAATTACAAATGCTAGAAGAGTCATTTCTATTGATATAAACTACAAAATTTAAGAAACTATTAAATAAAGGCCATGAAAAACTTATGCAGGAAAAATATTATAAAATTTTATAGTGGACAATTAAATGATAGACTAAAATACTTTAAAACTTTGTTTGTAAACAAAACCAACAAAATTTTTAAAAGGCCAACAGATTTTCATTTATAATTCTTAAATAATCATTTGTAAAATTCATATGAAAAATAAGAATTGGGAATAACTAATAATTTTAGAGAATAAAAGATATGAAATTCATTGTATCAAAGTCATAATCAAGCATGATAAGCTATAGTAGCTCAAGTATTGTGCTCTGAGTTCATAAATAGTCATCTAGATCAGTAAGGAAGAATAGAAACCTGAGAATTTGCCCATGTATTTAAGGATTTATATAAGATGTAATTATGATGATTATTGGAAAAATAATCACTTAATTTTTTGCTGGATTACCTAGCTAACTCTGTCCAAAAAACTAAAGTTCTCTATACCTTATACCAACACAAAAATAATTCCATATTTCACAACAGACCTAAGTTTGAAAAAGAAAATTAGAAAAATCGTATTGAAAAATATGAGACTATATATTCACAGTATCAGAGTAAGACACAATTTCCAGAAAATGTACGAAAGAAGATGGGAATAAAGGGAAAGACAGATGCATTTTATCACATTAAAATGACAAATGAAGCTCAGTGAATGCAGTATAAACAAATTATAACTGGAAAAAAGATACTTATTTTGCATAATGCTGGAAAAGGTGCACAGTTTGAACATATAGAGCTCGCTAAATATGAAGACAAATGTTGCTACGAAATAGAAGCAAATGCCATAGGCTGGGATCCAAAAGGTTTTAGTACAAATTTATTCTGAAAGGACCAATACGAATGTGAGATGCTGTGTGTGTGAGTGTGTGTATGTCTGTATGTATATGCGCATATGTGTTTGTGTGTTGACTTATTCAGTTCTGTTTTGCACAAATTTTAGTCACAACACTTTAGTTAAGCAATGCAGACACTCTCAACACCATAGTTCTAATTTTAAGCACCATGGTGCATTAACGGTAAGTGACCACATGAATTGCACACATCACTACTATCTCTTAAACTCACAAATTGGGGCTAGAGAGATGGTTCAGTGGTTAAGAGTGCTGGATGCTTTTGCAGAGGATCGAATTTTGTTCCCAGCACTCACATGGTGGCTAACATCCTTCTGTAACTCCAGTTGCAAGGGATCCGACGCTCTCTTTTGACCTCCGCAGGCATTGCATGACACAGGTGTACTTACATACATGCAGGCAATACACTCATAGACATAAAATAAAAATAACAAAATATTTTTAAATTCACAAGTCACTATGTAAGTAACAGGTGCTTATCATGATAAATGACCAATTATGTAACTTTTCAAAAGGTCTGTAATTGGTTATCATACATGAGTCCTTTCATTTACAAATAGACAATTCACATTGTTGTGTTGCTTCTTTGTCCTCCAAGAAGTATACCTTGTAAATTTGAGAAAATAAATGCAGTTAGTCTTACACATAAATGAAATCTGCAACTATGGATTCAGTCAATTGGGGATAAAAAAAATTTGGAAAAAATTCTAGTTGTACTGATCATGTATAGCATTTTCTTGTCACTATTCCTAAACAAAAGCTTATATCACATTTATATTAAATGTCATAATCTACAGTTGACTTAAAATCCAAGATGTGAGTGCATTCTGAATAAATATTAGGCTACTTCATATGAAGGACATGAACATACACGGGTTTCGGTATGAGGGGCCTGGGACCAAGCCTGAGTGAATACTGAAGGCGAAAGAAGAATTTAGTCAACAAACTTGAAAGTACAGCAAAGAAATGAAAAGTACCAACCCTGAATAAAAATTAGATGGAGTTATACAGGATCTTGCAGACCACATGAATACAAAAGCTGCAACTGCTAGACAGACTCTAATTAGATGCCAGAACTTAGTGAAGGGAAACTTATCCATGTGAAATGGGGGCATGGTTATGCCAAAAGGGATGAAGTTGCCTCAGAGGAAAAGACATCCGCAAAACACTTCACAACAGCAGAACTCTCAGAGGTATTCACACTTGTAGGATAATGTATCTATAAAAATGAAAAGTCCTAAACACAGGACTATGACAATTTCCCAAGGTAGAAAACAAATGCTTTCCTTCTAACATACTGTACAGCAAGAAAAAGTCAAGCAGTATTTAAGCTATTCTTAATAATCTGATCACAAAGAAATAGTGTTTTAATTTTTAATATTTCAAATTACTGTGCACTTAGTAAATATTACCATTATTAATTTTTATTTCCCTGTACATTTGTAACAAATAGTGAGACAGTGCTAGATGTTTTGACAGGAGAATTTTAAAGATTAAAGAGCCAATGTGTTTTTTCTCATTGATTACTTAAATCATTCTTCATGGTTTCACCTTGCAGTCATTTTGCCCCACAATACTAGCCAACATGAGTACTGCCTGTGCTCTAATTCAGAACAATGCACATCAAGCCATCATGAGGAACCATTGCAGATCTGTCGGACTAGAAATATTTGAACATCTGAAATATACTTTGTGATCAGTCTTGACTCATGGCCTCATGTACACATTTGGACTGAGCTCCTGCAGTCAAGGACAGAGAAAAGCACAGGAAACGAACCCCAAACATCAGGTGACTGAGGCTGCCCTTGTATTACATGGAGTCACCAATGAATACCTTAGTAATTTGTACCCATAACTCTTCCTAGTTCAAGACTCCTCAGTGACATAATGATTTATCATGTAAACCAAATGAGATATGCTGAAACAAGGTCAAAGTGCAATCTTATCATTGTTTGGTTGTACTGACCTGACCTCATGTAGAAGGGTAAAAAATGATTTAATGTTTACATAAAATTCTAAACTTCAATGATAATCTTAAGTGTTTTGGTTTATATAAAAAATGTATGTAAGTGATTTTTTTGTTTAAATATTTTATTATTTTTATTTTATGTGTATGAGTGCATTGCCTGAATGTATGTGAGTGCACCCATGTCGTGCAATGCGGCAGGGGTCAGAAGAGGCCTTCAGATTCCCCTGGAACTGGAGTTAAGGACAGTTCTTAGCTGCCATGTGGGTGCTGGGACTCAAACCTGGGTCTTTTGCAGAGCAGTCAGTGCTCTTAACCGCTGAGCCATCTCTCCAGCCCCAGTAAATGATTTTTAAGCTAATTGATAAGGCTGAATAATTTTATTGAATGACCTTCAAGTTCATTGACAAGCCCCAGTCATCTCATGTCTGTTTTGATGAGGGATATCCAGTGAATTTTAAATTTGAGATATTGTATTTTCATTTATACAATTTCTATTTGGTCCTTTTATATAGTTTTATCTCTATGTTTAGAAATTTTCTTTTCCATTTATCTGATAGATGATCTGAAGTCTTTGATAATTCTAATGTTTGGTTCATTTTAGGTTGCTATCTTCTGATTATATCTTTAGAATTTAGCATTTTTCTGGTTTGTTCTTGGTGTATAAAATATTTTTCAGATATATTGCACTCTGAAAATTATATTGAGAGCTTGAGCCTTGGAGACAGTTGTTATTTCTTTGTTGAGCACACAGCAAACCTCATTAGGATCTTATAGCAAGTACCATTTCACTGTCTATGTGTGGTAGCTATGTGTGGTAGCTATCACATGCACATGACATGCACTATTAGTCTATTATATCCAACACTTGGCTTCTTATAGACTTTGCTATGCTGTTTCATGTCTCTTCCATTCAAAACTGCTAGGACTACAGCAATGGCAAATAGTCTCGGTAGCTTATAAACAGCAAACGCTTATTTCTCACAACACTTTGGAGTCTGAGAAGAGCTATACCTAAGCAGCAGCAGGATCAACTTGTAGGGAAGACTTCCTTCTGCTTCGCAGACAGCTTGGCTATCTTCCCAATGAATCAGTGCTTGCATGGTGTCAGAATGAAAGAACTCTCTATAATTTCTTTGCAAGGACACCAATCTCATTCATGAACCTCACCACTTCTGAAAGACCTCAGTTGCCAATAATAACTAATTTGGATTACATTTCAATGTATGAGGTGGGGTGACAAATATTCAGTCCCGTAGTGATGTTTAAAGTGAAGCTCAGAACTTACGTCAACCTATACACAGAATTCGCGTGCCTCCTTCCTCAGCTCTGTTCTCTTGGATATTGCCCCAAAACTTGGACTCTTGGAGCCCGTAATCTGTATTGCTCTAACAATAAAGACAAATTTCTTTCCAAATTTTGGCTAATGATGTCACAATGCACAATACCAATGTAGTTACAGGTGACTGGAACCACTTTAAAGCAAAAAGTTGGGGAAAGGGAAATGAAAAAATGAAGAGGATTTGTGGTGATTAGTTTTCATTGTCGATTTGCCTGGATTTAGAATCATCTAGGAGACACATCTCTAGGAGAAACACTTCTGTGAGCGTGTTTCCACAGAGGTGGAAGACTGTGCCATAGCCTGACTTAGAAAAGAAGAGAAAGGAAGTCTCTCTCCCTCTCTCCCTCTCTCTCTCTCTTCTGACTGTGGATGCACTATGGCCAGCTGCCTCACTCCTTTTGCTGTTCTCACAGCTTGAACTGTTCTCACTACAATGCCTTTCCCACTGTGATGGAGTCTGTCCTCAAACCATATGTGAACCAATAAACACTTTCTTGTTTGTTTGTTTGTTGGTTTGGTTTGGTTTGGTTTTTTGATACAGGGTCTCCCTGTAGACCCAGTTGTCCTAGTACCAGGCTGGCCTCAAATCTCACAGAGATGTACCTGTCTCTGTCTCCTGAGAACTGGGACTAAAGGTGTGTGCCAACATACCCAGCCAACACTATCTTCTTTAAATTGCTCTTATCAGGTAATTAGTCACAGGAATGAGAAAAGTAACTAATACAGAAAATTGGTACCAAGGAATAGGAGGCTGTTGCTGTGACCAATCTGACCTCAGAGTGTATAGTCCACTCAACTGTTTCTCAGATAGAATGTTGAGTTTGGAGCTATGTGCTACAGAAACTGTAGAATATGATAAAAAGAGATTAATGGGTCAGTCTGGTGGACTCCTAAGAACAGAACTCCAATAGAAAGGCAGAAGGAAGAGGTGAATATGAGAGTTCAGAGATAAATAAGAATGATGTTGAGAATGTGGCCACAGGGCCTTTGTTATATTCTGGCAGTGTATCGGGCTTCTTTCTGCCCCTGTGTTGATCATTTGAATGAAGATGAATTCAAAAGTAACAGGCTAATATGTTTGGCAGAGTTGTTCCTACAGCATAACATCTGCATTATAGCATGGTGACTGCTCATTGCTCTTAGTCATATCTACAGTGAAAGAAAGCAGAAAGATCAGAAAAATGTGCAGCTTGCTGAGAAAGGTGCTTGGGTGGGTTTAAAGGAGCTTGGGTGGGTTTAAAGGAGCTTGGGTCAGTTTAAAGCTGCAGAAAAGGCCAGCACAAAAAGAAGGGCTGGAATTATGAGAAATTAGCACCAAGAAAGAGAACTCTTCCCTTTGCATGGGCACAAGGAAAGGTATGCTGAGGGCAAGATTACCCCCTATCAAAGGCTTCAGCTTGTGAAAGTGTAAATTCATTTGAGAGAATGCCTGAATTAGTAGTGCAGCTGAAAAGGGCTCTTGCTCAAAACCAACCACCTAGGCAAGTATTTTCCCAGACAACTGCCAAAACACACAGAAGTCATCCCAAATATGGTGGCTAGAGGCCTGACTGCTTCTCAGGCTGGTAGCAGAACTTCGCAACACTGCCCATATGGTGATGGTTTTAAGCCATGCAAAGTACAAGAGTTATGAGGTCATGACACTTGCATCAAGGTTCCAGAAAGCTGCTAAGGCCAGGTAATACACAGCAGGGTTAGACACCCTGTAAGGAGGCCCTGAGAGGTCGCTGTATGGAGCTGTGAAGGTGAAGCTGAGCACCTTCATCTTCCTCTGCTTCCTGACTGTGGATGTTACCAGCTGTTTCATGGGCCTTCTCCCACAGCTCAAGCCATGTTTATTGCCACACTGCCTCCACCAAGTTGCACTGTGCTCTCAAACTGTGAGCCAGAGCAAACCCTTCAGTCCCGAGGATTTTTTAGGTATTCTGTTGCAACAATAAGAAAACTAAGGAGGACAGAAGGACAGAATCCACACTCGTCACTCATACTCTTCAAACTCCTTTTTTGCTGTTTCTTTCACTAGAGATTTTTGGTTGACAACACACACACACACACACACACACACATACACACACACACACCACATCACATCACTACAAAACACATAAGCATATAGATATAGATAAAAATCACAATTTCCTTTAAAAACTTTCCTGAAAGTCATTTTAATCCACTGTTTTATATGACTGAAATAAATGCTACAGTTCTCGCTGTAAGCACAGGTATCAATGAATGGTATAAACAATGGCCTTGAATGACAGGTAATTATGCCTCTGGGTTTTTATTATTAACTTTTCCAAATTTAGAAAGAAAGGCTAATTATTCAGTTTATTCAATTGGAATTTTTAAGATGCTGTAAATCACAACTATAATACTTTGACAATGGAAGTAGACATTATTTTCTCTATTTTTCCCAGCATGTGAGAAAGGAGGTAAAAAGGTCTTTTATTGTACTGATTTTTCTAGCAAAATTCTGCAACCCTATTTAGCCATTGTTAGCAAAGTTCGATCACAACAGTCCTTGTTATTGTTCAGTTAGTAATCAGATTGGAGAAAGCAAGCCCATTTGAACCAAAGGGTAAAAGAAATGACATGCTTTTTGATCTCTGAAAACAGAGGAAAAGTTGAAGTCCAATAAAACTTACGGTCTCAATTTCAACATATAAAGACCCTGGAAGACATCTCTGTCCTTATAAGACAAAAGCTGGACTGACTGAAACACAATTACTTTCTTAGACCATCAGAAAACAGAAGCAGCAGGAAAAGCTGCCACCTCAGAATCTTTAGGAACTGGAACACGGAGAAAGAACCAGAAAGATCTGGTCTTTCTGCAGAAACCACTAGAAGCCTTAATCAGCGAGAAGATTTAAATACTAATTATGACAAATTGCTGGAGGCCGAATGTGGATAGAGGAAGAATCTCCTCAGGGCTGTGTAGTCTCCAGGGGATACATCTTTGTGAGCTCTAACTCCAGAAATTCTATTAGGTTAGTGTGGTGAAAGTCTGAAAAGTACCTCCAGGCTCTGTCATCAAGAATGGAATAGTAATTATTCTGAAGCACACAGGGCCTCTGTTAGCTACTTTTCTGTTGTTGTGATAAAACACCATGACCAAGGCAACTTAAAGAAGAAACAGTTATTGGGCTTACAGTTCTAAAGGGATGAGTCCAGGATGTCAGGGGAGGCATGGCAGGATGCAGCCCAGGGTGGAACGCTGAGTGTTCACATCTTGAAACAGGCACGGGAAATAGGAGAGAGGTAAACTAGAAATTAGATAAGGCTATGAACTCTCAAAGATCGCCCCCTGTAAGGCCACACCTCCTAAACAGTACCACCAACTGGGCACCAAGTGTTCAAGTACTTGCAGCCTATGAGGGGACATTCTTCATTCAAACCACCAAAGCCTCCTTCATAACAAAGACCTAATCACCAGGGAAAAGAGATTTGTGAGGGGGGCAAGAAATTCTTCACACAATTCCCTCTAGCATTCCTGTCTCACATCAATGGGAAAGGAGAAGAAAGGGGGTAAGAGTTTTTGATAAATCAATCCATTGAGAACACAGCAGACAAGAAGGGAGTCATGCTCTGGGAAGAAGTGGGCAGTAGACAAGGCACAGCACTGGAGAAACACTGTGAGAGGCACAGTCCACCAAAAGACAAATATTTGATCAGATGTAATAGGGAATTATTCATTCCTCCATCTTACCAGTGCATCAACAAATTGCAGCATAATACCTGTGGAAGGGGCCTAAAGGTACTGCGAGGACTCTCAGAGGGGATTCTAGGGATGCCCAAGGCGAAAAGAAAGAGAAGAGAAGAAAAGAAGGGGAAAGAAGAGGAGGGGAGGGAAGGGGAAGGGAGGGGTGAGGAGAGGAGGGGAGAGGAGAGACAAGAAGAGAAAAAAAAAAAAAAAGAAAAGAAAAAAGAAAACCAGAGACAATAAAGCAACTTTAAACCTCTAACACTCACGGGTACATTAAAAGCAGTATAACTCTTAACCTGAGAAACGTTCCTAAGTTCACGTGCTAAAGATGGATCTATGTTAATCCAGCCCCAATACACTGTGTCCAGATTTCAGGAAAAAAGTACAAATCATGACAAAAGTTAGAGGAAAAATTAAATTCAAAGGGATGGGGGAACCATAAAAACCAGATTCAAATATCACATAGATCTATAATTATCAGGCGAACTATTGCTGACTCAAGGCCATAGTTTTCCATCACAAAGGGAGTAAGAGATTATTCTGCAGCCAAGTATGCGTGACCATAGCCAGGGAATATAGATTTAGGTTGCCCTATCATGTTTCAATGTAGTAACAGTTTTATGAAATTTGTATAGTAACAGAACAAAAGAAAGTCATAATTCTAAATACTTTGTAAACACAGCAATGGGAGTATCAGGTCAGGGAGTTACACCAAGGCAGGAAAATCTCCATTTCAGCTTTCAGGTGTTCTCTGATGATATTCTTAGCCTTTGAGTTGGTAGATGTTAGCGACCTACTAGAACATTCCAAAAATATTTACCTAATCCATTGCAAAGATGTTAACAAGATAAATTGTCCCCAGACATACAGTATTATGACTCTCCATTCTAATCCATCAATCAGCTTTGTAGGATCTTCAACACAGGTGAGACTGTTAAGGGGCAAGGGCACTTTAGTTTGCCAGTTGACCAAGGATCACATTGTACATGTGGAAGTCAAATATTGTTGTCTTCCCTACAGCATTAGAAAGCTCCCTCCTATGATCTGACCAAGATGAGGCTTAGTAAGCAGAATAGTCTTTAGGAGACAAAAATAACTGGTAAAGCCATTAAGAAAGAAATCCCTGGATCATGTAGACTATTCAGACCTGATTTCTTATTCATTTTTTATCCTCTATATCTGTATCTGAAATAAAAGCATTTACATGTGGCATATGGTAAGAATATTACACCTAAAGTTTATGTAAAGAAAAAACATGGCTTAAAGAAATAAAGACACAATATGAAGGATACAGGACTTTCAAGTAACCAAAAGTCACGTTTGGCTAGATAACTATGTGCTTCCCCTGTGTCTTTCGTTATTTGTACTCTATGAAATCTTTTCCTTGATCTTTAGGATATTTGAAATAATTCATCAATTTTTAATTCTAGGTTTTTGTTTTTACTTTTTTTTGGTTTAGGCCAGTTTGATTTTATGCATAACCTTAAAGGAACAGCTAGTTCAATTTTAAATCTAAAATTGCTATATCCAAAATGAACACAATTCTTATTTTCATTTATTCTAATCTTGGTATAACATCATATTTTACTTTGAGAAAGTAAATCAAATTTCATATTACAGATGAAATCATATAACAATATAGTTTCATTTCAAATTCTCTTTAAACAAAATAGTCTTTTCCTATCTACCAGGTATTATTATAGATAGATATAAGATGTCATACTTGTAAGAAATCAAGATTTGCAGATTTTGTGGGTATAACCAAATCTTACTTTTCAATTTTATAATAAGAAATTAAATTAGGAGTCCAATAAATTCATTTTTCAGCATCCATTTCTTTTTATTGGCAAAATATGAATATTTTTATTATGTTTACATTTTAAAAATTCCAGGTAGCTGTAATATAGCAGACCTTAAATATTTATCTAGTCCAGAAACATGAGCCTTTAAGATATAATGATGGCTTTTGTATAATTAAGATAAGAAGAGTCAACCTAAATCTTTGGATATCTCTAATAAGAGTCAGCTAGGTTAAAGTTACTTTAAAGTACTCAGCACTCTGGGTATATCATAATGGTTCCAAAAGCTTTTAATTTCTTGTATCTTAATATTTGTAATTTTAATATTCACATACTGACCTAATTGGTTAATATTCTTTCCACATTTTTTCTTTTTCCTTTCCTTCTTTTTCGAAGATGTTTGTTTTTGCCTGTAAGAGTTTGGGTTTAAAATAGAGGTTCTTCAAAATGGAGTTCCTGTTGGGAGATTTAAAATGAATCTTGGTTAACTTATAAGTAGACATTTTTTACACAAATTATCCTGGATAATGAGATAATTCTCATACAAAGATAGTTATACTGGAAAATGAGAGAATTCTTCTATGAAGGTAATGAAAAACTTGAATCATTTTATGTTTCATTCTTCTGAAATTTCATACATTTATACAATATATATTACCAAATCCATCCACAACTGTCTCCTGTCAACACCTCCTATTCCCACCTATCTCCTTACTGACATCATGTCCTCTTTTAATTTTTTGTTTTTTCATTAATGACCCTTGATTTCAAACAACACTACCCATATCACAATCACATGTGTTATCTAGCCACCAATTATGGCATAGGAAACTACTAGCAGCCGCATCCACAAAGGAGAACATCTTTCCCTCATTCAGTACTGTAAAATGCCAATTAGCTCCTCCCACAGGGCTGGGGACTCCAGGGACCCTCTCCCATCCAGACTGGAATTTTGACTGGCTTCTTCCTACAAGTAACCACAACTGCTGTGAGCTGATGCTTGCAACAGCCTTGTCATAACTCTTCTTAAGTATGAAGACTTATTTCAAGTAAAGTAGGAAGTCTGGGTAGGTAAGCACTCAACACAACAGTAAAAAATTAATGAAAGGACATAAAATTCTTGCCTGTAGCTTTATTAAAACTAACATTAGCATTATTTTTATCACCTAGGAATATACTAAAGAAAATTCCAAATTTCTTAGACATTTAAAAAAATCTAAATATAGAATGGATTTAAGAATTATAAAAATGCAAAGCTTAGAAGAAATCTTGTGAGAGGGATTTTGAGTTGAGTTACTTGGGGAACTCACTTGTCACTGCAATTGAAAATGGGCATCACCAAGGCTTTTTGATGTCCATCTAAATATATTGCAAAAGTAAGAATGAGTTTGAGGGGATAAATATGAATTAAAAATTTACATCATGAAGTTTGGTAGCACAGGAGGTAGTCAGAAGCCCTTATAGAGTCATTTTCTCCAGGCTGAAAGGAATCTTTGATGTAGTATCTTTGTTATTTATTTATTTATTTTATGAAATCAGCTGATTTTAGGTCTTCATCCCACAGGAATTCACTGAAGAAAGACTCTATGATCAATTTTGAATTTTTAGTTTTCATTTTAAAAGTTCATTATACTAGTTGCTGGGTATGGTAGTACATGTCGTTAATCACAGCACTGAGGAGACAGAGGCAGAACGACCTCTGTGAGACTAAGGACAGCCTGGTCTACATAGGGGTTCCAGGCCAGCTTGGGCTAAAGGGAGACCCTGACTAAAGTAAACAAGCAAACAAACAAATCCAAAAGTTTATTATAATAGTCTATAATCTCCCCCTTTGATAGAGATGGATCATATAGTTCTTTGCTCATTTTTTTGTATGACAACAGTTATTTTATATGGAGATAACAAGTATTTTCTGAAAGGATTTGTTGGATTTTAGACTTAGAAGGGCTAATGAGAGTCTTTGCCTAAGGAAGCCAATATCTAGCCAGTTTTGACAGTTAGTGCTGCTTTTCATCTAACCACCAACCTAGAGTGCTGAAGATCAAAAGCAAAATGAAAATTTTGAACAACAGGCCAAAATTTACAAGTAGATTTAAATAGTTGCCCACTAAAACAAGTTCCACAATTAAGCAATTTATCAGGAATCCTAAGCAGGAAGAGTGCTTTTAAAATAAATTTTCCCCACTGCTAAGAATGCAGACATCCAGCAAGTGAAAGCGTTAATCCGATAGGAAAGCTTACAAATTTAACATTTACATAAAAATTAATCACCTAATTTTAAATGGCTCATTCAGTAAAAGGATAAAACATGAAGTCTTTGTTTCCTGTGCCAGTTTTTCTGTGAATGTTATTAAGAACAGATTAATATTTGAAGAAAACCTTATTGTTGCTAACAGAGGATCAGGCAGCAGCCCTACGTCAGGGTATTGAATTTTTTGGCCTTAGGAATTTTTAATAATCTTTAATTATAGCCAACTAGTTGAATCTATGTTATCTTTTTATAAGTTTAACTTTAACAACCTTTCCGCAGCATAGATTAGCCTTCCAGTTTTGCCGTCACCTGTCTATTTCCACTCTGGAACAATACTTTACCCCTAGGCCAAAACTAATTTCAAATCTAAAATCCTTTTTCTTTAACCTTCGTCTAATAAATATCTACAACTTTTATATCTCTTCTTTTACCTGATAATTTTTTGTTTTTTTTTTTGTCACAAAATTTAGAAAACATTTTAAAACAAAGTAATACCATTTCAATGAAAATATAGCAAGTTACAGATGCCTGAATATGAAGACAGATAAGGCAAGATAAAAGAAAATAGAGGAAAGTTAGGAGTAAGAATAGTAAGATTGCTCAAAATTACTATAGTTCAAACAGAACCTCTAAATTTTTTAACTTGATATTTATTTTTAACATTTCCTTAATTTTGCTGCGACTCCTAAAATTCTTATTATTTTTTAAATTACCAATTTTATCATTTTTCTTTAGACATTTTAAAATGTCAAAGTAGTTTGTCCATTCATGATGTTTAATTGTTTTATTATGAATTCTGCTTTAACATGCAAAGAAAATAAACAAACCAACAACAATAAAAGCAATTTAGAACTATCAAATGTTTTCCACTGGGGGAAATGTGTCTTTTGTTAAGCTTGACCAATTTGTCATGTACTTGCAAATTGAATTTTCATTATACCAAACACAAAACCAGCTGGAGTAACAAATGACAGTTTTCCTTCCAATATTTCCTCCTTCCTTGAATCTCAGTTTGCATTTTCTCCAGAAAACTGAAAGCTTCCCTATGCTAGCTCAGGGATAGGTGTTTCATATCAAATTCATTTGTCACTTGTGGGAGTAGCTCTCTCAGCTCTCAACCCAAGTTTGGACCTTTCTCTGGGTTTAGGCTTGGGCTGCGTGTTTGCAGAACATGAAGGGGCTCAAGGCACTTGGTGCCAAACCCTTATATGTGTCTTCCCACCTAAGCCAATGAAGTTTCTTCTAACCCAAGAATGGAATGTATTTTGGGGAGAATTGCATTTATGATAACTACACAGCTGACTTTTCCACTCTGTTGGGCTGGAAAGAACAAGTGTCTCTTATCTTCGGTATCCTTATGATTAGGCAGATAATTAAACTAAAGTTTGCAAGGTTGCAGCAAACAGAAGTTAAAAAAAAAAATAAAACGAAACAAACAAACAACAAACAAACAAAAAACCAGATTTAGATGTGGGAAGAATGGCAGGAGAAAAAGACTAAATGCTAGTAAAGTTAAAAAAAAATGTTCTGAAAGCAAGTGAAAATAAACTGAGTTTTGTGAAGCCAAATATTATGAAAACAAACAACCAGAATAAGATATGTTAAAGCCAACTTCTCTGAAACCAAAAAAAGCAAAGAAAGAAAGAATGAGAGAGAGAGAAGAAAGAGAGAGAGAGAGAGAGAAAGAAAGAAAGAAAGAAAGAAAGAGAAGGGAAGGAAGAGGAAAGGAAGGGAGAAAGAAAGAAAGAAAGAAAGAAAGAAAGAAAGAAAGAAAAAGAAAAAGAGAAAAAGAGAAAGAAGAAACAGAGAGGGGAGTAAGGAAGAAGAAAGGAAGAAAGATGAGAGAAAGAAAGAAAGAGAAGGGAAGGAAGAAGAAAGGAAGAGACAGAAAAAGAAAGAAAGAAAGAAAGAAAGAAAAAGAGAAAGAAGAAAGAGAGAGGGGAGTAAGGAAGAAAGTTGAAAGAAAGAAAGAAAGAAAGAAAGAAAGAAAGGGGAAGGCATGCACATAAACCAGAAGCCCAACAACCAGTTTAGAATAAACCAATGTACCATAGATGAAACCAAGAGTGATCTGAGCTCAAGAAAGAAGTCACCAACATCTATGCAAGAAGGCAAGATGGATGTTCACTTGGGGCCTATACTGATAACTTGCCAAGCTAGATGACTCCTCCATTGGAAGTAGATCATCCTTGGGGCCCCATGTCAGTTGCCTAAAACTGTTGAAGCAAAAGCACAGCCTCACCTTAAAGTAAGTGATAGTTAATTGTTCAAAATGTGAGTGAGCATAGACTAAGATCATAGGTTCAGATTACCTCAAATATGTTTCAATGTAGTAACAGTTTCATGAAAGCTGTATAGTAACAGATTAAAGAAAGGCATAAATCACATTTTAAACACATTGGTGGGAACATCAGGTCAAAGATAATATCACAACAAGGAATTGGTCTCAGATGATATCTGATGATAGTCTTAGCCTTTTGGTTGGTGGAAGAGTAGCTTATTAGATTGTTCCAAGAGGATTTACCTAAGCCATTGCTAGGATGTTAGGACAGGCCCAGTGGTGGACAATCAATGTATTAAAAGAGCCAAACACAGCTCAAAGTGCTTGCTTTGCAACATCTTAACTGTCTCTGATCATGGAGGTTCTAAACAGCCAATCAACCTTGTAGACTCTTTAACCCAAATAGGAGAGGCTTTTTCATGGCAATTTTAATACACACTATAATTAATATGATAATGATAAAATGGGAAAATAGGAAACATAGAATGGCAGTATAAACAGAAGACACAGAAATCTAAGAAAGAGTTATAAGTAAATCTAGTAATTAAAACAGATACGAAAAATGTCTGTAATGGGTGCAATCACTAACCTTGATATATTTTCAAAAATAATTATTGATATTGAGTGTGAGTCAATAAAAAGATGAACTGAAATACAATTTGAAAACAATTGGAAAATATTTTTCAAAAAATTAAGATGATATAATATCTAAGAATTGTGGAATAATATTAAATGTATAATGTATGAATAATTTGAATTCAAGTAAGAAAAAGAAAAAATAGAGCAAGAGTTATAATTGAAATAATGCTACAATAATGAGGGAACTTTCCAAATCTAATGGCAGACTTAGATTTTCTCTCTCTCTTACTTTCTCACTCTCTTGTTCTTGTGCTCACTTCCAAACATGTCATATTCAAATTACAGAAGCAAGAAAAAAAAAAGAAAAATCTTGAAATATGTAGGATTTAAAGAAATTAGTTAAACAATAAGAATGAAGTTTACTATCAATTTTAATATACCATCAAATAAGAGAATGGTGAAGAATTTAAAATAATGAAAGAATACACAGTGATTCAAATCTTTTTTATCACAGAAATCATCTTTCAAAAGTAAAAGAGAGATGTTTTCCCAAATAAACTAAAATTGAGGGGACTATCACCAGAAAACCTTCTCTGTAAGAAATATAAAAAAGAAACCTTCAGGCAGGAAGATAATGATATAAATCAGAAACTTGAAAGTTTTAGGAAAAAACTAAATAATGATGAAATGTTTCCTGTTCTTTAAAAAAAATATTTATTTTATATGTAAATGTTTTGCCTGCATGTATGCAAGTGCATCTGTGCATGCAGTGCCCACGCAGGCCAGAAGAAGGCAATGGATTCCCCTAGAAGTGGAGTTGTAGATGGTCGTTAGATGCCATGTGAGTGCTGGGAACCAAGCCTAAGTCCTCTACAAGAGCAACCAGTGTTCTTAACCACTGAGCCATCTCTCCAGCCCAATGTTTCATGTCCTTAATGGTCCTAAAGCATAACTGAAATTCAACTTAAAACTAACTGCAGTAATGATGTTCTGTGTTGTTACAGCATATGGACAAGTAAAATCAATGAAGCAATACACAAAGATAGTGGATAGACTGAAAAGAAAATTTCTATACATGATTAGCATGAAACTATTTGAAGGTAAATCTAAATTTGTTAAAATCTATTTTGTAAAGTCTAACATAACCCAGGTTTTTCTATAAAACACAGTTAACTGATATTATGAAGGGAC
Organism: Nannospalax galili; assembly: GCF_000622305.1. Taxonomy (NCBI): domain Eukaryota; kingdom Metazoa; phylum Chordata; class Mammalia; order Rodentia; family Spalacidae; genus Nannospalax; species Nannospalax galili. The sequence goes on from NW_008345054.1 coordinate 207,198, forward strand.
AGATGAAATGGAATTAAAGAAAAATATTCAATCAATAAAATAAAGCAGGAAAAAGGGTAATCAACATGTGAAGCTTTAGAAAACACAAAACTGATTGCTATTAGTCAAACATTATTAATTAATCACTTGAAATATAAATGGCCTACATGCATGAATTGGAGATATATCTACTATGGGAAAAATAGAAATAACTACATGTTGTCAACAAGAAACTCACTTTCTCACAGCATGCCCAAGAACTGTGCAGGCCCAAGTCAGACAAAAGCTCCACATAGATAGGGTAGGTGGGTAAGAAGCACCAGCACTAGGTGAGGATCTATTGGCAATTGATAGCTGCTAGGAGAGGGAGAGTCAGTTTTCTTCTAGGGTGTGATGCCTGGTAAGTTAACTTGACTCCAAGGAATAGACCCACAGCCAAGAGCATTTGCAGAACATAGATTAGACTTGGTAGACCTTAAAAAAAAATATAACAGAAGACAAGAAGGTAGAGTAAGTGGGGATGGAGATTGGGAGGTGGTCTGAATATGATCAAAACACATCGTATGAAATTCTCAACAAATCAATAAAAATATTTCTAAAAACTTCATTTATAGCAGGGCATGGTGGCACACGCCTTTAATCCCAGTACTCCAGAGGCAGAGGCAGGAGGATCTCTGTGAGTTCAAGGCCAGCCTGGTCTACATAGTGAGTTCCAGAACAGCTGGGACTACAGGGAGACCCCGTCTCAAAAAAAATACAACTTCATTTACAATGTAAAAAATAAGTTAAAACTAAAAAGAGAGAACTATAAATCATGCTAGTCCTTACTGAAAGGAAGTTAGAATATTCTATTAATTTAGGAGATTTCAGACTCCAGAATAAGGTAAGTCATCAGGAAAGCTTAGGAGTTCCATTTTGATAATTAATTCTCTAATAAGACAGAGAAATTCTAAAAGTGCACACACATATCAGCACGGCATCAAAGTACATATGACAAATGCTTCATAGATATGAAAAGAAATAAATAGATTTATTAATATTCTCTGCTATTCACCAGTTGCTCTAATGGCTGAAATATCAGCAGAGGTGCACATGACCCAAATGATAAGTCTGTCAAATTTATCTAATGGATATGTATTGAATACTCAATCCAACACAATCCCACTAATATTCTGCAGAGGCTTGTGCAGAGAATTTACCAAAATAATGAATAGTCTTTGTAATAATCAAAATAATAACAAACCTTGATGGCTGGAAATCACACAAAGTATATTCTCAAAGCAAAGCTGAATCAGACTAGAAATCCACAGGATTAAGGCAGCTGGAAAATCTCCAAATATCTCCAAATTAAACAAAAAGATTCCAACTAATTATGCATCAAAGAAGACTTATGAGACATTTAAAATATTTTTAACTAGTTGAATATAAAATAAAAGTTGTAGGATGCATTCATGTAGTATTCATTGAAAGTTTTAGCACAAATATATATATTTACATTCAAACCCAAAACAAGAAGGAAAATGATAAAAAAAATTAGAGAATTTTTTTTAAATTTATGAAATACACAAAATTCAGTAAAATATTTACAGAAAAATCAGAAGAAAACAATAGAAAAATTGGTGCAATGTAAAGCCCTTTCTCAGAGATTAACACAATTTATAAAGCACAGGCTAAGAAATAAAAGAGATGACAAAGCCCTAATTCCAGAAAAGCTGGAAGGCTAGTTACAGATCTTGTAGATATTAAGCAGATAAATATCATCAATCGCCCCAGGACTACAAATTTTAAAACTTAGATGAAGTTGAATCCTTTATACTCGGAGAAATGGAAAATTTTAATAGTTTTATATTTACAAAAACAGTTAAATCACTAAGTATGAGCTTTTCAGACAAGAAGACCCCTTGTTTAGATAATTCCATGGCTTCATTCAACTGCTGTTTAAGAAAGAAATGATACTAGGTGATCAGAATTTTGTCTAGAGAATGCACTCCCAGGTAATGACATTAATATCTAAGAACTGCAGAACACATCTCTCATAACAGGGATACTCATTTCTTTAACAAAATATTCAACATAGTACTAATCAGTAAAAAACTGTAAGAACTATGCAGATTCTTAGGGACTTTACCTTTTTAATTAACACATCACATTGTCTACATAGAACTACCTCTACATGGGGAAAAGAATACTGCCCCCACCAGAACTAATAAGCCACATAGCAAGATTACAAGATACGGGATTAAGTTTATTTACCTGTATCAACAATGAATAATTTTAATTTAAATTTCAAATACAGTGTTCGCAATGAAACAAAAATGTTACTTAACAAATGTCTCATAAACTTAGGCACAAATAAAAACAAATATGAACAGAATATATCTTCAAAAACTATAAAACATTAATGAAAGAAGTCAATGAACCAAATAAATATTACCAATGAACTGATTTGACTACAATCTTGTTATAATGCCAATTTCATTCAATTAACTTTGATGATTAATTGAATTCTCAATAAATCACTTAGAAAGTCACTTACAGCAAATAGGTTCTGAGATTGATATGGAAAGGCAAAAGACTAAAACAACTAGGAAGATGCTGAGCAAGAACAAAGTTGAAACATTTACTATCTGACTTTGAAGGTTTCCAGAAAACTGTAAGAGTCCTGACAATGTGGTGATGAATCAGACAGACAGATTAACAAAACCAGACACTGGTCCATCCAAAGATCGTCAACTAATTTTTATCAAAAATGTAAAAATGATTCAGTGGATAAAAGAGAACTCCTCCAAGGGTTTTCAATAGACCTTAAGCAATCTACCACTCAAGTGCATCCTCTGAAAACAAAACAAAACAAAATAATATTAGAGTTCAGACAAAAATTAACTGTATTATGCAATATTCTTAAATATAAAATGCAATGTTATAAAAGTAACAGAAGAGAATATTTTCTATTTGAAAATGCTGTCACTTTGGATTTATTTTTTAAGATTCATTCTTTTTATTTTATCTGTGTATTGTTCTTGCATGTATTTAAATGCACCACATGTATGCAATACCCAAGGATGCCAAAAGAGTTCCTTGAGTCTCCTGGAACTGGTGTTACAGGCAGTTGTGATCCACCATGTGGGTGCTGGGAACTGAACCCAGGCCCTCTACAGGAGTAGCATGTGCTCCCAACCTCTAAGCCATCTCCCAGTCTCCTTCTATGCCCTGTACTTTGGGTTTTCATATTCTATTTTATTTATTTTTATTTTGTATGTATGTGTCTATGGGGGAGTGGTGGGAGCATGTGTGCCAAGGTGCACATATAGGTCAGAGGACAATTTTGGGGGTCAGTTCTTTCCTTCTACCAGATGGATTCAGGAATTGAACTCAGATTTTCAGACTTGATGTCAAGCACCTTTACTAGTCCTGATTTTGAATTTGATGACAGATTTTTAGATTCAAAATCAAAAGAATTATCCATTGAAATGAAATTATTCTGTTGATCCTTATTAAAATTAAAAACATTTGCTCTGACAAAAGCATAAGAGAATTAAAAGATAAGACATAGAAGAGAAAGAACTCTTGACACTCCAAAATAAGGAGATGAACAATCCAATTACAGCATGGGCAAATGATCTGTATCAGGATCTCATCAAAGAAAACATGCAGTTGCCAAATGAGTAGATTGAAAAAAAACCTCAACATCATTTGACACTAGAGAAGTGTAAATTAAAGCCATCCTGAGAAACATCTACAGAAAAACAAACAAACAAACAACCACCAAATGCTGGTTACGTTGTGGAACTATCAGCTTTTGTTCCTCATTGATTAAAAATTTTTAAAAATAGTACGGTCCTATGGAGCACTAGTTGTGTCTTATGATGCATAGCAAAATTTACCATATGTTCCAGCCAACCTCTAGGTACTGACCCAACTGATATTAAAAACACACTGATATAAAAGTCTGTGTACAACTGTTCATGGCATTTTAGCCAGAATTAGCCAGAATTAATTAGCATTTTAGCCAGAATTTCTAGTTTCCCCAAACTAGAAGCAGCCTTGCATAGGCAAATGAATAGTCAAACTGTAGCATATTTTCTGAAGGACTGCCATTCAGTGATTATAAGTTATAAACTATACTAGTGAAATAAATCAGACTGAAAGAAATCTACATCCTACATGATTTCATTTATATGATAATCAGGAATGGGTAAAAATGTTGAGAAACTAAACAGATTAGCAGTTTCCAGCAGTTTGGCACAGGAAAAGGTTGAGCTAATGGAACATAGATTTTTGTAGGGGAAGCTTCTGACTGATTCTCTACTGGTGTATATGTGGCACTATGCCTTTGCTATTGAACCTTAAACTACAAAATGAATCTTAAATATGGAAAAACTGAAAAAAATCACTTAGAAAATTCGAGACTGTGACAGACTATGATACAATAATCTAAGTGCATCATAGATGTACGGAACAGTAATTCTGAAGGGAGTGAAAGGTCAAATAGCTGATCAAAGTAACTCTGAAAATGAATAGCTGTAAGGCCAAATACCAGAGGGAGTGATATATGCAATGTGTTTCAAACAGGTAAGATTCCCTCACCCCATTTGCAAGGGTCCTGGTTACCAAGTCTGGAAAGTATTTTGAAACTGAGCAATTATGTAAACGTATGGCAGATAGTGGAGTCAAGTGCTCTTCTCATGGTTATTGCTGGAAGTTAGGAATAAACAGACGAGGTAGAGGCAAAGCCTAAGAAAACCCCCATTATGATTTAATATGAAGGGAGTGGAATTTATTTCTTTACTTCCCTCCCATGTTAAACATGAGAAAACCATCACAGAAGTACAAACTCAGGGACAGTCTATTAAACATCTGACCACTCTGGCTCAAAAGTGTCAGCATCGTTCTGAACTATCAGAGTGTGAGAAGCTCACTGTCAAGAGGAGTCTAGAGACCCAATGACTAATGTAGTGTCTACTAAAAAAACAGACACTGGGGAAAACAGGAAATTAGAAAGTATGGGCTTTAATCATAATGTGTTGATGTTGGCTCATTAGTTATGGGAAATGTACCAGATTAGTGTATAATGCCAGTGTAGGAGAAGCTAGTGAGGGTCATGAGATGTCTCATTAAAAACTACATTCCATTCTTTCTCCATTGCTCTCAGACACTAACTTTGTAATTCTTTAAATTCTCTAGATATTTTTATCCTTTTGTATCTGCTCTGTTTTATTTATGTGTTTGTAGCAGGCCAATGCAATTGTATAATAGTTTTATTGTCTGATAAAGCAGGGTTTTCCAAGTTATTTTTATTCTAAGAAATTTCAGAGTCTTATCTTATTTGAATTGTCAACAAGACTGGTTTGGAAAGTATATACTCAACCACTATTTCTAATGGGATTCATTGTAAATATGTTTTAACTTAGAATGTTCATTATTCCTTTGAAGAAAGAGGAAATATATTCTTATTTGTATGTCTGATTTATTCTACCTTAGTGTTAAACTTTCCTTTTAATTATTGTTTATTTTATTTCATGTGTATGAATGTATTACCTGCATGTATGTAGGTACTTGTCATACAATACCCATGGAGGTCAGAAGAGGACATTGGATCCCCTGGAGCTGGTGTTACAGACAGTTGTTAGACACCATCTGGGTGCTGGGAATTGAACCCAGGTCCTGTGCAAGAATAGCCAGTGCTCTTAACCACTGAGCCATCTCTCCAACCCCTAAACTTTTCATCATAAAATTTTATTTGGTATTTTAGTATTTCATCTGTTTGATTAACATAGTCCATAGTATCTCATTTTGTATTTAGTGAGTGATTTTTTATTTGAACAAAATTAGATTATCTTTTTAAAAGATATTTTATTTATTATTTTTATTTTATGTGTATACATGTATTGCCTGCATGTAGGTAAGTGCGCCCATGTTGTACAATGCCTGTGGAAGACAGAAGAGGCTGTCGGATCCCCTGGAACTGGAGTTACGCACAGTTGTTAACTGCCATGTGGGTGCTGGAATTTGAACCCAGATCTTCTGCAAAAACAGTCAGTGTTCTTAACTGCTGAGCCATATCTCCAGTCCCTGAATTAATTATCTTATATAATAAAACTATAATCGATCACCTCTTTTCTCTATTTATTTATTTATTTATTTATTTATTTAATGTGTAGGAGTGTTTTTTCCTGAATGTAAGTACACCACATGCATGCAATTCCCACAGAGGCCAGAAGAGGGTGTGGGATCCCCTGGAACAGGAGTTACAGACAGTTGTTAGCCACCATGTGGGTTCTGGGAACTGAATCTTGGTTCTCTGTAAGAGCAGTCAGTGCTCTTAGCTGCTGAGCCATCTTTCCAGTCTTTGTATTTTCTTAATATTTCTAATAATTTCTTGGTTGACAGTTGAGATTTTTCAGGTCTTTAGTAATCATGTACTCCGAGAGTGATAGACATACACTCACTTGATCTCTGTTGTCTAGACTTCCTTTGCACAGTTCCCAATTTAAAATTACTCTAGGTCGTTACCCTATTGGTTCATTTCCTGGTAGAATTTTCCCTTCCTGATTTATAGTGTTCTCTCTGTTCTTCATTTTGTTTTCCTCTTTAAGGATGGTCTCCTGCCGCCAAGGCAGGCTTCAAACTAACCAAAGAGCAGAGGATGACCTTGAACTTCTGATCTTCTTGCCTCCACCTCTCAGATACTGGAGTCAGGGGTGTGCACCATCAAGGCCATTATACGCGGTGATGGGGATCAAACACATGCTTCCAGCTTCCTTTATGCTAAGCAAACATTATGCCAACCAAGGTACATCCTAAGCACCTACTCTCTAGTTTGTGTACCCAATCTTTAGAGGTTTTGAGAAAAAGCGTAATTAAAAACTGCATTTTCAAGATATAAAGCTAAGTATCAGACACTTGACACCAAAATTCAAAACCCACAGTTTAGAAGACAGGGATTCCACAAATCAAAGAGTAGTTGTTATTTGGACCCATTTGTAAGTTCAGGGACAGAAGAGCTGAAATCTGAAAGATGTTTCACTTTTACCCTACAGCGAGGCCAGAACAGTAGTGGCTTACGATCTTTTTCAAGAGTGCTGTACAAATGGCTAAGTATGTTCTCTCCCTACTGGTCATAGAGCCCAAGTTGCAGGTTGGAAGGTCTCCGGTCTCCAGGAAGCATGTGAGAAGGACTGAGCACCGTGCAGAGAATGAAGGACTTCAAGGACAAAGAGGGGACAGGAAGTAGCCGCATCAGCTCTGCCCGATGAGAATGGGCATGACTGTGAGGTAGTGTATACACCAATGCTCATTTCTGATCTGGTGGAAGAGCCCAGGGAAACTGCAATGCCCCAAGAGAAATTCTTAAAGAAGTAACATCTGGTAAAGCAGCATAGGTTTCCCAGACAAATGTGGGATAGTAACCTGTAGACTTCCAAAACACAAATGCTTTCATATTGAGATTTTTGCATATTGACCTGCTTTGGCAAAACCAGAGACAAGGTATACTTTGTGAGAATTGCTACTCCTAGACTGCAGAGTGGTAATAGTTACCACATCCGTATTCTGTGGAGCACCATATGGGCCCACAGGAAATATGTGACTTCTGTGCCTGATTATAGCATTTTAAGCTAAGATGCTTGACACTGAAAGGTTTTCCTTCTGGTTGCTGCATTGGTGAATTAACATCTTCTGCATACAGAGGGCATGCATTTGCTGTCAATAAAGTTTTTTGCCATCAAGGAGTGGGGTTGAGTTTTTTTCCTATAACCAACTTATAGCAACCAGACAAAGTCCTTTAGGTCATAGATTCAGCAGAGAGCCAGCTGAGCCAACTGTAGTTGACTGGCATGCTAGTGCTGTAGGCAGAGGCTGTGGGACTCCATGACCACTGCCCAACCTGTTCCAAGCCCAATTCCAAGCCCTGTGTCTGCCTGTGTCAGGGCACCAAAACTTTTAGACTGTAATCCTAAGATATGCGGGAAGTTGAGAAGTATCAGGCCACAATGTGTAAGTTTTATACCCTTGCAGATATAGAAGGATGTTTCAAAACAGGAAGGAAGTATGATCCAATGGAGAAGATAGAAATTAACAGTCATTCCCACCAAGTAAAAAGTCACCAGAGTGTTATTGAGAAGAGCACAGGCTAATTTGACTTGTGAATGTGATCCCAGCTTCACTGTTCAAAGACGAATGCTGAGTGACCTCGTGAGAGAAATTTTGAAACACTGACCACCTTGACTTCTACACCATGTGAGTACATTTCCCGCTCTATATGGGCGATAACACTGGCCACAGTAAGAAAACATTCTTGGTCTGGGGAGATGGTTCAGTGAGTAGATCACTTGATTCACAAGCATGAGGACGTGAGTTCAGTTTCCCAGTATCCACGTAAAGCTGAGTGTTGTAGCATCCTGTCTCTAATCCTTGTGTTCCTATGGGAAGACTGGAAGAGAGAACCCAAGGGCACCTGAAGCTCAGATAGCTGGCACATGCACAGGCAAAGAAGAGACCTTGTTTCAAACAAGGTGGAAGGAGATCAACATCCATGGTTTTCCTCTGACCACCACAAGTATGCTGTGGCATGCACATGCCCATTCCCTGCCCCCCACAATCACACACACACACACACACACACAATTTTTTTTAAAAAAATCTATATTTATAACAGGTGAGATAAAAAAGAAATGGAGTCTACAAGTATAAAGAAAGATGCCACTCTGCCTCTCACTCACACAAAATTAAGTGCCATGGATTTTTATTAAGATGACGTAGGTAAGATTTCTTCATGTATATTATTATTGCATAAATATAAAAAGAGGTATGGAATTTTCTTGGCTGATGTATTTGGGTCCTCATAATTCCTAGAATGATCTTAAATGGATTCACTGAATTTAAACATTAGCATTATGTTCATGCAAAGAAAACTTTCAAACATCTCTAAAATAAGTTGACTATCAGTCAACATTTCACCCATGCTCCAACATGTCAGTGACGCTAGAGATGCTAAGAATCTGGAAGTTGCGAGGATCATAGTCTCATGGATCATACTCAATAAGCGTGTGCAGAAGATGAATATTTTTGAGATTTGAGCACTTAATGGTGTTAAAACCTGGAATTACAAGGCTTAATTATAAAAGGAAATTAAGAGGGCTACAGAAATTGGGTTATTTTCCTACTATGATTGCCTTTCTTTTTTTTTTTTTTTTTTGGTTTTTTTGAGACAGGGTCTCCCTGTAGCCCCCAGCTGTCCTGAAACTATGTAGACCAGGCTGGCCTTGAACTCACAGAGATCTGCCTCCCGAGTGCTGGGATTAAAGGTGTGTGCCACCACGTCCGGCTGTGATTGCCTTTCTTAAGCCACCCAGATAACAGCTATGGTATTAGAAAAAAGTCTCTGTCCTCCATACTACTTGACTTATGCTGCCATTAAATTCAGTATTATTTACCACACACTGATATATTATTACAGTTGGTATTTTAAATTTCTGTGAGGTCATGATTGTGTTGTTGATTGACTACTCTTTTTATCCTTTCCATATTTTAAATTTGTTTCTGAACATCAAGAATGCGTTGCCTAAAGAGCTTCTTTCTTACGTGGATTTATTTTAAGGTTTATTTCTTCTTGCTCATCATTTAAGGATGATGGTGAATTGGATTCAAAGTGCAACAGTTTCCACCCTTCTCCAGGAGATGCTGAATTACTATGGCTAGAAGAGTACAAATGAATCTGTGTAAGAAACTGTCTGCCAGATGATTTTGTTTTCCCGAGTGCAAGGTACAGAGTTCAGAGATGGCAGTTGTCGAATGGCTGGAAGAGTTCGCAGTTGGTTTGTACACAGGGCAGGACTAGGGGGCAGGTACCTTCATTGACTGACTGGTTTTCTTTACCCAGCAATACTTGGAGCAAAGATAGCTGGTTCTTTTTCTTACAGAAGCCAGGGAGGAGGGAAGAAGACCTGGTACATTTGTCTTCAAGCCCTGCTTCCTAGATCTCAGCCTAGGCCCTCTAGTTGCTTAAAACGTAACATTTTTTCTTGGGTTCTTACTACATAACATTTCAGGCTCTGTGCTGGCCTCCTTTGTTTGGCCACTCACCAGGCATTTCCTGCTGAGAGCCAAAGACTTGGCTCACTTCTCTACCCTGTACCAGAGAGCTTCATTTGTGCTGATTACCCTGCATTTCACATAAAAGTCATTAAGAATTCTGTTTTGGTGAATAAAAGAATGTAAATGAGGTAATTATGAGCTCCACTTACCTTACTAACCCCGTGCATTGTGCAGTCATTAATGCTTTCACATGATCTGTTCACTGGAAAAATTGGAAAGATGGAAAGTAATATGCTGGGAAAGAAAACAGTACCAAAATTTATTCTGTGGTGAACATTCTTTTCTACTCCAGGGGGTTAGGGAGCATCTTTAAATGTAAACTCTGAAAAAGACAGCATGAGAAATGGCTTTGCATTGCTGCTTCTAACCCCCGCCTCCCCTTGCATAAATGAACTTCAAGTTGCAGAGGTTTTCTCATAACACATTTCACACTTGGAGAGCTGCATTCATCTGAAGGGCTCTTTAAGATACATCCATATGATCCCTTTCACTTGCTGGACAAATGCATCTTCCCACACAATGTAAGTTGACTGCTTGAGAGTAGAATGAAGCTGGGGCTCTTAAATCACCATGGGTCAGGGATAATGTGGTACCCAAGGCTGACCTGAGACAAGTCTCTCATCTTTCCTCTTGTGATGAGCACATTACCTCTGTCATCTCAGTGCCTCTGCCTTATATACCTACCTTCAAAGTTCGAGTAATAGGCCTGTGTCTGTCAAGGTATTCTGTTACTCTTGCCACAAGAATAGGTAGCATTTGGTCCAGAGTTGTTTAATTGTGTATAGTCCTCCTTTGATGAAGGTGAATTTTTCAAGTAGAAGAAGGGTATGACCCCAGTAACTCCCTCGATGCAAAAAAAGATGAATATGTGGATCTGGAAAAGAGGCCATTCTCTTCCTTTCTGATTGCAACCCATTAAAATATAAAGTGAGGGCTTCCAAAAGCCACTTTTCCTGTCTTCCTGAAAGAAGCCATAAGAGACACACTCTCCTGTGCAGGGAGGAACAGCCAACAGAGATCAATCCATTTTCTCAGGGATAGCCTTTGAACCCTTGTAACCAACTATATCCATTTCCAAGTAATCCTTCAGCTTTCTGATTATATGGTATTACACATTTTGTCTTTCCGAAGTTAATTTTCAGAAAGTTTTGTCAGATTATAATCAAAGATCTGAAGACATGATTCAGTGATTAAGAGCATTGGCAGCTCTTGTGGAGGACCCAGGTTCGGTTCCCAGTGCCCAAATGGTAGCTAACAACCTTCTATAACTCCACTTCCAGGGAATCCAAAGTATACTTCTAGCCTCCACAGGCATTGCACACAGGAGCTGCACCTACATACATGTAGGCAAAACAGTTGTACATGAAATAAGTAAATAAAATTATAATCAGTATTGCTCCCACTGATATACAAATTGTTACCTTCAAGCTAGTTATTTCAAGAAGAAGGACCAAGTAGAACTAAGGGAGTGTCAGTAGTGGGTAGGGGTCCCACCTCACACTCTTTAGAAAAATCCAACCTTTGATGGTAGAGGAGTGAAACAATTGCCTAAGCCATTCTCCAGCTCTCTATTTTATCTGTCTTGCAGTAGATTTTTCTAGGTTGGTGGCTAGGGTAATTGGTAAAAATGTATCTCTATATCTATCTATCTATCCTATCTATCTATCTATCTATCTATCTATCTATCTATCTATCTATCTATCTATCATCTGGAGATGCCAAAGTCCATTGTGTTCTTTAGCAAGATGTGAGAAATAAAGATACTCATTGGTCTTGGTTTATCATTTTGAAATAAAGGAATGTACTAGAATGATCTTTCTCTTCATGAATTTGACAGTGACTATTGAATGTCAAGTGATGGTTGACAGTGGAGTTGGCATGAGGAAAGGTGGAAGGAATATCATAATATAATATTTAGGGTCAGAAAATAAGGAAGTGGCAGAGGCTAAGTACATCAGGCCATCCTAAACTCCTGTGTCTAGAGCCTGATGGATCACATTCCTAAGCAGAGCACCTTCCACTGCAGTCCAGGCTGCTGGCAGAGGGAATGATGTCTGCCTTTGACACCCAGTTTAATCCAAGATGGAATTTTAATGGAAGTTTTGGAGGATGGCCAAAGCCCTGAAGCTTATTGCTGAAAGAGAACAATTATGAGAGAAAAATACTTGGCCAGATTTGGGGTGTTGGTTGCTGATTACAATGAACCAAAGGAATAGGGAAGGGGATAATAAAACAAAGCAAATACGAAGAACGCAGCATCAGTATTTACTAGAATCTTCAATCAGGCTTATTGCTAGATTTTTTTTTTCTTCTCATATGTAGTAGATAAAAATGTGAGACTGATCTTAACCTCAAAAGCCCCTAATTGCTCCCCACCCTCTCAAGTATTGTTATGAAGGGAAATCAATCTAAAAAGCATTTTAAGAACAGATCTAGAGGGTTAGAGAGATGGCTCAGCAGTTAAGAGCACTGGTTGCTCTTGCAGAAGATCCAGGTTCAGTTCCCAGAACCTACATGGTGGCTAACATCTCCTGTAACTTCAGTTCTAGGGAATCTGATGCCCTCCTCTGACCTCCATGGGCATTGCACACATATGGTGTGCTTATATGCAGGCAAACACTCATACCCATAAAATAAAAACAAATAAAAGAATTTTTAAAGAACAGAATTGGAGGCACCAGATTGACTAGCCAGATGAGAGTTTAAACTGTGTATACAACAAATATTCCACTCCCCTGCTTACTGAATCTTTTTGTTCAAGTAAGTATTCTGGCTCTTTCTGGACACATACTATCCAGAGGATGCTGGGCACCCTACAACTATGCAACTCATTACATTAACTATGATAAATTTTTGGAGATGTATTTTGGGGGGTGGGAGAAATTCTGTTGGGGAAAATTCTAGGAAAAAACTCCTTTCTTTAAGAAACACACACACAAAGAAACAATATCTGAATTTCTGAACATGTAACACCTGTATATTTACCTGGATGTGATGACTGTCGTAGGAACTATTCTGTTGCAAGCCTGAGGATGAAGCACCCATCATGCTTCTGTGAGCAAAGCTGGGGCCACTGAGATACTGCAAAACTGCTTTGTTCCACACAGGGATTTCTTGTTTTATTAAGAAGTAAATCACGGTTTCAAAGGACAAAACTTAGATTAAATATTTTCCCATAATTCTCAGAAGATATGACTATAAAGTACTTGTTATGTCAAATATTTCATTATCTTGTTTTATATATGTATGCATATGCATTATATATATATTACATATATACATTACATTATATATATTATATATATATATAATGTGAATTTGGACTTGCCAAAAGATGAATTTCTTTCAGCAGCAACTTAAATTTTTTCTAGAATGTTCTATTTAAATTTTTCATGTTATTCATTTGAGGTCTCCAATATTTTGCCCAGAATGAGTCCACTCTTTGCAGCTGAGTCCCGATACTCTAGCACTCTCTGTAGAATTGTTGCTGAGACATTTGGTGCTGAAGATCATATACTTGGGTTTTATGGCAGCAGCTTATTTGCATAAGTAGGGACATTACCATTTACACAGTCTTCCAAAGTAGGAAATTCTGGTGCCCTTTTCAATAGCACTTCTCTGTTTAACAACCTTGGTTAGCACCCCACTGCTTACTGTATTCCATGTCTTTTACCAAGTTTGTGAACTGAGCTCCAAGTATAATCTGAGTCTCTTCTACAGCAGTCCACAAATGGTGTGTCACTGTCAAATCACATCTGTGTCATATCAGTCTTTTTACACTCCATCCTCACTAACTAAAATCCTCTCAACCATATTTCTCCAGGTGACAATTTCCATGTATCACTCAGCACACTACGCAAATGGCACCTCCATTGAGTGTAACCTTGCCTCCTGGTTTCCAGTTAAATTAGATCCTGACTTTTATCTTTATTCATAATTCATATCTTCTATGGGCCATACTTCATTTATGAAATTTATTTATGTACCGTTTGTCTCCTATTAAGTTGTGTTTTCTTTAACGTCTGTGGATTTCTACATTTTTCTTTTCATCACACTCTGTGACAGCTGGCTTTTTAGAGAGACTTTGTGAGGATTGGACAGATGGATGGATGGACGGACGGAAGAAGTGGTGGATGGATGGATGTAAGAATTTGTGAAGTACACAGAATTTGGAAGAGTAATCAAGAAGAATAGCTAACCACACAGAAGCTAAAATGAAAATAAAGCAGAGAGGTGATCCGCGAACAAAAAGAACAAGGTTAAATAGTCAAGAGTCTGTTGTCAGTGCATCCAAAATAGTGTTTACTGAAACCTGCTAAGTGCAGAAAATTTGTTTTCTCTGGTGTTCATTCTCTAATAACGTTTGCATTTTATTATGGTGAGCTGATTTAAATACCACAGTTAAATAAAAATGTAATGGAAAACATATGACAATAGTTCACACAGGTTAGTAAGATTTAACTCAACTGTAAAAATTCTTCATAAACCAGGCATGGTAGCACATGCTTCAATGTTAGAACTCAGGAGGCAAAGGCAGACAAATCTCAGTGAGTTCAAGGCTAGTATACTCTGAATATGAGACTGTCTTAAAAAAAAATCTTCAGAGAGGAACTAGGACTTCTTTTAGCCATGGAAGCGCAGGGAGAATTTTTACACAATCATTAAATCAATAATATTAAAATTGGAAGATTTATAGTGTCTCTGCAAAGTAATCTCCACGATGACAGAACTCCTTTCTACATCACCATATTATGCTCATTTCCCACAAATATATTTGAACACAGTAGATGCATGATAAAGTCTTGTTGAGTGAAAGGCTTAGTGCAGTAAGTCTAATGCCCTCACTTTTCCCAATTGATGAGAAGTAGAAATTGCTTTGGCAGTTTAGGGCCAAAAGACCCCAGGAGAAAAGTGACTAGTGTCCTTGTTGGCTAAGAGCTGAAAAAGTCCTTGGACCTGCCAGTATAGTTGTCCTTGCCTGAGGCCAGAGATATCCGAACTATCTAAGCCAAATATATCTCTAGTTCTACCATAGCTAGATGTTGGGATGCCAGGAAGGGAAGCTGTTTTTTGTTTGTTTGTTTCCATTATCTCTTCTCCCTAACGGAGCACCCTGTTCTTAGAAACCATACTGAAGATACTACTAGAATCTTGAGTAACCTGGACACCTAGAAAGGAAATTGAACTGACCAGCTCAATTCCTGCTTCTCCCTTCCTCCTCTAAAGCCTTACCAATTCCAGAGCAATGAGGTTGAATGGAATCCTATTCCTGGGAACCCCTCCTGCTGTACAGGAGCTCTGCCTCTCTCTCTCTCTCTCTCTCTCTCTCTCTCTCTCTCTCTCCTCTCTCTCCCCTTCTTAAGTTTCCTATAATAAAATGCTTCTTTCTAAAACTTACCCTCTGAGGTCCTTAAATTTCATTCTCTAAATTTGTGAGACAAGAACCCTAAAGCCTCTCACTTGAGGTGGTTTTGGTGTTCATTGAATTTCTGGAACTCTAGCCTCTCAAGCTAAGCACCTCAGAGCCAAGAAAGGCTCTAAAGATCTTAAAGAATCCCTTAATATTCCTTTATCACCATGAACATACTAATTTTTTAACTCAAATGAGTTTACTGGAGGAATTAAAGTAATCTAGAGTTAGAATACCTTGGTTCATGACTCATCTCATTTCTGTGTTAATCAATTTTTCACTACTCTGCTACTGTGACAGACTACATGAGAAAAAAAATCAACGTAAAGGAGGAATGGTTCATTTTCACTTATAGTTTCAGACCATGCTAGGTTGGTTTCATCATTCTGAGCTTAGCCCATCATGGAAGGAAGCAGGTCCTGAAGCTTACTGCTTACCTTAAGCTGACTGAAAGAAGAAGGAGAGACAGAATAGAAGTAAAAGAGAGAGGGAAAGAGAAGGAAGGGGACTGGAGACAAGATAAACTTGTTAAAGTCACACCCACAGTCCTGCTTCCTCCAACTAGGCCCTATTCCCTGTACTGTATGATTTTTTTCTGATGAGATAAGGACACCTAGATAGGGCACCAAGACAGGCCAATGCAACATTTCCACTCAAGTCTAGTTTGGTGAAATGGTTAGCTTATTGGGATTTATTTACAGAAACACGAATGATTCAGAGGCAATGGCATCAGAGAAAAGCCCATCCTAGCATGGGTGACAAGTCATAAAAGCTACACACTAGCAGCTCCACCAAAGAGAGTTCCTTCTCCCCTAGTAACTGTCTATATAACCTTGGAGAGGACACTTGTGAATTCTGTAACTCTCTGAGCTTCCGTAATCTTATATTTTGTGAGATTTTAAAAAATTATTTATTACTTTTATCTCATGCATATGAGTGGATTTCTTGCATGTATATAAGTGTACCTGTGTTATGCAATGCCCATGGGGTCAGAAGAGGATGTTGGATTCCCTGGAACTGGAGTTATGGACAGTAGTTAGCAGCCATGTGGAAACTAGGACCTGAACCCGGGTCCTCTGCAAGAGCAGTCAGTACTCTTAACTGCTGAGCTGTCTCTCCAGCCCCTATTTTGTAACCTTTTGATCCCCTCCATTTCATTAGCTTCTCAAGTCTTATGAATCTCTTTCCTCCCTCCAGGAATGAATGTTTTAACCTGAAGGAAATAACTACACAATATCTCCTAAAATTTCTACCACCTCCCCCAAAGCTACTAAATGAATCATGGATCAATCAATAGATTAGCACATTGATGAGGAAAGACACACCTCATCTAATCACTTCACAGAAGTCTCTCCTCTGAGAATTACTGCTTTGGGGAATGAGGGAAATAAGAATATAAATTTTAAGATCAAAAGAATGACCACAGGAAGGTAACCTTTATAGTGCTATTTTGTAAACCTTGTAAGACTTTTGCTTAGACAAAGGTTCTGCTGCATTCCATGAACCTGATGGTCCAAAGCAAGCGATCCCTCTCTCTTTCTTTCATTTCCTTTGTGCAGATTCTTTTAAAACTAGGGAACTGCAAAAGACTGTGAGGCTGAACCCCAGCCAATGGGGAAAAGGCACATTACTCTTGTGTTAGGATAAGAGTCTATTAAATTCCCTGCTCCGTACGTTTGTTCACTACCTGAATGAGGTAGTACACCCTTTTGCAGAATAAAAATTGGTTAGCCAAGTTAATTTGATTTTGTCCATCTGTTCTTTGTGAGCAAGGAATATTGGTGGAGTCCTTGAACCTCAGATTTTACTTCTAATGTGAATAAGATGTCAACACATAAACCTTTGAGGGAAATTTCAAATTCAAGCTTATGTTGTAGGGCACATTTTCCTTCAAGTCATGACATGATGCCATTCTTAGACTGCCCCTGTAGCCATAGCAACTAGGAAAGAACGATACAGTGGGAAGTGAGGTCTATGGTAATGGTAATGGAGCTATAGGCCCTGCCCTAAGGAAGGTCAGGAGACACATGTTAAAGATTCTGGCCATTGTCCCCTTCCCCAGCTGCAAGTGATCTTAAGAGATGCTAAAATACATGTATAAATAAGAAATAAAAGAAATAAGAATAAGAATAAGAATAAAAAGAATAAGAAATAAAAGTCTGATTGAAAGCAGGATTCTGTGCTGCAGCTTCCAGGAGGTCACCATCCATAAAGAGGTGAAAGTTTGTGGTGATGCAACTGGTTAGGGGTCACACATGATCCTGAAAGTAACTCCTCATTTGTGCTCTGTAAGAAAACCTAGTGAACTCATTGATCTCACCAAGTTGGACTTCAGTGAAATCACACTTTGGTCTATAGTTTGTGCCAATCTGGGGTGACTGGACATTCACTTGCTCCCTGGGAAAGTTAAACAACAGCCTAAGCTCTCTAAGCCTCAACTTTATAACCAGTAAAATGAGAATAGTAATACAATCTACTTGACAAAAATACATGAGCACTTATAAAGTACCTAAAATATAAATAACATTCATTAAATATTATATATTAATACATATTCACAGTGGGAATCCATGGCAAGAGCAGAACTGATTCACATGGATAAGAAAAATTATTTTCTCATCAAAAACAAAAAAATAAAGTTGTGGGGCCTTCATGCTTCAAGAAGACAAAAGCAGATTAAAGGAACAATGAGCAATGAGTCAAGAATACATTTAAGGGGGCTGGAGAGATGGCTCAGCAGTTAAAAGCACTGACTGTTCTTGCTGGATTCAGTTTCCAGCACTCACATGGCAGCTAACCATTGTCTGTAACTCCAGTTCTAGGATCCAACACCCTTTTCTGACCTCCACCATTGTACAACATGGGTGAACTTATATGTATGCAGCCAATACACTCGTACACATAAAATAAAAATAACAAAAACTAAAAACTAAAAAACAAAAAAAACAAAGTTGTTCAATTGGATTGAAATGGGTAGAAACAAAATAAAACCAACACCTCTTTTGATAACTGGGAATGGAAAAGTTCACTGAGCAGAAATTATACCAACTGTACATACTTGTGGAAACATTTCAATTTCAGTGTTTGTCACCTGTGTGATACCTGAGCTCATCCATTTTGTAGAAGACTGCCATCTTGATGAGCTAGCTGTCTCAGTCCTTGTCTTTGCCCAGGGCTGGCAGTTCTAGGAAAAGCTGACCGCAGGGTTGTCCCAGGAAGAACTACCCACAGAGACACATATCATAAAATCTTGGAAGGTTCCCGTTAAGACTTATCTGGCTTCTGTGACTCCTTGCTTGCTCACCTGGTATCTGTCACTCTTGAGTAACTTCCTGCTTTTGAATAACTGCCTGTTTCATCAGGATATAATTTTTATCTTTATAAACACTTTGCTGTCCCTGAGTCGAGGCTGTACTCTCTAAATCTCTACCCAGAGAGTGTAGTAGCTTACAAGCTAAATAAATTTCAACTAATTCAGAACATCTGGAGCCGGAGGGACCTTTCCCAATGGTTTTGGCAGCATAACACTTAGTTCCCTTATTCCTACCTGTATTAATGAAGGATGCATTGCCCTCTGGCCTGCAGGCAAAAATGGAACCTTGATAGGAACAAAAAGTTAAAGAAGATGAGTTAAGTGACAATCAGTGAGTTGATTTGCAAAGCTTAAAAGTATTGAAGAGGAAAAGAAACATACCCATGTATTTAATGTCACTTTCGCATGTGTCAAATATTGGTTTACTACTGATTTTATACTTTAGGACTTAGTACTCACCTTTTAGTGGTCTTGTGAATGCTTACTGAAATCTGTTGGAAAAGGAATCAAAGCTAAAATGGAGAAAGGAATACCACAGTAATCTAGTGAACATCTGTTTTTAACTTCCTTGCTTGCAATAAACTCTGTTGTCAAAGTATATCTTAACTCCTGCCCTAAATTTCTTCTGCAAACACGCCTGCAGAAGGAATTTCCCTTGTTTGGTCTCACGGCACATAAGCACTGTGCTAGTAACCATTGTAGGCTGTAACTTAAATGCACCAATGTAACAATTAAGGAATAATTCAGGGAAATCTATACAAACTGTGAAGGAATTAAACTCAGGCAGGCTAGATTTCTTTGGAAGGAAACTGCTGGAGTCTGCACACATGAATAACCTTTCCCATTGTCTCCATGTCAGTCTTTTAGTGCCTTCTCTGTGAGTGGCAGGTCCCCATGCCTCAGTTTCCTGTGATAGTATTAGACAACCTTGTACAAGGCTCAAAGGAGTCTGGGAATTTTGAATCTGACATTGAAAGTACTGTAATATCTGGCATGAACCACAAGGGTGAGTTCAAAATTTTTGTGAGGAATGCTGAAAGTAAGGTGATTATAGATGAAAAATACAAGAAAAACATAACGGTAAATGCTTTATAAATTAGGGAGTGGATTTAAGGACAAAAAGTGAAATCGGGTATGACTTAAAATTTTTACTACACATTTCAAGGATATTGCTTTACATAATAAATGAGATGGTCAGCACTCTGTGCTGTCCTGTTTTTTAAGGAAAATTTATTTTAAGGGCTCATTAAAAGGTAATAGTCTAGCTGGTCATCAGAAAGCTCCCAGAAGCCAAAATGTTGATGATTTGAGCATAATTGAGTCAGAAATGTGTGGTTGCAATTTCCTTTCAGGTGAATGAGAAAAAGTGCTCCTGGCAAAGCCCATTTTGCAATTCTATTGGACCAGAACCTCTAAAAAGTACTCTGAGGCACAAATCACCTGGAGCAATGTTGAAGGAGATGGCAAGGTGCTGGGAGAGAGAGGGGAAGTGGAGGAGCTCTACTGGGCTATATGTCTTTAATTCAGTTCTCTGTCTGAGACATTTATTCTGATGGCTGCCCTTCTTTTCCAACTGGTGGGAATGTGACAAAATAGAATTGTTAGCTAATTTGAATTCAGTAACAAACATACATTGAGGGTTTCCAACAGAGGGTTGGAAATTACAAACTCTGGCTAACAGCATTTTTGTAATAAAAGATGAGCAGGTCCAGTCTTAATTTTAGTCTTCTTAAAATTAAGAGAATTTAGTACCAGTTCAGTTCATTTCAAATTAATGTCTTAGAAACTTTAGAAATTATTTGCACCACCAGCAAAAGCAACTTACTCAGAGACATTAAGAATAATTACTCAACCTGGAAATGGGGCTTATAAAAGTTTTTCCTTTTTTCCAAAGTTGAGTTTTTATTTGAGAGTGAAAGATTGCAACCTCATGAGGCTGTGAGACTTTATCTAATTGGGTTTTAACATGACTCTGATCAAGAAACATGTATTTCTCCATTTAGAAGCCTGGAGTGCAGGAAATTGCAGAAGATTGAGAGTACACTTTGGTGAATTTTTAACAGTCACAAAGAGATTAATATTGGAGTTAAACCTATTCTCCATACAGCATGTAAATGACTGATGTGTGGCAATCGCATCCCAAAGGGCATCTTAATTTGCTAATAATACAAAACCACATGGAGGATCAACCCTTCCCAGTGACAATGAAAGGATTTTGCAGGATTTGTTCAGATTTAGAAATGGTAAGTATCAACAAACAGATGTCATTCCTCCCCAATTTTATTAAATGATAAAATTAATTTCTAAAAGAAGGAAGCATGAGGATGCCATTCCATTGCAGTGGAGGGTGGTAGAACCAGGGCCAAGGCGAAGGCTAAAAGGAACAAGAGGAAAACCTGAGCTACAACCAAATTTATTTTTTTCTGGCTCTCTCCTATATATGTCATCTTGATTTTAGGTATATTTTGAAAAACTGATACATTAATAACTGTCCACAGATTTAAGCACATACTAAATACATGTTGATTGATGTTTATAGTGTTTTTGTGGAGTTTGACTTAGAAGACATTGCAGAGAACAGGCAGAACATATTTTGTAAATCAAGGGATATTATTAATGAGGGCAGCATGAGGTGTCATTCCTAACAGACTCAGGAAATCTCAGGTGGCTCACTCAGGGAAATGTGTTTGAGTCAAAACCAGGTGTTTTCACTGGATGACCATCTTTCCACTTGCTTGTCATTCAAGGCCTCAGGCTTCACTAAATTTCTGTTTCAACATCTCTTAAGGTCTCAGGTCCTCTGCTGAATCGTATCTCTCCAACAGCTTATAGGAGGAAAAAGAGTGGAAAAGTTGTACCAGCTTGGTAATCTCAACTTGTAATTGATTTAGTTTACCTCCATTCACACCCAGTAAGCAGCAACCAATTGGATGTCCCCACTTAAGCAGAGGCGTCTGAAAAATGTATCTGGTGGCTGAAGGGGTGAACTGTGAGAGAGACGAATTTTATGCTTTCCAAGTACTGCTGAGTAGCTGTGCATCTGGGCAGAATATACCATCAGCAAAGGTGATGTCTCAAAGCACAGCTCCTATCTGCTTCTTGCTCAGTGTCCAGCATCTCTGTGTTAGGTCTATATATGAACAAATTCTCTGAAACCAGAAACTTATTAAAGTATTATATGTCCCTCAAATACCCATAATTACAAAGAGTTCCCAAAACGCCGATATAACAAAATAAAAATTGGTTTTTATAAACAGGATGATTGGGAGATCATTACTGATGCAGAGAAACGAATCTTTGTGAGTATTTGCCTTAAAAGTAGAATGTAGGAGACTGGAAGCACTCACTGCTCTTCTAGATGACTAGGATTCAGCTCCCTGAACCCACATCAGTGCTTCACTACTGCCTGTAACTCCAGTTCCATGCTTTCCGACATCTGTGGCCTCTTGAGGCACTGCATGTGCATATATCCAGACACACACATACACACATACACACATACACACACACACACACACACACAGAATTAAAAATAAAATAAATCCTAAAAATTAAAATGTCTTCCATTTTTCAATTGTGATTATAATGTATAATACACATGTGTAATATTATGTCACATACTATCATTTGGTGCCAGAGACAAAATTCACTCTTGAAGGGGGCTAGAGAGATGGCTCAGCGGTTAAGAGTACTGACTGCTCTTGCAGAGGACCCGGGTTCAATTCCCAGCACCTACATGGCAGCTACAAACCATCCTTAACTCCAGTTCCAGGGGATCCGAAGCCCTCTTCTGACTTCCACGGCCTTGCACGGCATGGGTGCACTCACATACATGCAGGCAATACACTCATACACATTAAATAAAAATAATAAGTAAAATATTTTTTAAAAATTCACTCCTGAAATGTGAGGAAACAGAAAAAAAAAGAAATGTGAGGTTAAAACAAGGACAGAAACAGCAGTTCTCTAGACCACGTGAACAGAGAAGAGAGAGAGAGAGAGAGAGAGAGAGAGAGAGAGAGAGAGAGAGAGATATGAAAAGGGAGAAGTGAAGATGCCACTCTAAACAATGATGGCCAGTGGGTGTGCTTGTGGACGGGTCATTGCAAAAGAAATTTATACTGTTGTATACCCAACTGCTTCATGGTTACTGGTTCAATTTCCAATCCTACATGAGTGTAGAAATATAAAATCTGATCAAAAGGAATGAACAGTTTTAATGCTGCCAGACCCTCAAATATATTTTTGTGTCCTAAACGGTGCTCTCTTCTAAGCTGAGTTCCTTCATTAGGGAGATTGGGAAACCTGCTGCTAGTTGTATGAATGTCAAATGTTTTTATCCAGAAGCACTTAAACTCTGGCCATTTCTAATTCTGTGGCACTGAACTGGCCCCCAAATTCCAGAAACACAAATATATTTTTATATCATTTCCAACTTTCCCTTTATATGGCGCCAATATTTGATTATCTACTCTAGGGGAGTAGGGACACAGAAAGATCCCAAAGTCATTTTTATTTGGCTTTAGGATATAATGACAAATCTTCAGTTTTCCTCAAAGTTATGTGGCTTTAATTAGTTCAACTTTAAAGTAAAATTTTGTAAATCTATTGGTTGCATATCAAGAAGAAATGTAGTTCAGTATTAAAATTTTACAACAGATAATCTACAAAGTATAAAAGCTACCACTAGATAATCAAGCATGAATATAACTAAGATTTTTTTCCTTTTAAATACTGAGATATGATTGTTACATATCATCTGTGCATATATTCTGCATATAATTTAATTAACTTGGAAATAAGCTTATATACATTAGCACTACAATCAAGTAATTTAACCACTTACTCTCAAAGTTTTATCCTGTCCCATTCATATATTTTTCTTTTAAAATTAATTTTTTACTTTTGAGGTTGCAAATTTAATGTAAAATCGGCCTAACAGTATTTTTCCATTAGTTTCATTTTAAAATCTGATAAATTTCAGCAGTGACTCCATCTGGTCCTGGGTTTTTCTCTGTCAAGACTTTTTATTACTGCTTCAATCACATTTATGCTTTTGTGTAGTATACACATACATTTACATTGTTGTGCATGTACATTCATTCAGGTGTGTGCACATGGGTATGTTCACGCACATGGAGCCTCTTAACATTTTTTAAGTATAGCATGCAGTATTTATAATGGTGAATCTCTATTGTCAACTTCATTGAACTTAGAAGCGCCTCTTTCACACTTAAAGCAAACCTCTGCCTGTCTGTAGGGACTGTTCCAAGGAGGATTAAGTCTCTTCTAAGAAGGAAAGTCTAATTAAAACAGAGATTTGGTACTGAGAACAGGGTCATTTCTGTGTCTAAACCTGACCGCATAGTTAGGAATTTGGAAGTGGTATCTGAGAGGAATTTAGAAAAGTTTGAAGAAGAGGCCTAGAGAAAATCTATATGCTGCACGTAGAGTGGAATGGGTAATTCTGCTGGTGGTTCAGAATTCCAGAACACCAATAGAAAAGTGAACAGTAAATGTGCTCATGAGGTTTTAGATCGAAATTAGGAATATATCAGGGGTTGTATTACAAGCCATTTGCTGGTAAAGAACCTGGCTCCATTTTACCCATGATCTAAGACATTTTTGGAAAGTTTGATTTAAAGGTGATAGATTAATCTGGTGGAGCAAATGTCAAGGCAGCTTAGCAGTCAGTTACTGAATGGCTATCAATGATTGATTTTAGTTAACTTTTAGTGAGAACTGGGAGCAAAATACCAAAATGAAAGACTTGAAAAACTTTCAATTTGGTCAGAAAATGCTGGACAAAATTGAAAATCAAAAGCTGTGAATTATAATGTTTAGCATCATTAAAAAGAAGCTAAGTACTTGACATTGTTCAGTAGAAAGATGCTTTGAAGAGCAGACTCCATCCATATTAGCTTCATCGGTGTAAAAGAACAACTTTTTATGAAGACTTTCTTTTCAGAAGAGAACACTTTCAGGGTACCCTACACAGAGCTACATGGACCACTACTCTTCCAGGATTCCTTTCATACTGCTTAGATACCTGGCACTCAGAGGTCGCTGCAGCTATGGTCTAAGGGGCCTGGCTACTTCCAAGCTACCCATAGGCTTGATGTCTATGTGATGCTGGTTTTGTAGGTATGAAGAAAGGAAGAGATGTGCCAAAGCTAAGAGGTTGAAGCCTAAGCTCTAATGGAGGCCTCAGGATATTAGATACGGCAGGATCATGGAATATGTGTCAAGGGAAACCACAGGCAGTGCTACAACCACCCCAAAAGATATATCCTGTGGGAAGCAAATGATAAGGCAATGGAGGCAAGAATGCCTGAGTGCTTGTGTGCTTAGATCATACCACTGTGGACCACACATTGCTGGACAGGACATGGAATATGGGATTGGATAATTCCCCTGATGGGGTTTGGTCTTGTTTTGGTTCAGTCTGATGACTCCATTCTTCTTTTTTGGAGCATAAATGTTTATGCTATGTAATCCTATATCATAAGAATACTATTTTCTTTGTAATTTTACAAGGATTCACAGTGAAAGGCTTGCCTTGAATCGCAGAGATTTAAACTTGAAGTTTTGGACAATGCCAGAACTATAAAAGTATGTAAACTCTTGGGGATGGATTCAATTCATGTTGTATTGTGAGGTAGACTTAACATTTTGAGGACCATTGGTGATTGTTATGATTTGTGAGATTTTGGGGAGCAGATTGGCAAGGTGGGCATATGATAATCTGTATTCTCAACTTTAGTGGATTCATCTGTCAACAGGCATTCAAGTTGTTCCCAAATCTTGGCTACTGTAAATAATTATGCAGTAAACATGGTAGCGCAGGTATCTTTTTAACATATTGATTGTCCTATCCTTTGGGAATATGTTCCAAAGAGATTGTTCGGTCAAATGATAATTATATTTTTATCTTAGGAGGAATCTCTATATACTGATTTCTACCTTAGTTACATTCCCACCAAGACTATATAAGGGCTCCCTTTCTTCCACATCCACCCAACGTTAGTTCTTTTGGTTTGGTTTTGTTTGTTTGCTTGTTTGATAATTTAGGGGTGTTTTTTTAATTTTTATTTTGTGTGTATGTGTGTATTGTCTGCATGTAGGTAAGTGCACCCATGCCGTGCAATGCCTGAGAAGGTCAGAAAAGGCTATTGGATCCCCTGGAACTGGAGTTACGGACAGTTGTTAGCTGCTATGTGGGTGCTGGGATTCGAATCTGGGTCTTCTGCAAGAACAACCAGTGTTCTTAACCACTGTGCCATCTCTCCAGCCCCTAATTTAGGTTTTTTAACAGGCACAAAGTTACATATCATTGTAGTTTCTATTTTTACCTCCCTGTTGGTTAATGACACTCATTCATTTACAAACCTGCTTTTCCTTTCTGTGCCTTCTTTTGTGAAATAGTTGTTCATTATCTTAGTATACTATATTCATTTTTCTAATTTGTTTATGAGTTACATGTTTGAATATATATCGCTTTTTAAAAATATTTTACTGATCTTTTGTACATTTCATACAATATTTCTTAACCACACTTAGAACCCCCCTCCCATCCATGTCCCATGAACCCCCCAACCAGACGGCATGTATTTCACTACACATGTTAAGTTCTATTCAGTCAAACATTTGTACCTAGATGTCCTTCAGTGAAAATTCATCCACTAGAGTCTAATCAGTCTTTCCAGAGAGCCTAAGTAAGGCCGACTCTCCCTCACCTGGTAGTAATCAGTCTCTAGTAATTCCCAGACTGGGGCTGGCCTGCCACCCATTTCCCTTGCTATGCTCTGGGCCCTTCTCTGATTGAGTTGGCATGGGTCCTATGCTCGATACATGTACAAGCTTCCAGTGACCTGAAAGCCTCTGCTTCCCTATGTTCATAAACCAACCCTGGCTCTTACAATCTTTTTGCCCCCTCTTCCTCGATGATCCCTGAGCCTGAGTGGGAAAGGTTTAATATAGGAGTCCTATCCAGGGACACATACTCTTCAGTCTCCTATTCTTTAAAACTTGGCCAGTTGTGGCCATCTGTGTGCATCCCACTCTGCTGTGTAAGGAAATTTCACTGGTAAGAGTTGGGGGACACATTAGTTTTTTCTCAACCCTTCTTCCACTATGTTCCATGAGCCTTAGGTGTAGAAATTCAAATGTAGATATGTCACCTAGGACTTGGCATCTTTCAGATATATATTTTCTATGTCTGACCAGCTGTGGGATTCTTCAGTAGTCTCCATCTGTTGCAAAAAGAATCTTCTTTAATGAGTGGTATATGGTATACTTTGTCTGTAAATATAAGGATCCTTATTTAGCATATGGTAATAAATTTCATTTGTCTAGAGATATAACAGAGATAGGGTTTTCTCTAGGATCTATGACCTCACTAGTCATGTATATTTGACTGTGTTTACAGTGCCACCCATGAGTTCACACACATTGAGGGGGTTTAAATCCAATTAGATAGCTGTTGATTACACACACACAGACAAACACACACACACACACACACACACACATACACACATACACACACACCACCAAATAACAGTACTGCACAAATAGAGATAGTTTTCTGTGCTGGTCATTATGGTTATTAGGCTTTAGGACTGGGTTGGATCATTGATTGATTTTTTCCCTGAGCAATTTGCATAGTATCATCTAGAAATATGAGAGCTAAACTTCAGGTAGGAGTCTTCCAGGTCAGCTCCTACTCCATTGCTCCAAGTCCTGTGTCTGAAGAATGTCTTGTCTTCTAGTTCTGGGAGATAATCAAGATCCCTGGCAATAGCCTGTGTTATTTTGTGAGTTTCTTAGACCATGTGGACCAATCACTCAAAGAGAGCTCTTTTGTGTCTGGCACTGTGTTCCTTGCCATAGAGCCCCCAGGTATACACACTAATGTTCAGACACCATATGTGCATTTCTCAGGGGGTTTCAGAGGCAGTACATTTCTCTCTGGCTTCCTTAGACCCCCCCACCATGAGCCATTCATTTCTACTCTCTCTACCCCTCATCTGAACTCCCTCCTCCTCCTGCTATTACCCTCTCCTGAGTTCTCTCCTCCCCAACCAAGGCCCCTGCATGTCCCTCCCTCATCCCCTCCCAGCCAAACACTCCCACTCCCCCCTCCCCCCCGTAACATCTGTTCCCAACTCTCTCCCTCTTTCAGGTTCTGGGTTATTTTTTTTTCCTTTGTGTTTCCTCTGCATTTCCTTTCCATTTTCCTGACTCAGATCTGCAAATTAGGGAGAACATATATATACACATTGCTTGCTTTTCTGTGTTTGTGTTACTTCACTTAGTATACAAGTTTCTAGTTCCATCCATTTACCTGCAAATTTCATAATTTCATCTTTTCTTACTGCTGAGTAGTGTAAATGTACCACATTTTCATCATCCATTAGTCCTTTTGGTATATGTCAAGGAGTGGTACAATTGGATCATATTGTAGATTCATTTTTAGCTTTTGAAGTGTTCTCCACACTGCTTTTCATAGTGGTCACAGGAGTTTGCATTCCTTCCAGCAGTGAATGAGCGTTCCCCTTTCTCCAAATGCTCGCCAGCATTTGGTGTCTTTCATGCTCATGATCTTAGCCAGTCTGACTGGGGTGAGATGGAATCTTAAAGTGATTTTAATCTCATTTTCCTGATTACTAACAATGTTGAGCACTTTTTAAGATGTTTCTTAGCTATTTTTATTTTTCTTTGAGAGCTCTGTTAATGTCTATAGTCCATCTTTTTATTGGGTCGTTTATTTTGTTGTTCCTTTGATTTTTGAGTTCTTTGTATATTCTGGATATTAATCCTCTGTTAAATGTGTAGCTAGTAAAGATTTTCTCCCACTTAATGGGTTTCCTTTTTTCTTGGTTTTTCTATTTTGCTTTGTTTGTTTGTTTGGGTTTTATTTGTTTGTTTGTTTTCTGTACAGGAGCCTTGGATATTAATGAGGTCCCACTTACTGATTGTTGACCTTAATGTGTGAGCACCTGATGTTCGATTTAGAAAGTCTTTTCCTACACTTTATCTTAAGGAGTATTGCCTCTGTTTTTCTCTAGTAGTTTGAGAGTTTCAGGTTTTATTTTGAGGTCTTTGATACAGTACCATGCTATTTTTATGACTATAGCTCTGTAATATAATCTGAGATATGATATGGTGATCCCCAAGTCGTGCTTTTTTTCCAAGATTGCTTTGAATATCTGGGGTCTTTTGTGAGTCCATATGAATTTAGGATCATTTTTTTCTAGCTCTGTGAAGAATGTGATGGGTATTTTGATTGTCATTTTATTTAATATATAGATTGTTTTGATAAGATGGTCATTTTCACAATATTAATTCTACCCATCCATGAGCATGGTAGATCTTTCCATTTTCTAGTGTCTTCTTCCATCTCTTTCTTTAAAGACTTAAAATTTTCATTGTAATGATCTTTATTATCTTTAATTAGGCTTATTCCTGAATATTTTCTTAATATTATTGTGAATGGGAGCATTTCCTTAAATACTTTTTCTGATTGCTTATTATTGGTATATAGAAAAGCTACTGATTTTTATAAGTTGATTTTGTAACCTGCCACTTTACTGAAAGTATTAATCATTTCTAACAGTTTTCTGCTGGGATTTTTGGGATCTCTTATATATAAAGTTAAATCTTCTGCAAATAGATATAATTTAACCTCTTCTTTTCCAATTAGTACTCTTTTATTTTCTCTCTTGTCTTATTGTTTTTGCAAGAGTTTCAAGCACTGTATTGAAAAGGAATGGAGGTAGTAGACAGCATTGTGTGGTTCCTGATTTTAATGGTAATGCTTCCCATTTTTCCCCCCTTAGAATGATGTTGGCTATGGGCTTATCATATGTAGCTCTAATTATATTGAGATATGTTCCCTCCAGATCACTAAATTCTAGAACTTTTAACACAAATACATGTTTCATTTTGTCAAAGACCTTTTCTGCATCTGTTGAGATGACCATGTGGTTTTTGTCTTTAAGTTCATTTATATGTTTTATTACATTTATTGACTTACATATACTGAACCATCCCTGCATCTCTGGAATAACAACAAGTTGATCATGGTGGATGATTATTTTAATGTGTGTCTGTGTGTGGTTTTTGGGTATTTTGTTGAGTATCTTTGCATCTATGTACATTAAGGATATGGGCCTATAGTTTTCTTTTCTGGTTGTATCTTTATCTGGTTTTGGTATTAGAGTGATGCTGTCTTCATAGAAGGAGTTTGGGAGTTCTTTTGTTTCCATCTTTTAAAATAATTTTAGTATTGGTTGTAGATCTTCTTTGAATGTCTGGTAATATTCTGCTGTGAATTTATATGGGCCTGGGCTTTTTTATTAACAGGGAAATTTGTATTATCATTTCAATTTCCTTATTTGTTATGGGTCTGTTTAGGCTGTTGATCTATTCTTGGTTTAACTTTGGTGGTGTCCATGATTTTAGAAATTCATTAATATCTTTTAAATTTTCAAATTTCATGGAGTATAGATTTTTAAGATGTTTCCTTATAATGTCCTGGATGATTTGGTGTCTGTTGTGATGTTTTCATCTTTGGTTGTCAGTTTGGATTTGCTCTTTCTTTCTTTTGGTTAACTGGGCTAAGAGACTGTCTATCTTCTTTAACTTTTCAAAGAACCAGTTCTTAGATTCATTAATTATTTTGTATTGTTTTCTTTGTTTCTATTTCATTAATTTTAGCTCTGATTTTTGTTATTTCTTCTTGTCTACTAGGTTTGGGGTTAGTTTGTTCTTGCCTCTCCAGAGTCTTAAATTGTACTATTAAGTCATTTATATGTGCTTTTTTATACATATTTTTTCTGTAGGCACTAAGAGCTATTTCCCTCTTAGGACTGCTTTTAAAGTGTCAGAGGTTCTGTTGTGTCATATTCTCATTTTCATTTTGTTCCAGAAATGCTTTCAATTCATTCTTAATTTATTCTTTGATCCATTAATCATTCATCTGTGTGTTGTTTAATCTCCACGACTTCATGTAGTTACTAGAGCTTCTTTTGCTTTTTAATTATAATCTTTATTGCACTGTAGTCTGATAGAATGCATGGAATTATTTCATTTTTTTTCTATTATTTTGAGGTTTGTTTTGTGTCCCAGAACATCGTCAATTTTAGAAAAGCTTATATGGACTGCTGAGTAGAAAATGTATTCTTCGGTGCTTGGGTAGAATATTCTGTAGATGCCTGTTAGATCCATTTCATGTAAGATACCATTTAATTCAGATGCCTTTCTGTTTATTCTTTGTCCAGTTGACCTACATTTTGAAGTTAGTGGGGTATTGAAGTCACCTACTACTACTGAGTGGGAGTTAATCTGTATTTTATAGTCCTGAAGTACTGTTTTTATGAAATTGGGTGCTCCAGAGTTTGATGCATAAATATTGATGATTGTAATATCTTCTTTATCAATTGTTCCTTTGATTAGAATGAAGTGACCCTCTTTATCTCTTTTGATTAGTTTAAATTTGAAGTGTATTTTTTCAGATATTAGAATTTCAACATTTGCTGGCTTCTTAGAGCCATGTTCTTGGAATATTTTTCTCCATCCTTTCACTCTAAGGTAGTATCTATTCTTGAAGGTGAGATGGGTTTCTTGAAGACAACAAAAAGATGGGTTTTTCTTTCTTGATCCATTCTGCTAGCCTGTATCTTTTGACAGGGGAGTTGGGGTCATTGATATTTAGTGTTATTATTGAAAGACGTTTATTGGATGCTGTCATTTTAACTTCTTTCTGTTTGTGGCCCCAATTTGTGTTTCTAATATTACACCTTTCTTTGTTTGCTTTCTGTAACCTTTTTTGTACACTCATTCCTATCTTCAGTCCTTCATATTCTTCAAGTATTCTCTGTAGGGCTGGTTTGCTGGACATGAATTCTTTCAACATTTTCATGTCATGTAACATTTTCCATTCCCCTTTGGCTATGATAGATAGTTTCGCTGGATAAAGTGTTCAGGTTTGGAATTCATGGTGGTTTAGAACTGGAAATGCTTTGGTGTAGGATTTTCTGGATTTCATAGTTTGCATTGGAAAGTCAGCAGTAATTCTGATGGATTTTCCTTTATATGTAATTTGTTTTTCTCTAGCAGTTTTCAGTACTCTCTCTTTGTTTTGTACATTTAATGATTTTGCTCTGATATGCCATGGGGAGTTTCTGTTCTAGTCATATATAAGTGGTGTTCTATGTGCTTTTTGACTCTGCATAGATAAGTCTTTCTTTAATTTAAGGAAGTTTTCTTCTATAATCCTGTTGAAGATATGGTCAATGATACTGACCTGAGATTCTTCTTGTATGCCCATGATGCATAGATTTGGTCTTTTCATGTTGTCCCACATTTTCTGCATGCTCCATTCCTATGTTTTTTTTTTTAATTACATAGTCTTTGTTTAAGGAGTCCAGATCATCAACTTTGTCATCCATTCTTGATGTTCTGTTTTCCATTTCATTCATTCTGCTTGTGAGGCTTTTTCCTATTGGTTTATTGAGTTTTTCAATTCCATGTTCATTTAGGTTTGTGTTTTCTTCAATATTTCTATCTCTTTTATGAATTCACTTTTCAATTTCTGGATTGTTTTTGATATTTTATGAAGTCACATATTTGTATATTCTTGAGCTTCCACTGCAAATTTATGCCTTTCCTCTGAGTTCTTTGAGTTGTTTTTGTTTTCTTGAGTTCTTTGATCATATTTATGATTGGTCTTTTAAATTCTGCATCCTGGGGTTCCACAGGGTGGTTCTCATTGTAGTGCACTTCAGTAGAATGAGTGGATTTTGTTGGAAATATATTCCCTTGGTTTTTCATATTATTTGTATTTTTGTGCTGCCATTTGTGCATATGGATTTTTTTGTTGGTTGTGTGTCCAGGAAATTCTATTCTGCCTTTGTTTAATTCAATTTGGGTCTGTTTATATTGTTTATGTAATTTTGGATGATTTTGTCTCAGGTATGAAAAGTTATTTGGTTTGTGTTTCGGGTTCTTGTAGGCTAGTAGGCTGCTGTGCATAGCTGGTGGGACAGGGTAGTAGGTAGGCTGGTCAGGGCTGGTCTGTGTCAGACAGATCAGGAGCAAGTAGAATCTATATTAGAGGGTTTAGCTAGTCTGGGTTAGGAAAATAATTCAGTGATCTTAGGCAGAGGAACTGAGGTGGGCTTGGGTCCAAGGTTAGCAGGGGTCCAGGTGGGATGGGCTAGGTCAGAAGTTTTGAGGCTGCAGAGAAATGGAATAGAGATATGTTGGGTAGAATCTGACTTACCAGAGTCCTAGGTGGGCTGGTCTGTCAGGTAGATCAGGAGACAGGGGAAGATGGGGTTGGAGATCACTTGAGGAAGGATTTAGCAATCTATGCTAGGGGGTTTAGCTAGTCTGAGTTAGGAAGCTAATCTAGAGATCTGAGGCAGAGGAATTTGAGTGGGCCTGGGTCCAAGGCTAGTAGGGGGTGAATGCTGATCTCTTATTAGACATAGATTTTGTAAATTTATTCTTGCATTCCATAAGTTACCTTTTCATTTTGTTCTTTTTCTTGTTGCAAAGGTTTTCACTTTGATTTTTGATATATGGTGTAAGATAATTTTGTACATAAATATTCGGGAGATTTTTACGGGTATTTCATTTTTTCATTATAATTATTGATGGGATTGTCTTGTCCACATTTTATGCTCTGAGGTAACTTGAAATAATTGAATGACAATACTTATTTCGGTTTATTTAGTGACTATTTTTCATGTCAGTACTATACTGTTTTGATAACCATAACTTTGAAATGTATAATTAACTCAGAAAGCAAAATGGTTTATTTATTGCTAAAAATGTCTTTGGTCATTCAGGTCTTTTATGGTACTAAATGAATTTTAGTCTTGTTTTTTGGTTTTCTGCTTGTTTGTTTATTTGTTTCTATTTCTGGAAAAGATAAAATTGGGATTTTAATAGGGTTTGCATTGAAATCATAGATCACTCTGGGTATAAACTGTACAATAATTGCCATTCTTTCTGTGGAAAATGAATAAATGATCTAACTCAACTGACTCATCACCACAGAAAAGATGAGAACACCTTTAATACAAATCATCCTAAATTCTTCTCATTGTTGAGTTTTAGGAAGATGATTGTTTTTCTTCAAAGAATTGAGAAGTTTTCATTTTTCTTTGAATACAAAAGCAAACAGCATTTTATCCATCGAAGGTACTCATAGATGAGTGCTGAGCACTTCCTAGTTTAGATGGAATTTACCTGAAGTTGT
The DNA here is from genome assembly GCF_000622305.1 of Nannospalax galili. Taxonomy (NCBI): domain Eukaryota; kingdom Metazoa; phylum Chordata; class Mammalia; order Rodentia; family Spalacidae; genus Nannospalax; species Nannospalax galili. The sequence continues at coordinate 241,266 of NW_008345054.1, forward strand.
CACAAAGTGAGGACAGAAAAATACAGTTAGAAATACAATATTGTGTCATGGTGTCAACATCGCAATGTGCATGTGCACATCCTTAGAGAGTGTTGCCTATATGCTACATGCAGTGAAGGGAAGTGCTCCTAGGGCATGATGAACAACACAGCAGAAAGTTAAATCAAGCAGAAGAGAAAAAGATGTAATTGAGAGATGCAACACCACTGTTGTAACTCTGTATACAGTATATGTAGGAATAGTCTCTATAGTAAGCAGGAATATGCTCTACAACAGAAGTAACATCAGTTACAGCCATTTATTACCATGATCAAGCACTATATAGTGTACACAATTGTATGATGTGCCTTTATGTTACTGGGAGCATGCTAAGCTTGTCTACGACAGTATCACCACAAACATGAGGAAAGTTGTACCACATGACATGGTAACAGTTTTGCTCTACTTGGTGACAGGATTTTCAGCCCTACTGCACCTTTCTCATGTCATCTTTGTCCACATGGTCTATCTTATCTGAAACCACTTTATGTGGAACATGAACATGATTGGAGGATACCTCATTATGAGGTAAAATGCATTCTGCATACCCAAACCTAATACCAAATTCCATGAACCAATTTCTTTATATAAGAGAATGTCCCTTGGTTCGATATTATAGGAAAGATTAGGTCTCTTCATCAGGGACTCCTTCACCAATGAAATCAAAGCATAATAGCTGAAGGAATTTATTTGGAGATATTTGGAGGTTGAATGTGTTGAGCATGTAAAATTATTAATGCTCATTACTTTCTTCAAGACGGATAACTTATGATGTGACTTTCTCCTGTTATCATGGGAGATATGCTGGGTGTCTCCCACACTCTTTCCCACACTAATTGACTTTTAATTCCTAGTTCCTAATCAAAATATGAAGACAAAGATGCAGTGGGGCTGCTTTCCATTGGTTGTGCTGAAACTGGTGGTATATTTTTTTTCTTAAAATTCCACCTTCTGTATGGAAACATCCAAAGTGTTATCTGTCACAAATAGCCATGCAGCTAAAGAAGAATGCAAAGTGTGAATAGAAGCCAACTTGATCAATAAGTTAACAAATTTGGCCACTTCATACTCTAACTTCCTGGTGGGAAGAATAGCTCTGGCTGAACATCGGTATTGGAAAACCAATTCAAGACTAGTGATTTCTTATCTTTCCTCTTAGCATATCTCCAGTCATGCTCATTCCAAACATTAACTCAAGAACAACAAAAGCTGAGCGTGTTTAAAGGTGAAACTGAGCAAAACTCAACCAAATAGAAAGTATGTAAATGCAGAAGCCAATGAATTATTCACGTGCTCTGCAGGTTGACTTTTTTCTTTCAAAAAAAGAAAGAAAAAGAACTAAAGAATGAAAGTTGTTAAACATTGGAATAGCTCACAGAAGTGGCTGTAAGAGTATCTTTAGGAGGTCATGGGCATGAATAAATTTTCAATGTCCTCATAAGATTGAACCATGATCTAGGGGCTAAAATGAAGATCTTTTAGGGCTTTTGGCACATTTTCTGGTGAAATAATATAATATCTTGGCCATTTCACATACATTTTATTCATTGTATATGTGTTTCTCTCTCTGTGCCTCTCTATCTCTATCTCTAGCTATCCTCCCGCCCCTTTCATACACACATAGACAGAGTACTATTAGAAGAAGTTCATTGTCAGAGCTTAGATCTGGGGTTAGCATAGGGTTGTTTGTGAATCAGGAGCAGAAAATGGGATTTCAAGAAGAGCCTGTAGCATCATAATTCAAGACAAATAGCTAAGAGAACTATCCAGCCCAGGGTGCACCAGAGAACCTGGAGACAAAGCGCGGGTAGAAGAGGAATACTTTAAAAGCAACAGGCAGGTATAGGTGACCTCAGCAAATGAGTCCTGGGCCATGGACCCACAAATGGAGCAGCTTAAACATTTGAAAGGATCCTGGAAAGCTGTAGAACTCTTGGTGAACAATGCACTGCAAAACTTCCAAGCTATTCCTTTACAAGCTGTGTTTCTAAAGCGCCTGTATTGCTAGGGGAAATGTGGGAAGGATGAGACAAAAATGTCAAAGATATAGGTAGAATGGTGAGGGCTTTTAGCAATGAATGGGAGACAAGAAATAGGTGAAAATAAGTACATCAGAAGAAAGAAAATGTATAACTTGAAGAAACGTGTGAAAAGACAAATGGGAAATAGAAAACATCTTAGGGAATTCTGTAGCTGGTTGCTGCCTTGACACAGCCTCAGACAATAATGAGCCTAGGGGGACAAGGCTGAAGGTATGAATTCTTTCAGGAAAGAAGGGAAGAGAAACTAAAGTTGAAAATGAACTTTGTAGTTTATGAATGCCCTGAAATACATTCTTTCCTTGGAATTATCAATTCTTGTACCACGTAGAAAACTCCAAATCTGCTTTTATTTAGCAAATGAGGAAATATGTTTTTAGATTAAAAGGATTTGCCCGGGGACTGAAGAGATGGCTCAGTGGTTAAGAGCACTGACTGCTCTTGCAGAGTACCCGGGTTCGATTCCCAGCACCCACATGACGGCTATGAACCGTCTTAACTCCAGCTCCAGGGGAGTCCAAAGCCCTCTTCTGACTTCCGCAGCATTGCACGACATGGGTGCACTTACATACATGCAGGCAATACACTCATACACATGAAATAAAAATAATAAATAAAATATTTAAAAAATAAAAAATAAAATGATTTGCCCAAGGTCATATAGTTGGTGAATAGTGGAACCAAGACTCAAGCCCTAATCTCCTGAAAATATTTTTCATATTCTTTTCTAACACAGGGATATAACCAAATGTAGTAGAAATATGTTTAGAAATGAAATTCAGAAAAAGAAGTATTTTGGCTGGAATTCCAACAATAGTGCGAACAGATGCTGCTAAAGTCAAAATGTAGTTCATTAAGATTTTTTAATTTGTCCAATTATAAAATAAATAAATACAATTATAGAATAAACGAAGAAAATTCACGCCCAAGTAATAACTGCTCTGGCTGAGTTTTAAGCTTGAAATCACATTGAATTCCAAGCTTCCAGGTATGGAACACTGCATCTCTGAATAGAATGTGATTTTATAAAGAATATTTATTATTGTATTATTAATTATTATTGTTGTTGTTGGTGGTGGTGGTGGTTTTGGTGGTGGTGGTGGTGGTGGTGGTGTGTGTGTGTGTGTTCTGGTATGCATTCCATGGTGCACATATGTGGATGTCAGAGGACAGCTTTCAAGACTCAGTTCTCTCTTTCAACCATGAATCTCAGGTGTCAAACACTGGTCATCAGGCTTGCATAACAGGTGCTTTTATCCTTGAGTCATTTTGCCAGCCCAGTCTATGACCCTGAGACAAGATGTAATCAAGCAGAAGAATCAGGCTCATGTACTTTGATTATAGCCTGAGCATTTGTTCCTGGCAGGGAGATCTACCAATAGAGAGCATTAAAGAAAAATCCTGTACGTGTTAAGGCAAGGATGCTGATGTGTGAGGAGGTGTGGATGTGACCTGAAAAAATAAATCTCAGAAAAACAGTAACAAATAATGGATGCAGATTGATTCCTCAGTGTGTCAAGGTCTCAGAGTTGGAACAATGTTACATTGTAAAGTTCATATCAGTCATTGTAGTTTTTTATATTTAATTCTAGGCTGGAAAGATGTCTCAGCAGTTAAAACTTTTTAAAATGTTATTTTGTGTGTATGAATGTTTTGCCTGCATGTATATAAGTTCACCCATGTCATGTAATACCTGCAGAGGTCAGAAGGAGGTGCGGGGTCCCCTGGAATTGTAGTTATGGACAGTTGTTAGTTGCCATGTGGGTGCTGGGAATTGAACCCAGGTCCTCTGCCAGAGTAGCTAGTGCTCTTAACCACTGAACCATCTTTCCCACCCCAGTTATTGGACGTTTGCATAAAAATACATAACAATAAATTTTAACATTTGTGTTTTATTGGGCCCAGTGGCCAACCCAACAGATAAAAAGATATTTATGTGTGCTAGTACATTCTAACTGTTATTCTGGAAGCACTTAATCATTTTACTAGACTACTATCACATTTCATTTATTAACTCATATATTTTGTTGTAAACACAATTAGAAATATTTTTCTTCTCTGATATACCATTTAATGAGTCCAATTATCTAATTCTTGAAAACAAAACAATTTCTGTAATTAAATACATGTTTCATAAAACTAAGTGGATTCTATCAAAAGTTTGTTGCTATCAGGCATAAAAGTGCATATAATCATGATAAACAATTTCGTGCACAGTATTATGTTCAAGAAAAAGCTTAATACTCCTTTGAAAAATTCTCAGATTAAGTTTCTAAAAGATTGGGTAAATGAGCATTCAGTAAACAATAGATAAGCTCACCCTTGATGAATTCTAAATGCATTTTCCTGCGTTCCACAGGGCCTACCACTTCTCTAGCTGGGGTGGCTGTAGGAGCCAAGTGCATCTGAGCCCCTGAGGAAATGCTCTGAACAGCATGAAGAAAGGTACATTGATTCCACTTGCTGTTTCACTGATAGGCTGTGGTGCGTTTGTGGTGCATTAGCACATCACAGGTATGCAACAGAATGCATTACTATTGCTTTAATTTTCTATTATTTTTTAAAGTTTTTAAAATTTATTTTTATTTTATGTGTATGAGTGTATTTCCTGCATGTATGTAAGTACACCAGTGTTGGTCAATGGCTGTGGAGGACAGAAGAAGGCGTTGGCTCCCCTGGAGCTGGAGTTATGGGTGGTTATTAGCTGCCTATGGGTGCTAGGATTCAAGTCTGGGTCCTCTGCAAGAACAGACAGTGCGTTTAATGTCTGAGCCATCTCTCCAGCCCTCCTAGTATCATTTTTTTATATTTCTATTTATTCTTTGAAAATTTTATATATGTCTACAGTGTATTTTGATCACATGCATCCCACTGAAATGTTCCAGCTCCCACTGTATCTCTACCAGCATGTCTTCTCAAATTGATATCTTTTTATTTTTTGATAACCCATTGAGTCAAATTAGTGCCATCTAGGTGTGTAGAAACAAGTTCATTTTCTTCTCCAATTAAATAATTTAAAAGCAGGAAAGAAATGTTACTAGAAATCTTGAGGGGTTCCAGTAGGGTCATCACATGATACTTGGGAAACTGGGGTCCCCTCTTGAGGATCTTATTCTTCTTAATAAAAGAATTTAAGAAGGAACACAAACAGCGACTCAAACAAAAGCTTGAGGACAATTTATTAGAGTTTAAAAGGAAAAAAAAAATCCCAGGGCAGGCAAACTAAATCTCTCAGCTGTCTGTAAGGGAGGAGGAGAATGAAGAAGAGAAGGAACGAAAGCCTGTTGTTGCCTGCAATAAGGGGGTCCAGCCCAGGGGTTCAGCCACCCGGCAGCAGGAAGTCACAAGGGGGAAGGGAGCTTTAGAAAAAGACTCAGGAAGGCCAAAGAGCTAGGGCATTTAAAAGGATACTTAGGGCAACATCTGAAAGAAAAGAAATAGTTACTTCTTTTAGAGGAAAGGTGGGCAGACCCAACTGAAATACATGGTGGCTCAAAGGGATTGTACTGGCTGGCGGGGCGGCTGTGTGTGTGTGTGTGTGTGTGTGTGTGTGTGTGTGTGTGTGTTATTCTGACAAGGAAAAGCACATTATAACCTTCTTAGGTGTGGTTCCCTAATCAAGCCACTGACTTGACCCTCTTAATTAACTCTTAAGGGAGGAGGTGAGGAGATGTCTCCTCCTAGAGGCAGATTCTGTTCTTTACAGTACCTGAATGCACATGGGTGTGGAGCCACCCGCTGGAGGATGGGCAACCAATCAGATCAGTGGCCACATGACCAAATAAAAATTCTCAATATCTATCAACTGCCAATAGTCACACATCTAGGGATGGGGCTTGTGTGCCCCTCCTCATCCATGCTGGAAATTTAAATTGATTTGTGCAGATTTTGTGTGAATCTTGTGCAGGTAACCAGAATTGCTGTGAGTTCATGATTGCTATGGCCATGTCATGTTCTGAACATAGCATTCCATAAATATACAGTTGTCCTCATCCATTCATCAGTTGGTAGAACTTGTGATGATTAGTTTAATTGTCAATTTGATACTGTAGAACCCTGAGACCCTGTTCATTCACTGGCTACCCCCCAATCCCGATCCAGACCCCCACTAATTGCTCTTTTAGCTTCTGTAAAATGCTTGGCTGCTGCTTTAGACATGCCTAGACATACCCTGGCATGCCCTGACCCCTGCCTGCTATTCTTCACCCCCCTTCCAGGAAATTATAGATTAAGCAAGCCTGAGCATAAACACTGCCCTATAAGGTAAAAACGGAGACTCCTGGCCCCACAGGTAACAGTCAGCACATGCCACAGCCCTGAGAATAGCACCTACCAATAAGAAACTTCCAGGGCTGCATCTTATACATCCAATCAGTTTAAAATTATGTGGGCGCACGCGGGCTCCTTGAACCAACCAAAATGTATCTTCAGTATCTCCCCCCACCCTTGTCTAAAACCTGTAAAAGACTCCACTCTCCCTTACTCTGGGCTCTCAGCATGGATCTGTTGAGTTGGTGAGGTCTGAGAGCCCGAGCTTAAGCCTGAATAAACCATAAACCTTTGCTTTTGCATTTTGGTGTGTTGGGTCCTAGGTGGTCTTTTTGGGGTCCAGTGGATGAGGTACAACAATACTATCTAGAATTACTAGGGACATGTCTCAGTGAGGAATTATCTAGATCTGGATGTCCTGTGCCTGTAGGCTTGTCTGTAGGGGATTGCCTTGATATGTTAATTGATGTAGGAAGATTCAGCCCATTCTGGGCAACACCATTTTCTAGGCGGAGGATCCTGGACTGTAGGGACCTAAATGTAGAGAGGGGGCTGACCACAAGTAAACCTATATGCACTCTTTTCTCTTTGCCTTTGACTAACCTGTTTTAAGTTCCTACTGCCTTGACTTCCCTCCTATAATGTACTCTAACCTGGAATTCTGAGCTAACTTAAGTTTGTTTGTCAGGGGTTTTATCACAGCAACAGAAATGAAACTAGATTAGGTATTTGGGTTAATTCTATTTCCTGGCTATTGTGAGTACAACAGCAACAAACATGAATATGCAAGTAACTCTGTAGTAGGATAAAATGTCCTTAGAGTACATACCCGGGAGTATTATAGCTGGGTTATATGGTAATTTTATTTCTAGCTTTTGGAGAAACCTCAATGCTCATTTCCAAAATTGCTGCAATAATATTTACTCCCACCAACAGTGTATGAGTTCTCATCTTCCTTTATGGACTTGCCTTGTGTTCATGTATATTCCTGATGATGGTCATTTCTGACATCTGTAAAATGAAATCTTAAAGAACTCTTAATCTGCACTTCCTAATGGCTAAGGATGTTGAACAACTTTTAATTTTTTAAAAATTACATTTACTTATTGTGTGGTGTGGTGTGGTATATGTGTCTGTGTTTGTGTTTGTGTTTTTGTGTGGGGGTGGGAGGTGGGGGTGTGTGTAGGCCAGAGGACAACCTGTAGAAGTTGGTTTTTTCCTCCTACCATGTGGGTTTGGGGGATCAAACTTAGTTTTCACACTAGCCCAAACCATTGTTAAGTGTTTAAAATTTATTGGACTTTCTCCTGAGAAATTTCTGTTCAGATCCATAGCCCATTTTTTAAACTGAGGTGTTTGTTTTCTTGGTGGCTATTTTTGTTTTTCTTCTTCTTTGTATGCTCTAGACACGAATCTACTCTTAGCTGTGTAGCTGGCAAAGGTTTTCTTCCATTCTGTGGACTGCTTTTTCACTTGACAGTTTTCTTTGCTATATGGAAGTCTTTTCATTTCATGAGATCCCATTTGCCTGATTTATTTTGTTGGTCTTATTTGTTAGTTTTCTTATTGGTCTTATATTCTGTACTACTGATAGAATATTCAGATAGTCCTTACCTATACATGTGAGATGAAACATACTTCCTGTTTTCCTCTAGAACCTGTGGGGTATAGGGTTTTATGTTGATTGTCTTTGATCCATTTGGATTTGAGTTGTGTACACAGAATGAAACCTAGGATCTGGTTTTGTTTTTCTACATGTTGATATCCAGGTGTCAAAGCACTACTTATTGAAGATGATGTATTATTGCAACTATGTTTTTTGGGCATCTTTCTAAAAAAATCAGGCTCTTGTAGTTGCATGAAATCATATCTGGGACCTCTGTTTGAAATCATTGATCTATGTGTCTGATTTTGTGCCAGTATCATACAGTTTTTATTACTATGGCTCTGTATTATTAGAAATAAGCTATGGTGATAACTCTTGTAGTATTCTTTCTAAGGCTGCTTTGTCTATGCCTTGTATTTTGCTCTTACATATAAAATATGAGGTTTAATTTTTCTGTCTGTGAAGAATGGTCCTGATATTTTTATTAGAATTGCACTGAATCCATAGATTGATTTTGATAGGCTGGCCAGTTTCAGTAGTAATTCTTCTCATCCATGAACATGGGAGGGTTTTCCACCTTTTAATGTCTTCTTCAGTATCTTTCAGCGTCTTAAGATTTCTCACTGTAGTTAAATTTATTCCTTAATTAGATTTTTCCACGAGTGGAATGTGTGTGTGTGTGTGTGTGTGTGTGTGTGTGTGTGTGTTTCGGTTGTTAGATAGTTGTTTCTTTTATTTCCTTTTCAGTTTATTTGTCATTGGTATATAGGAAAACCACTGATTTCACGTGTTAATTTTCTGCCCTGCCATTTTGCTAAAAGTGTTTATCAGCTTTAAGAGTATCTCTTATGCATATAATCATATCATCTGCTTACTCTTTGCCTCTAATTTCAATAATATGGGGCTTTCTTTCTTTTGGTTTATTTGGTTAAGGGCTTGTCAATGTTGTTTTTCTTCAAAGCACTGATTTTCATTTAATTGATTCTTTATAGTGGCTTTTGTTTATTTCTATTTCATTAATTTCTGCCCTGATTTTGATTATTTTTGCCATAATCTGCTTTTAAGTTTGGTTTCTTCTTCTTTTCCCAAGGCATTAAAGTTTAATATGAAGTTATTTATTTTAGTTCTCTTAAATTTCTTGATGTAGTTACTTAGTGCTATAAACTTTCCTCTTGCTTTACTATTTCTACTACATAATCATTTATCATTCTGATTGACTTGCTTTTATAAGTGATTTGATTGTTCTCTCTTGCAGCTTATATTACCCTTTCTTTTTATTTTTAGCATTTAAAAATGTATGCCCTAGGAACTTATCTTTTTCTAATTGTGTCTATTTGGTATTCTGTAGGCTTTTATTTTTTTAATTTTTTAAATATTTTATTATTTTTATTTTATGTGTCTGAGTGTTATGCCTGCATGTAAGTGAGTGCACTCGTGTTGTACAATGCCCATGTAGGACAGAAGAGGCTGTTGGATGCCCTGGAACTGAAGTTACAGACAGTAGTTAGCTGCCATGTGAGTGCTGGGATTAGAACCCAGGTCTTCTGCAGGAACAGTCACTGTTCTTAACCGCTGAGCCATCTCCCCAGCCCAATGTGGATGAACATCTCTTTCCATAGGTTTGGAAATTTTTCTTCTGTGATTTTATTGAAAATATTTTCTTTTTTCATTTCCTCTTTTTTATTGAATTTTAGTATATTTCACTCAGAACATCTTAACCAATCTTTATCATCTTTAAGTCCCCTTCCCAACTGGCATCCTCCAAAAGCCCCCACCACTGGAATTCATACATTTTTTTCATTTGTCTTAAGGCCTATTGTGTCAACTTAGTGTCTCCAAACATCTGTCAGTGCAAGTTCATCTACAGAGATCTAGTCAGCCTATCTAGTCTCTTGCTTTGGGAAGATCAGCTCTTCCTCTCCCAGCAGTATTCAGTTGCCAATATTTTGTCAGCTAAGATTGGGGTTAACTGTTCTTTTCCCCAGTTCTATGCTGGGAGTTGGTCTTTTTGAGTTTGCATGGATTCTGCACATGCTGCTGTAGGATCTTATGAGCAGGATCCCAGGAACTTGTAAAACTGTAATTCCATACAGTCATTTACCTCCTCCCTGGCTCTTATAATCTTTCTGCTATCTCTTCCACAATGGTTCCTGAACTCTGGGTGGCTGTAGTTTAATATAGGAGTTCTATCTAAGGACCAGCATTCTGTAGATTCTACACTTTGGCCATTTGTGACCTTTTGTGTACCTGGCCCTCTGGTGCATGAGGGAGTTTTATTAATGAGAATTGAGATATGCATTATTGTCTTTATAACTCCTTGTTCTATGTTCCATGAGCCTTAGGTGTAGAAGTTGTGTTGTAGATGTACCACTTAGACTTGGCCAGTTCACAGACAATGTCTATGTGGGAGCAGCTGTGGTACTAGTAGTAGTCTCTGCCTGGTGCCACAGAAGTTTCTTTGATAAATGGTGACTGGGATACTTATCTGTAAATATAAAGATACATATTTTGCACATCATAAAAAATGACATTAGTGTAGAGATGTGACAATTTGGGAGTTCTCTCTAAGATCTATGACCTCTGCAGCCATGTGTATTTGGCTCTGTTTGTAGTACCACACATGAGTTTATTCCGGTTGAGTGGGCTTTTAGTCCAATTAGGTAGCTGTTGATTGCCTCCAAGATTCTAGTGCCACTACTGCACCAATGTTGTATGTTGTGGTTATGTTTCCTGAAGCTGGTGTTGGACCCTCGATTGATGTTCTTCCTCAGCACCTTCTGTAGTGCTTTCCAAAGCTATAATAGCTAGCCGTCAGAGGAGGTGGCTTCCAGGCCAGTTACAGCTTCATTGCTACAAATCCTGTGTCAGAAATATGCTCTGTCTTTGGTAGTAGGGACTTAACTTCAAGTTCTGAGAGGCAATCAAGGGCTGTGTAATTTGGGGAGTTTCTTGGACCACTCTAGCCAACAACTCAACAGAAGGTTTCTCCTGTTCGGCATTGTTTCTTGTTATGTAGCCTTTAGCTATACACATGGACTCGTTTGAGGTACTGCATGACATTAGGTTATTGGGCTAATATGATTTCTTTTTTTTTTTTTACACTACCTAGGCATTACTTCCCCCCCCCACCATGACTTTCCCACTTAAACTGTCCCTTTTTCCCTCATTTCTCACTTGATAATACCAGGCTATTATGGTTCTACCTCTCTTGAGCTCCTTCTTTCCCTTTATCCCCAAAGTACCTTGTATAGCTCTCCCTCCCCCTCCCATTTAAATACCCCCATTTTATATATTTCTCCATTAGTAACACCTAGTCTCTAATTGTTCTTCTCTCTCAGATTCCTTCTTTCCCTTTACTTTCCTGGTTCCGTTTCATTATCCTGGTTCCTGCAGTTACATCAGGATACAAACTCACATATAATGGTCCGGTGCTAGAATCCACACATATGAAGGAAAATATATGTGGGTTTTTTTTTTGAATCTGTGTTACTTCACTTAGCATAACAGGTTCTAGTTCCATACATTTACCTACAAATTTTATTTCATAATTCTTTAACACTGAGTAGAACTCCATCGTGTAAATGTACCACATTTTCATTATCCAATCATCAGTTGAGAGACATTTAGGTTGCTGCCATCTCTTATCTACTGTGAAAAGAACAGCGACAAACATGGATATAAAAGTATCTCTGAAATAAGATGAGTCCTTTGGGAATATGTCAAGGAGTGTTATAACCAGTCACATGATAGGTTCACTTTTACATTTTTAAGAATTCTCCACACTGCCTTCTATAAGGGTTGCATGAGTATGCAATCCCACCAGCAGTGAATGAGTGTTCACCTTTCTCCACATCCTCGCCAGCATTTGGTATTATTTGTTATCGTGATCTTAGCTAGTCTAACTGGGGTATGGTGAAATTTTAAAGCAGTTTTAATTTGCATTTCCCTAATTACTAACGATGTTTCTTAGCCATCTTTATTTCTTCTTTTGAAAAGTCTCTGTTTAGATCCTTAGCCCATCTTTTAATTGAGTCACTTGCTTTCTTGATTCTTTGTTTTCTGAGTTCTTTATATATATTCTGGATGTTAGACCTGTGTCAGGTGTGTCACTGGTGAAGATTTTCTCCCACTCTGTGGATTTCTTCTCACTTCCTTTATTGTTTCTTTTGATGTGCAGAAACTTTTTAGTTTAATGAGGACCTACTTGCTGATTCTTTAATTCCTGAGAAATTGATGTCTGATTTGGAAAGTCCTTTCCCACACCTATATCTTGTTGGTAATTGCCAATGTTTTCTTCTTACAGTTCAAGAGTTTCAGGTTTCACATTGAGGTCTTTGATCCATTTGGAGTTGACTTTTGTGCACAGTGAAAGACACAGAAGTTTCATAGATATCCAGTTTTGCCAGCACAATTTGTTGCAGATGCTGTCTTTCTTCCATTGTGTGTTCTTGGCACCTTTGTCAAATATCAAGTAGCAGAAATTGCATGTACTCATGTTTGGGTCTTCAATTGATGTTCCATTGATCTATTTATCTATTTTTGTGCCAGTATCATGCTGTTTTTATGATTATAGCTCTCTAATACAGACTGAAATCAGAGCTGGAGAGATGGCTCAGTGGTTAAGAACACTGGTTGTTCTTGCAGAAGACCCAGGTTCGAATCCCAGCACCCACATGGCAGCTAACAGCTGTCCCTAACTCCAGTTCTAAGGGATCTGACAGCCTCTTCTGTCCTCCGTGGGCATTGCACGACATGGGTGCACTTACCTACATGCAAGCAATACATGCATACACATAAAATAAAAATAATAAATAAAATATAAAACAGTACAGATTGAAATCTGGTAGAGTAATCCCCTGAGCATTGCTCTTTGTGCTCAGGGTTGTTTTGGCTGTTCACAGTCTTTTGTGCTTCCATATGAATTTTATTTTATTTTGTAATTCTGTGAAGAAGGCGATGGGGATTTCTATTGGCATTGCACTGAATCTATAAATGAATTTTCATAGGGTTGTCACTTTCACAATGTTAATTCTTCCAATTCATGAGCATGGGAGGCCCTTCCATCTTCTGGTGTCTTCCTTAAGCTCTTTCTTTAAAGATTAAAATTTTTCATTGTAGTCATCTTTAATGTCTTTGGTCAGATTTATTCTGAGATTTTTTTTTTTTTGAGGCAATTGTTTGAGGGTTTCTGTGTACTCTTTCTTTAATTGCTTCTTATTGGTATATAGAAAGGCTACTGATTATAGTAGATTAAGTTTATTACCTTCCACTTACTGAAAGCGTTAAGCATTTCTAGGAGTTTTCTGGTGGAATTTTTGGCATCTCTTTGGTATAGTATCATATCATCTGCAAAAAGGCATAATTTAACCTCTTCTTTTCCAGTTAGTATTCCTTTAATCTCCTTCTCTTATTTTATTTCTCTAGCAAGAGTTTCAAGCACTATATTAAAAAGGCATGGAGATAGTGGACAGCCTTGTCTGGTTCCTGGTTTTAGTGGGAATGCTTCCAGTTTTTCTCCATTTAGAATGATGTTGGCTATAGGTTTGTTGTATATAGCTTTATTTAAGGTTGAGGTATGCTCCCTCCAATCCAATTCCCTCTAGGACTTTGAACATAAATGCATGTTGAATTTTTTCAAAAACCTTGTCTGCGTCTATTAAGATGTCTGTGAGTTTTTTTTCTCTGAGTCCATTTGTATGCTTTATGACATTTATTAACTTACATGTATTGAATCAACCCTGCCATCTCTGGAATAACAATTAATCAGTCATGATGGATGATCTTTTTGATGTGCATCTGTGTGGTTTGCAAGTATTTTGTTGAGAATTTTACATCTATGTTCATTAAGGAAATAGGTCTGTAGTTTTCTTTTTTGGATGTATCTTTACCTGGTTTTGGTAATAGAGTGATACTGGCCTTGTAGAAGGATTTTGGGAGTTCTCCCGCCATTTCTATCTTTTTGAATAATTTAAGTAGTATTAGATATAAATCTTCTTTGAATGTCTGGTAGACTTCTGCTGTGAATCCATCTGGGTTTGGGCTTTTTTCAGTTGGGAGGTTTTATATTACTGTTTCAATTTCCTTATATGTTATGGGTCTGTTTAAACTGCTGATCTTTGTTTATCTTTGGTGATTCCCATGATTTTAGATATACGTCCATTTCTTTGAGGCTTTTCAAATTTAATAGTGTATAGGTTTTTAAAGTATTCCCTTATAATATTCTGGATCTTTTTGTTGTCTGCTGTGATGTTTCCCCTTTCATCTCTGATTTTGTTAATTTCGAGTTGCTCTTTCTTTTTTTTGGGGGGGGTGTTAACTGGGCTAAGGGTCCATTTATCTTTTTTATCTTTTCAAAGAACCAGCTCTTGGATCAGTTGATTCTTTGTATTGCTTTCTTTGTTTCGATTTCATCATTTTCTACTCTGATTTTTGTAATTTCTTCTTGTCTGTGGGGTTTGGGTTTCATTCATTGTTGCCTTTCAAGAGTCTTGAGTTGCAATGTTAAGTCATTAATTGTGTTCTTTCTGATTTTTTAATGTAGGCACTTAGAGTTATAAACTTCCATCTTAGGACTGCTTTAAAGTATCGCAGAGTTTTGTTGTGTTTTATTGTCCTTTGACTCACTTTAGTAGAGCTTCTTCTAGTGTTGATTTTAAGCCTTGTTGCACTGTGGTCTGATAGATTTCAATTATTTTGTATTTGTTGAGGTATTTATTTGTTTGTTTGTTTGTTTTTGTGCCCCAGTATGTGGTTGATTTTGGAGAAAGTTTCATCCAGTGCTGAATACAAAGTATATTCTTTGGTGCTTGGGTGGAATAGTTGGTAGAGATCTGTTAGGTCCATTTGATGTATGGCATTGCTTTATTCAGATGTCTCTCTGTTTATTCTTTGTCCCATTGACCTGTCTAATGGAGACGTGGGGTATTGTAGTCCCCTACTGTTACTGAGTTGGGGGTAATCTGTGTCTTAAAGTCCTGTAGTGTTGATTTTAAGAATTTAGGTGTGCCAGAGTTTGGTGCATATATATTCATGATTGTAATATTGTAATATCTTCTTGGCTAATTGTTCCTTTGATCAGAATGAAGTGACCCTCTTTATCTCTTCTGATTAGTTTAAGATTGAAATCTATTTTGTAGGGATATTAGAATTGTAGCTCCTTGTTGTTTCTTAGTGCCACTTTCTTGGAATAATTTTTCCCATCCTTTCACCTTAAGGTAGTGCCTATCCTTGAAGCTGAGATGGGTTTCTTGCAGACCAAAAAGTGGATTTTGTTTCTTAATCAGTTCTTTGACTGGGAAGTTCAGTCCATTGATATTTAAACTTATTATTGAATGATGTGTATTGATTCCCATCCTTTTAATTTCTATCCGCATTCTTGCTCTTTGTGTTTCTACAGTTACACCTTCATTTAGTTTCTTTCTATTATCCCTTGGGTATAGTCACTCCTTTCTTAGGTCTTTGTACTGCTTTAAGAATTCTCTGAAAGTCTGCTTTTGTGGACATATATTCTTTCCACCTATTCATGTCATAGAAGATTTTTATTTCTCCTTCAACTATAATAGACATTTTTGCTGGGTAAATTATTCTGGGTTGGCATCTATGGTCATTTAGAACTGGGATACTTTGTTCCAGGCTCTTCTGGCTTCCTTAGTTTGCACTGAAAAGTCAGCTCTCATTCTGATGGGTTTTCCTTTATATGTGACTTGTTTCTCTTTTGCAGCTTTTGGTATTCTCTTTTTGTTCTGTATGTTTAGTGTTTTTACTATGGTATGTTATAAGCAGTTTCTTTTTTGGTCTTTCTATTTAGTGATCTATGTGCTTCTTGTACTTGTATGAGCATGTCTTTATTTAATTTTGAGAAATCTTCTTCTACAATACTGTTGATGATTTGGTCAGTACCGTTATCCTGAAATTCTTCTTCCTCTATGCCTATGATGAGTAAATTTGGTCTTTTCATGGTGTCCCACAATTTTTGCATATTTCATTCCTGTATTTTTAAATTGTTTTCATAATCTTTACTTGAGTGGTCCAGTTTTTCAAATTTATCATCCAGTCTTGATATTCTGTTTTTCATTTTATTCATTCTATAGGTGAGGATCTCTCCTATCATTTCTAATAGACTTATTGAGTGTTTCACTTCCTTCTTCATTTTAGCCTGAGTTTTCTTCAACTTTTCTTTCTCTTTTGTGAATTCAGTCAGAAATTTATCACTATCTTCTCTTAGGTGTTTGATATGTGTGTTCATGTGTTCTTTAAATTTGTTGAATTCTTTGCTCATGTTTATGGTTGCCCTTCTAAATTTTGTGTTCTGGGTTATCTCTAGGGGGAGTTCTCATTGTAAAACTTCTATAGGACTGTTGGTGTTTGATAGGGAGATACTATTTGGATTCTTCCATATTATTTTTTCATTGTGATTTTGGCACGTGTATTTCTTTTGTAGTTTGTTATTGTGGTATGAGACTCAAGTCTTCCTTTGTTGAGTTGAAGTTTGTTTCTGTTTGTATATTTGATGTGCCTTGGTTGTTTTCTTATTGGGTATGAAAATCTTGTTGGTCTGGGCTTCAGGTTCTCCTATTTGATTTTACATTGGAGGGACCAGATGGCTGTAGTCTAGCTACTCAGTAGTTCAGACAGAGGCCCAAATCAGGTGAGAATCAGATGCTCTCAGACTTCCTCTTAAGTTCTGGGTGCCACTAGCCAGTAGGCATACAGCACAATTTGGGAAGCTTGTGCCTAATGGCAGTGGCTGGATTCAGGCATCTTGGGCAGTTCCAAAGTCTGGGCCCCTATTAAAGGACATGGAAGCCTAACTCTGTAGCAGTGGGAGGAGCTGCAGATGGTCTCATTGTAGGCAGTTAGACATGGCACCATTTGGAGAGATCACCAACATGCAGAGGTTAGTAAAGATCTGGCATGCTAAGAGCAAAAGGGGCCTGTGCCCAAGGTTAGAATGAGAACAGGATGAGGGCTCACTGAAAACAATTTCTATGCCTTTTGTATAACATTCTTCTCCCCTTTCTATGCTCATTTTCAACAATATGGTCTCTTTATGGTACACCAAAGCTATCCCATATTCTGTTCCGTTTAAATGACTCTATCATTGATCTTTATTGAATGACCCATTTATCCACCTTGTCTTCAAGCCCTGAGACTGTTTCCCACAAGCTTCATTCTGTTGTTGAAACTTTCCACAGAGCTTTGTATTTGCTGATCAAGGTTTTCATTTCTAGTTTCATTTCAGTTTTGCTTTTCTTCAATTATTCTTTGTCAAATTCTCTTTTCATGTTTTGAATTTATGCGCTTATTTTATTCACTTCTTTATTTTTGTTCTGTTGGATTATGTTATTATTTTCTCTGAGTTGCTTGAACATAGTTACAATCATTCTTTTGAATATTTTGGAAATTCTTCCTAGTCATTCTCATTGAGAGATATTACCATGCAATGGGATTACTAACTTTTGCAAGGGATGTGTTTTCATCTCTCTCTCTCTCTCTCTCTCTCTCTCTCTCTCTCTCTCTCTCGTGTGTGTGTGTGTGTGTGTGTGTGTGTGTGTGTGTGTGTGAAAAAAAAAGTGTTGTTACTTTTGTTGTTGTTTCACTGGGAGTTGTGCATCTGAAGTTAGCTTGTTGATTTTTTTCTTTTTTTCATTTTCTCTAAATACAAGTTACTCTTGCTCTTCCTCTTTTAATTGAAGGTATTTCCAGTGTTCAGGAGAGGACTATGACCTAGCAAAATTGCAATTTCCTTTTCCTCTGTGGGACTGCTATTCACAATTTTAAGCTTTAACCATAGTCTTCTTCTGAAAGTCCACTATTGTCTGCACTAACACTCATTAATTGAGGGTCAGCACGCCCTTGTCTGGTCTCTACCTCTACCACTTACTGGTGCTACTCTCTATGCCTTGATGGCTTACTAGATCAATTAATATCTTTCTATGACTCTGAAGCCCATTGTATCTGTTGTGAATTTTAGCATATGTGGGTTATTTACCCTGTGTTAGCTTTGAACTGATTTCTGTTCATACAACTTCTATTATATGTTGTGGCATCTGCACATATGAATGTTTTACCACACATCAGCTCCAGCTCCATCCTTGAGTCCTCAGCTGCCAACCTCCAGCTGTGGGAATCGTCATGCCTGAGCTCATTACCCTGGGTCAGGTCGAGTTATATGTTGTGGCATCTGCACATATGAATGTTTTACCATACATCATCTCCAGCTCCATCCTTGAGTCCTCAGCTGCCAATCTCCAGCTGTGGGAATCGTCATGCCTGAGCTCATTACCCTGGGTCAGGTCGACTCCCCGCCCTATTTCCCCAGTTTCTTCTGTGTTTTGTGGGGGCTCTACACACCATGGAACCTTACTCTTGCTTCTAATTTTATGTTATTTTAATGTAAATTATATTTTTATCTAAATAAGCATATCTACTTATAACAATCATGTCAGGAAGTCTAAGTTATTCTATATCATATTACCCCTCAAGTATTTCTTATGTACCAAAGGAAACTAATTTTAACACTTAAGTATTCTTTTTTAATTTTTGAAGTGTATTTATATGTATTTTGTGTATAAGAATTTTTTTCTGCTTGTTTATAATTGCACCATATATATGCAATGCCCATAGAGGCCGAAAGAGGGTGTCGGATCCTGTGGAACTGGATTACAGACAGTTGTTAACTGCCATGTGTGGTCTGGGAAGCAAACTTAGGTCCATTGCAAGAACATTAAGTCATCTCTTACTGCTAAGTCATCTCTTCAGCCCCTTAAGGTGTTCTTTTTAAAAATATATATATTAATTTTTTGTGGATGAATATCACAATACATCTTAATCACATTTAGTCCCTACTTCCATATCTGCAACCCCTCCCCCATAGCACACCCAGAGGACTTCATTCATTTTGTAACATATGTTAGGCCTATCAAGTCAAGTTTTTGTAGCCAAATGTCCCTTGGTGTGAGTTTATCCACTGGAGCCTGTTCAGCCTGTCTAGCAACACTCACTTAAAGAAGATCACCTCTCCCTCACACACCAGTGATCAGGTACCAATAGTTCCTAGCCAAAGTTATGACTTCCTGCCCATTTCCCCAGTTTTATGCTGGTTTTCATCTGAGTTTTCATGGGTCTCATGCATGCTTGTCAGTTCATATAAGCAAGGTCTCAGAAGACTGGAAGAATCTGTTTCCTTATGATTATGCACCTCTTCCCCTGGCTCTTACAATCTTTCTGCCCCATTGTCTGCAATGGTCCCTGAACCCTGAGCAAGTAGAGTTTAAAATCAGAGTCCTGTCCAGGAACTCATCCTTTGCAGTCTCTTATTCACTACATTTTGACCAGTTGTAGCCTTTTGTTTTCACCTCCTTCTGTTGCATAAGGAAGTTTCATTAATGAGAGTTGAGAGTTGCATTGGTATTCTCTCTACCCTTTGTCCCACTATGTTCAGTGAGCCTTAGGTGTAGAGGATCCATTGGAGAGGTGTCACTTAGGGTTAGATGTCCATCTCATAAACACTTATTATCACTGTGTGACTAGTTGAGGAACTCTGTATTAGACTCTGTCTGTTGCAAAAAAGCTTCTTTGATTAGTGGTGACTTGCATCATTGTATGTAAATATAAGGATCCGTATGTGGTATGTAGTAATAAATTACACTTGTCTAAGGATGTGACAGACCTAGGGTTTTCTCTAAGATCTGTGGCCTCTCCAGCCATGTGTATTTGGCTATGTTTATAGTGCCACACATGAGTTCCCTACCACTGAGCAGGATTTAAGTCCAATTAGATAGCCGTCGATTACCCCCATGATAAAAATGCCACTACTACACCAATATACTTTTCTGGGCAGGTAATTATTGTGCTTATTAAGCTTTAAAACTGGGGTTGAACCATTGATTGATTTTCTCCTTTAGCAGCTTACATAGTGTCCTCCAAAACGATGAGAGCTAGTCTTTAGGAAGGAAGTTTCCAGATCAATTCCAGCTCCATTGCTCCACATACTGTGTTCAAAGAGGAATGTTCTGTTTTCAGCAGTATGGTCTTACCTTCCAGTTCTGGGAGATAATCAAGGGCTGTAGCAGTAGCCTTTGTAATTTTGGGAGTATCTTGGATTACATTGACCCAACAACTCAAAGGTAGATTTCTCCTGCCTGGCACTGTTTCTTGTTTTAATAGCCTTCTGCTATAAACATCTGCATGTACAGATATTTTATGTATATTTCCAGGAAGTTTTTGAACTAATGCACCTCCCTCTGGTCTCTTACAACAGCTAAGCATTATTTATCTTTCTCTCACTTTGTAACCCTCTTTACTCATCCACAAAGTATCCCCATTTTCCCCATTTCACCCTTGATGATACCTGCCTCCTATGATCCCCCCTTTTGAATACCTTCTTTCCTTTTACCACCATGTTTCCTTGAATAACCCTCTCTCTTCCACTCCCAGTTAAATATTCCTATTTTAGCCATTTCACCCTTGGTAACACCTGTCTCCTACTATTCTTTTTCCTCGGGCTCCTTCTTTCCCTTTACCTGCATGGTTTCTCTCCATTTTCCTGGCTCTTGCAGTTACTTCATGATATATACTCACATATAAGGATTTAGTGCTAAGATCCACAAATGCTAGAGCACATAATTCATTTCTATTTTCTGAGTCTGTGTTACTTCACTTAGTGTAACAGTTTCTAGTTCTATCCATTTACCTGCAAATCTCATGATTTTGTCTTTCATTACTGCTGAGTAGTACTCCATTGTGTAAATGTACCACAGAGTCATTATCCATTCATCAGTTCAAGGAAAATTAGGTTGCTTCCATTTCTTAGCTATTTTGAAAAGATCAGCAACAAACATGGATATACAAGTATTTCTGCAGTAGATTAGTCCTTTGGGTATATGCCAAGGAGAGGTCTACCTGGATCATATGGTAGATTCTGTTTAGTTTTGTAAGAGTTCCCCACACTGTTTTCCATAGTAGTTGCACGAATTTGAAATCACACCAGCAGTGAATAAGAATTCCCCTTGCTCCTTATCCTTGCCAGAATTTTGAATCATTTGTTCACTTGATCTTAGTCAGTTTGACTGGGTTAAGATAAAATCCTAAAGTGCTTTTGATTCGCGTTTCCCTAATTACTAAGGAGGTTGAGCACTTTTTAAGGTGTTTCTTAGCTATTTGTATTTCTTCTTTTGAGCATTCTGCTCAGGTCCTTAACCCATCTTTTAACTGGGTCATTTGTTTTCTTGATTCTTTGTTTTATGAATTCTTTATATATTCTAGCTATTAATCCTCTGTCAGATGTGTAGCTGGTGAAGTATTTTTGTGACAATCTTTGTGTTTCTTCACATCCTTCGTTGTTTCTTTTGCTACAGAGATGCTTTCTGACTTAATGAGGTTCCACTTATTGTTGACATTAATTCCTGAGCAACATATGTTTGATTTAGAAAGTCATTTCCTATACCTGTATATTGTAGTGTATTGCCTATGCTTTCTTCTATCAGGTTCAGAGTTTCAGGTTTCACAGTGAGGTCTTTGATCCACTTGGAGTTGACTTTTGTGTAGAGAATAGATAAAAATCTAATTTCATTCGTCTACAGGTGGAGATTCAGTTTTGCCAGCATCATTTGTTAAAGATGTTGTCTTTCTTCCAGTGTGTGTTTTTGGCACCTTTGGCAAATATCAGGCTGCTGAAATTGCATGCACTCATGTTTGATTCTTCTGTTATGTTCCATTGATCTGCATGTTTTCTTTTGTGCCAGTATCATGCTGCTTTTTATAATTATAACTCTGCAATATAGTTTGATATCTGGTATGGTAATCTCCCAAGCATTGCTGTTTTTGTTCAGAATTGCATTGGCTATCCATGGTCTTTTTTGATTCCATATATATTTAAGGATTTTTTTTCTAATTCTATGAAGAATGTCATAGAGATTTAATTAGCATTGCACTGAATGCTTTTGGTAGGATGGTCATTTTCAAAATATTCTTCCAATTCATGAGCATCTTTCCATCTCCTTGGTGTCTTCCTCTATTTCTTTCTTTAAAGATTTAAAATTTTCATTCTAGAGATCTTTAATGTCTTTGGTCACATTTATTCCTAGATTTTTTTTGAAACTATTGCTTCTATGTACTCTTTCTCTGCTTGCTATTGATTTTTGTAAATTGATTTTGTAACCTGCCAGTTTGCTGAAAAATGTTGATCATTTCTAGGAGTTTTCTGATGGAATTTTTATGATCTCTTAGATATAATACCATATCATCTACAAATAGGGATAAATTGACCTTTTTAAATTAGTAATACTTTAATTTCCTTCTCTTATTGCTCTAGCAGAAGTTTCAAACACTATATTTAAAAGGACTGAGAAGAGGTGACAGCTTTGTCTGGACCCAGATTTTAGTGGGATTGCTTCAGGTTTTTCTCCATTTAGAATGATGTTGGCCATGGGTTTGTTGAACATAGTATTAATTATGTTCAGATATGTTCCCTCCAGTCCAAGTCTCTTTAGAACTTTTTACAGAAATGCATGTTGGATTTTGTCAAAGGCCTTTTCTGCATCTATTGAGATGACCATGTGATTTTTTCCTTTAAGTCCAGTTACATGATTTATTACACTTATTGACTTAGTAAATTGATCCATTCCTGCATCTGTGGAATAAAGCCAACTTGCTCATGGTAGATGGTCTTTTTTGATATGTGTCTATATGTAGTTTGTAAGTTTTGTTGAGAAATTTTGCATCTATGTTCATTAAGGATATGGATTTATAGTTTCTTTGTTGTATCTTTACCTTTGGTATTAGAGTGATGCTGGCTTCATAGAAGGAGTTTGGGTGTTCTCCCTCTCTTCTTAAATAATGTAAATAGTACTGCACATAGACATTCTTTAAACATCTGATAGAATTCTTCTATGATTCCTCTGGATCTGGGCTATTTTTAGTTGGGAGGTTTTGTATTACTGTTTCAATTTCTTTATTTGTGATGAGTCTGTTTAAGCTGTTGATCTCTTCTTGATTTAGCGTTGGTAGTTTTCATGAATTTAGAAATTCATTTTTTAAGGTTTTCAAATTTAACATAGTATAGGATTTTAAAGTATTCCCTTATTATGTTTTGATGTTTCCTCTTTCATCTGATTTTGCTGATTTGGATTTGCTCTTTCTTTCTTTTGTTTAACTGGGCTAAGGGCCTGTGTATTTTGTTTAACTTTCCAAAGAACCAACTCTTAGATTTATTAGTTCTTTGTATTTTTTTTGTTTCTATTTCAAGAAAACAAATGACCAAATTAAAAGATAGGATAAGGACCAGAGCAGAGAGGTCTCATCTGCTGGATTTAGGTTTTTTCTTGCCTTTTCAGAGTCTTGAGTTGCATCGTTAAGCCATTTATTTGTTCTCTTTCTGATATTTTTTAATATAGACACTTAGAAACTATAAATTTCCATCTTAGAACTGTTTTTAAAGTGTCTCAGAGGTATTTTTTAATCTGTTTTATTCTTATTTTCATTAAGTTCCAGGAATACTTTCATTTTGTTCTTAGTTTCTTCTTTGACCCACTCATCATTCAGGAGTGTGTTGGTCAGTCTCCACGAGTATTTTCTGTAGTATTTTCTGGTTTGGTGGACATGAATTCTTTTAATCTATTTTTGTAAAGGAAATTTTTTCTTTCCCCTTCAAGTATAATAGAGAGTTTTGCTGGATAAGTATTCTGGGGTGGCATCTATGTTTATTTAGAACTTGTATATGTTGGTCCAGACTCTTGTGGATTTCATAGTGTGCATTGAGAAGTCAGTTTTAATTCTGACGGATTTCCCTTTACATGTGACTTCTTGGTTTTCTCCTGCAGCTTCCAGTATTGTCTCTTTGTGCTGTACATTTCATATTTTTACTGTGATGTTCCATGGGGAGCTTCTTTTCTGGTCCTGTATATTTGGTATTCTCTTTGCTTCCTGTGCTTGTCTAGGTGTCTTTTCTCAGTCTTGGAAATTTTTCTTCTATAATCCTGTTGAAGATCCAGTCAATGCCATTTACCTGAGGTTCTTCTCTTTCCTCTTATGTTTATGATGAATAAATTTGATATTTTCATGGTGTCCCACATTTCCTGCTTATTCCATTTCCGTTATTTTAATTAAAAAATTTCATATTCTTTGCTTGAACAATTCAACTCTTCAACTTTATTGTCCAATCTTGATATTGTTTTCTATTTCATCTATTCTATTGTTGAGGCTTTCTCCTGTCATTCAAATTGGTTTATTGAGGTTTTTTAGCTCCTTTCTTCGTTTCAGCCTGAGTTTTTTCCTCCCATATTTCTATTTCTTTTGTAAATTCAGTCAGAAGTTTGTTTCTATCTTTTTCAGTCCTTTGAGCTGTTTGTGTGTTCTTTAAATTGGTTGAATTCTTTGATCATGTTTATGATTGTTCTTTTACATTCAGTGTCCAAGGTTATCTCTTGGGTCTTTTCACTGTAGAACTCTTTTTAGGACTGGTGGTTAGTGGAGAAATATTATTTTGGTTTTTCATATTATTTATTATTTTTTTCATTGTGGCTTTGACATGTGAATTTCTTTTGTTGCTTGTGATTCTGATGTGAAACTCAAACCGACCTCTGTTGAACTGAGGTTGGATTCTGTTTATATTATTGATATAGCTTGGTTGCCTTCTGATTGGGTATGAAAAGTTAGTTGGTCTAAACTTCAGGCTCTCTCTTTTGATTTTATATTGGAGGGACCAGATGGATCCAGGCAGTTACTCAGGAGCTCTCCATAAAATTAAAAGACCAACCATTCAACCTTTTCATCGCAAGTTCTAGAATATCTCATTCACCCAAGTTCAAGCATCTTTCCCAATTTTCACTGTATATAATGGAGATGGTTGTGCTGTCTTTCTGTGCTTATATATATTAATTTTCAAGTATACCCACATTCATTCATTATCTTTTGAATGAGGATGTACCAAATTGAGGTTACCAAGGAAAGAAGGTCAGGCCTCAAGGTCATAAGACACAAAAGCACTTGGTTTTGCTGGGATTAATTAAAAGTTATTCCAAAATATTATAAAAGTCATTCCTACCGTTTATTGTCTTCTTAGTCTTCTTGGGATAATTGATCAAACCATCCCAATCTTACAGCATTTTCGAATACTAGTTGATACATTTTAAAAAATATATAGAACCAGATAGATTCACTGCTTCTGCATTTCCCTTGAAATACTGCTCTGGGACTTTCCAACACTGTGTTCCACTTTTCTGGTTGCTCGTCTGTAGTCCTCAGTTCTAGGATGCAATATTTTGGTCAACTCTTTCATAGCTATCCTGGGTTGATGCCCTAATTCCCCTCTGTTGTGGTTTGGACATGGCTTGAGTGTGTTCTCTAAAGGTTCCTGTGACAGAGGTTGATCCCAATGAAAATTATCAAGAGGATGGAAATTTAGTCTAGCTGTGGAGTGTAAAGAGGGCTTCTGTGGGTGTGATTAAGTTTAGATGGCGTCATTAAAGCCTGCTTCAAGTGTTTGTTACAGTGACGTGAAAGAGACAAAGACAGCTTTTTTCCCCATGGTTTGATTCATAATTTTGTAACTTCTTTTAATAAATATTTTATTTGTTATTGCTTTTATTTTATGTGTATGAATGTACTGATGCATGTATGTAAATACACCTGTGTCGTACAATGTCCACAGAGGTCAGAAGAGGGTGTTAGATCCCTGGAACTGGAGTTACGGGTGGTGGTTAGCCACTATGTGGGTGCTTGGAACCAAACCCAGCTCTCTACAAAAGCAGCCAGTGCTCTTAACTCCATCCTGTAACTTCTCGATGCAAACTTTTCAGAGACTGATTTTTTAGTCCTAGGTTCCAGAAAATGCTTTCATTTTGTCATTAAGGTGTTCTTAGTTTGACTGGGTCTAGAATTTGAGATACACTATTAGTTTTCTGTGGACATTGGAAACATTCTTCTATTGCCATCAGTCTTCTGTTATTGGAAATAAGGTACTGTATTATTTCCACCACTTTGTGAATTTGAATGTTTCTGGGGATATACTTTTTTCTTTTCCTTTTTTCATTTTTGAGATAGGGTTTCCCTGTAGGCCAAGCTGGCTTGGAACTCACTATGTAGACCAGACTGGACTTGAACTCAGAGATTCACCTGCCTCTGCCTCCCAAGTGTTGGTGTTAAAGGTGTGTACTACCACGGCCAGCCGACTTTTTTTCCTTTTATTCTTCTTTCATTTGTTCTAAAAATATTTATATTGAATGAGTTATTTAATGATTATTTCCAATAATTTTTTTCATTCTGCTTTTAGGTGATAAGGGAGGAACTCTGATTAGTTTCATGTAGAATCTTCAGCATTTACCCTATAGTTTTCTACTTTTTTTTTAAGAGATTCTTT
>NW_008345054.1:274311-275009 GCF_000622305.1 Nannospalax galili
AGTATAGAACGGCGGGCGGGATGGAAGGGTGAATGTGGCTTAGGGAGTCCTGGCGCGGAGGGCTGCGCTATAGACTTACCCCAAGAGGTCTCTAGTTTTCTACTTTTATCTCTCATATTTTTCTTTGTGGTTATGGAGTATGTATGTACATGTTCATGTGGGTGTATGAACATGTATGCCTGCCTGCATATGTGTGCATACAAGCATAGGGTGCAGAGGTCAACATCAAGTGTCTTTATCAACTGCTTCTCTACCTTTCTTTTTGAGGTAAGGTCTCTGAATGAAGCTAACCAACTAGGACCAACTAGGCTGGCTGACCAATGGTATTCAGGGTTCCACCCCTGGGCCTTGGTTCCCCACAAGTACTGGGGTTACATATGCACATTATACTCAGCTTTCACATATGTGCTGTGGATCTGAACATAGGTCCTCATTCTTGTATGACAGACACATTACAGACTTAACCATCTCACAGACACATTACAGACTTAACCATCTCGTTAGTCCCTCATTATATTTTTAAAGAATTCCATTTCTTTTAAGAATTGTCCTACTTGGGGGCTGGAGAGATAGCTCAGCAGTTAAAAACACTGGTTGTTCTTGCAGAAGACCCGGGTTCAAATCCCAGCACCCACATGGCAGCTAACAGCTGTCTATAACTCCAGTTCCAAGGGATCTGACAGCCTCTCTGTCCTCTG
>NW_008345054.1:275100-285655 GCF_000622305.1 Nannospalax galili
AGAACTGTTGCTTTAAAAAAAAGAATTGTCCTACTTATCTTTAAGCACTTTTAGTGACTTTTCTTACTTTAATAAACTTATTTTACACAAGGTTTAGATTTATAAAAAAATTAGATATTGAACCAAGTACCCCATATGTACTATCTGTCCTGTACGGCTAACATTTACTTGCATAATTGGTGAAGAAATCTTAATATATTATTGTCTATATGTTATTAAATTCTACACTTTATATTTTATTAGATTCTACTCTAGTATTTTTTCTTTCCAGGATTTCTAGGATATAGTGTCATATTTAGATACAGAGTCCCTTTAGATTCCTCTGGATGTGACAGTTTCTTTGCTTTTCCATGGTTTCATAACCTTGATAGTGCTAGTGATAACCTTGAGAAATATTTTATGGAAAGTTTCAGTTTGGATCATCTGGTGTTTATCTCCTGGTGAGACCGGAATTAAAGGTATCAGGAAGAAGATCACACAGGTGAAGAAGTGGCATTTTTCACATCCATATCAAGGATAACCATGATCGATATGATTTATCACATTGAATAGAATGTTTGGCAATGTAACAATGTGAAAGGCTCCAGTACAGTGCTGTTTCTTTCCTCCTTTCTACATTGCACTCCTTGAAAGCAAATCCCTAAGGGGACTGTATACTAAGAGGCAGAAGTTATATTTTCTCTCTTCGAAGTAGGAGTATCTATACACATTATTTGGGATCCTGTATGAAAGATTTATTCTTTTTCTTCATTTAGTTGTATTTTTAATTATTCATACATACCAGTAAGAAGTTATGATTATTTACCTTAGTTGAAACACAGTAGTATGCAGTCTTTTGGGTTATTTCTTAAATTGTTCCAACTCTGAGTCCTAGAGGATCTTTCATTTGGCTTCTGGATTTTTTTATTTTAAATATTTAAAATAATTATTTGACGATTTCATACAATATATTTTGATCATATTCATTCCAACTTTATTCCTTCCAGATCCAACCCCATTTCCCTTTCCCTCAACTTCATATTCTTTTTTTTTTTAATTAATAACCTGGGGCTGGACAGGTGGCTCAGAGGTTAAGAGCACTGACTGCTCTTGCAGAGGACCTGGGTTTGATTCCCAGCACCCACACAGTGGCTATGAACTGTCCTTAACTCCAGTTCCAAGGGAATCTGAAGCTCTC
Organism: Nannospalax galili; assembly: GCF_000622305.1. Classification (NCBI taxonomy): domain Eukaryota; kingdom Metazoa; phylum Chordata; class Mammalia; order Rodentia; family Spalacidae; genus Nannospalax; species Nannospalax galili. The sequence goes on from NW_008345054.1 coordinate 276,278, forward strand.
TTCTGACCTTTGTGGCACTGCAGGATATGGGTACACTCACATACATGCAGGCAATACACTCATACACATAAAATAAAAATAATAAATAAAATATTTTAAAATTTTAATAGCCATCAGCTCCAATTTGTCCTGTCCAAATATTTCTGGATGTGGGGCCATTCACTGGAGCATGGCCCACCTACCAGGAGGTACACCCTTAAAGAAAACTTACTTCCTTTCACTTAGAAGCCATCAACCCTTCATATCAGTGAGGTATTGGGGCTCAAGAACCCCTTCTCACTCCATGCTAAATTAGCTGGCTTAATCTTGTTCTGGTCTTGTCCAGGAAACCACAGCTATTATGAGTTCATGGCTGCAAAAGCCCTGTCATATCCAGAAGACACCGTTTTGTTCTAAACTTCCCAAACGTTGGCTCTTACAGTCTTTCTACTTCTTCTTGCACTATGATCCCAGACCCTTGGAGAGATGGTGTGATATAGATGTCCCATATGTGCCTGAGCAGTCTGTAGTCACTTATTCTTTGCACCAGTTGTGAGTTTCTAGGTTAATTACCATCTACTGTATGAAGAATCTTCTCTGATGATGTCTGAGAGGTGCACTAATATATGAGTAGAGAGACACAAATGTAGAGGGAAGTTTGATACTATGTCCATTTAGCAAAATTATAGTAGTAAGTTCACCTCTGGGGCCTGTGAGTTCCATAACTATGGGTTCTTGTCAAGATTTGTAGTACAACATGTCTCTCCTTGTGGAGTGTGCCTAACGTTCAATAAGAAAGTGATTGGTTACTTCCATATTTATGCCACTATCACACCCATGAGCATATTTTTCCATGCGATCATTACTTCAGTTTACAGGGTTCAGAGTTGGTTAAGATCTTAAGACCAGTGGTGACTTTTCTCCCCCAACAGCGTGAATAACACTGTCAAATACTAAGAGACCCAGTCAGCAAGGAGGAATCTTCCTGTTCAGTGCTAATTTGGTTTCTGACTGTCCTATGATCAATGTGTGCAATGTCTTCAGCAATAGGGTTTTAAGATCAAGTTCTGGTGGTCAACCAAGAGCAATGACAATAGCCTGCATTGTTTGGGGCAATTTCTGGAATACCTCTAAACAACAACGTGAGGGAAGCTATCCCACACCTGGCATTGGGCTTTATAGTTGGCCACCTGTGGCTTCTGGGATGAGCATAATTCCCTGTGTAAGGGAATTAAACTTATCTTTAATGGTCTCCCTAGTAGCTCCAGTTGGCCTAGAACTCACTATGGAGACCATGCAAGCCTTGATCTCACAGAAATCTGCCTGCCTTTGCCTTGCAAGTGCTTAGATTAAAAGCATGTGTCATTATTTAAACTTTCTTTGTGTGTGTGTGTGTGTGTGTGTGTGTGTGTCTTATAAAATAAAGCATCCTTACAATCGGTTATACCCCATCCCCTCTCTGCCCTACACACCTATCTCTCTCCCCACTTTAATAACCCTCCTCAATATTTCCCTTTTCCTCTTCAAGTCTCCTATGTTCTGCTATCCCCCTCACTTAAGAGCTTTCTCCCCCTACTTTACTAATGGTCCCTTTCTAGCCTCCTGGATTCATCTTATAAAATCAAGCATCCTTACAATTGGTTATACCCCATCCTCTCTCTGCCCTACACACCTATCTCTCTCCCCACTTTAATAACCCTCCTCAATATTTCCCTTTTCCTCTTCAAGTCTCCTATGTTCTGCTATCCCCCTCACTTAAGAGCTTTCTCCCCCTACTTTACTAATGGTCCCTTTCTAGCCTCCTGGATTCTGTTTCATTTTTACAAATGACATTGTTTTGTCTAGTGCTTGTTGATTATTTTAGCGTTTCTGTATCATCTTATATGCTGTGTATTGCTGCCCTTACCCAAGAATCTTCCCATTCTCCAAGGAATCCTTATTCTCTTCACTATACAAAGATATTAGTAAACAAGATCTCGGCACTGAGTGTGCTGATTGCTGTTGGAACATCATTATTTCTATTCTTCTCCTAGAGAACATACATATTTATATAGATATTTACATACATATCTATATCAGTGACTATCTTAGCTATACATGAATGCATACTGATGTCTTTGTCTCTAGCACAGAATCTCATGTTCATGGTACTTTTCCCCTCCCATTGCTTATCTGTAAACAGCTCATCCTGAAACACCATCTCCCACATTCTGCTCATAGACTACCCGTTGTCCAATTCCACTCTCATGTATATCATTTGAAGAATTGTGAACCCTTTTACAACATGGGTATGCTTACGTACATGCAGGCAATACACTCATACACATAAAATAAGAATAATAAATGAAATATTAAAAAATAAAAATAAAAACAAGGGACTGGAGAGGTGGCTCAGGAGTTAAGAACACTGACTGCTCTTGCAGAGGACCTGGATTAAATTCCCAGCACCCACATGGCGACTAACCACTGTCTGTAATTCCAGTTCCAGGGGATCCAATGTACTCTTCTGACCTCTGTGGACATTGCAAGACCCACGTGCACTTACATAAATACATGGAGGCAATACACACCATACACATAAAATAAAGATAAGTAAAATGTTAAAAATATAATTAATAAATAAAAATAAAGCATTGTGAACCCATACCTCCATAAGAAGACATCTTGAAGTACAGTAAAATGCTTATGCACAATTTCTTATGTCCTTAATCTTGATGTCTCTAGTCATTTCCAAAGTTATTCAGTTTAGCAGTTCCTCTTTCTCATCTTTTCAGCAAGACTATATCATACATCTGTAACGCAGCCGTGTTTCTTTTGTCATGGTGTCTATTGTATATGGAACTTCCTCCCTCATCATTGAATTATTATTTTTTATTTCACCAAGTTAAACTTTTATTGACCTCAAACATTTTGCATGCTACATTGGATTTACACATGTTGTCTTTTCTATACATCATTCAAGTGGGTGTACACAGTATAATTCTATTCTCAGATGAGCATCTCTCATCCAACAATGTGTGTTAAGGATTTATGAAAGTGCTTGTATTAATGGCTCATTCACCTTGACAACTGAATATTTCATAGCATGGGTGGACCACGGTTTGTCCATCCATCTATTGAAAGATGTTTTCTTCCAATTTGGGAAGATTATGAAGAAGGATACCCTGATTATATATATATCCAAGTTTTTGCATAATTATAACTCTCAGAATAAAGTGAATAAATACCCAACACATTGTAATTGGATCATACAGTCAGACTAAGTTTATTTTTGTAAGACCTTGTCAGCCTGCATTCTGGAGGTAGTGTTGTTTTGCTTTCCTATCAGCATTGCATGGGAAAACTTGCTGTGCAGACATACTTGCCAGTGATTTCTGTCAGGATTTCTTCTTGGGTTTTAAAATTTTAACTTTTTAAATAAGTATGTAAGAGTATTCCATTGTTTGATTTCCTTTTTATTGATTTTTAAAATATCAACTCATAAAATTTTAAAACTGTCAGTGTCTCTAAATGTAGTATCACTTATACAAGATTAACTAAACAATTCTTGGTTATACAATGCAACAAATATTTCCTAAATATCTGTGGTTTATAGCTACTACATGAATCAAGTTGAAACAAGTATCCAAATATCCAAAAGATCCTCATTAAAAAACCATTCAAACTGAGCATGGCAAGGCATTCAGTAGCTTGTAATCTAAGCTTTCTGGAGGCTAAGGCAGGAGGGTAAGTTGAAGGACAGACTGAACTAACAGCAATATTTGTCTTTACCAAGTAAACCAACAGTGGCTGGAGAGATGCCTCAGATGTTAAGAGCACTTGCTGACCTTCCAGAGGACTGGAGTTTGGTTTGCAACACACATTATCAGGCTACTCACAAACCACTGCTTCTAAGTCCAGCTGCAAGGGATCTGACACCCATCTCTTGCCTCCATATGAACCTGCACTCATAAGTGCAGATACCCATACATAGACGCATGCCTACAGATAATTTAAAAATAAAATAAACCTTAAGAAAGAAACCAACAAAAATATTCAATTCATTGCCATACTCCATACCACCATAGACTATCTTAATTTTTATAAATGTAATCATACTGTTTGTACTTCTTGATATTTGGAGTCTCATCGACTATTATGTCTAGGAGGTTCAACTGTAAAATTGTTTTTCTAGCACTGGTCTATTTTGTGTACTTTTATGTAGTATTCCACTTTGCTCAAATGTCTCAAGTTCACATAGTCTAGCATTCAGAGGCACAATGAGATTCAGCCTAGGTCTACCATGAAGAATGCTGTTCTGCATGCTGCTGTACATGCTTTTGGTCAACATATGTATACATTTATGTTCAGAATAAATGAGAGCGAATAGCTGCATAATATGAAAAGTTCATTTTCAGATATAGTAAACACTGTAGAACAGTTTTAATGTGATTAAAGCAAGTTCTAGGGTTAGTCAGAGTATTGGTTGATTTGGTTGATTCCCATTGTTTCCAACAGTGGCATGTATGGTCAGAATGTTGATTTGTTATTACTGATCATTGCTCTGTGTGTGCATGTGTGTCTCTACTCATGCCCTTGTCAGTCTTGACTGATAACTAATGTGGACGTATACCTTTTCTGTCCTTACTGATCACGTGATTATTCACTTTTGCAAATGGATGTTCATAACTTTTGCCCAACATTGACTGCATTTTTTTGTACTTTGCTTACTGGGTCTTAAGATTAATGGATATATCCTCTGCACATAATTCCTTATAGGTCTATGTATTGCAAAGATTGAGGGCTCTTTTCCTACTGAACTTGGAAAACAAAAACTCTCACTCTCAAAAGAATCTTTCTTATTGGTTTTTCTCATAGTGAATATTTTCAGACCCTGATTAAGATTCTGCTTACAATCTTGAAGGTAATCTTTTCATTTTAGAAACACTGTAGTGTTAACTTTCCTTTTAAGTTGTGTTCAGTTTCATACAAAAGATGAGCAAATATGGGATTTTATTTGAAAATTCAGTTATTTCATTAATGATTATTAATCATATTTTCTCACAATATTATATACTATAAATCTGGTTATTGTGTGTCTCAATGTATTCTAGGTCTTCTAGTCTCTTCTACAATGCTACTTGTTACTACTTGTTTAAGCTTGTGCCAATATTTATTTAATTTTTAAAACTCCTTTATTTACTATTTTTAACTTATGTGTATGAGTGTTACCTTCATGTATGTAAGTGCACTCCTGTTATGCAATGTCCATAGAGGTCAGAAGAGAACTTTCCCCTGGAACTGGAGGTATAGATGATTGTTAGCTGCCATGTGGGTGCTAAGAATAAAACCTGGGTCCTTTGCAAGAGCAGCCAGTGCTCTTAACCACTAAGCCATCTCTCCAGTCCTGTTTTATTTAAATTTTTATTATTTTATTTTTTAGAGATGCTCATGTTAACCTTGAACTCTCAATTCTCATGCCTCTCTTCTCTAAATACTGAGATCAAAGGTGTGCCTCCACGCAATGCCAAATACTATGGTTTCATTTAGGAAAAAAACCCTTATATTTGTTAGTTTAAGTATTTCAAGTTTGTTCTCTTTCTTCAAGATGTGTGTGTGTGTGTGTGTGTGTGTGTGTGTGTGTATTCCCTGTATAATTTGTATGAAATTTAGGAAGAGCTTACTATTTTCCATAAGGAAACAACCACAACAGTGCTGAGGTTTTAACTGTTAATAATTAGACTATCTTTGATTATACTGACATATTTATATTGTTTCTTCCAGTCCATAAGCATTGTGTTCACACATTCACTTAGATGTTATGTTCCATTTCTCTGAGTGGAAGTCTTCGTCACCTTTTGAGGCATCCATTACAAAGTGTTTGATGCTCTTGTAGATAACATGCTATTTCCTGTTCTAATTAGGTTCACTGATAATGCAAAAAGATACAATCCATATTTTGTATTCTGTCCTTGTATTGTGTCACATTTCAGAATTCACATTTAAATTCCAAAGGCTCTCTGCAGGCTATTTTTGAATGTCTAAAGCATAATAATATTATTTACAAATTGTGATAATTTTGTTCTTTTTTTCAAAATTTTTTTTTGTTTGCCACATTATACTAGCTAAAGTCATTGCAACAATGTTAAACAGAACTGAAGACAGCAGATATCTCTGTCTCCTTCCAGTCCCAAGGGGAAGAATTTTCAAACCTCTCTCTCTCTCTCTTTCTCTCTCTGAAACAGTCTGTAACCCTGTAGTCTGGCCTAGCCTGGATATTGTTCTAGCCTGGATATTGTTATATAGATCAGGGTGACCTAGGTAGCACAGAGGTCTGCCTGCCTCTGCCTCCTGAGTGCTGGGATTAAAGGTGTATGACTCCACGCTGACTTAAACATTACTCTTAAGCATGGCATTTGTTGAAGGTTTTAAGAAGTATTTCAAATGGGATTAAAAGCACCTCTTAATTTCCCAAAAATGTTAAGAAAGAGTGTACTTTTTAATGATGAATTGATATTAAATTCTTCTAAGTTCTTTGTATTCATTAACATGATAATTTTTTTGCATTCTATTATTGTGGTGAATTACATTTTTTTCTTTAATCATGAAATAAGTTTTGTCTCCAATTTATACGTGGGTGAAATATTTAATTTTTTAATTTGATTTATTAATGTTTTTGAAAAAAATCCCAACTGTATTTGTAAGATAAATTGCTCGTCTTTCATTTGTACTTAAAAATATAAATCAATTTTGATATGTTTAAAGCCACTGATTTCTTTAAAGTGACTTTTAAAATTGTAGTGTAAACTCTTCTTCATTCTCTGGAAAATTTTATAAAAATTATTTTTCTACTATTAAAGTTTGAAAACATTTGCTAATGAAGTCTTCTGGGCTGTGAGTGCTCTCTACAGAAAAGCATTTAATTGAAGACTGACTTCTGTAATGCATATAAGAATATCCAAATTTTCTGTTTGTGAAGTTTGGGTAAATTGTTTTTTATAGGAAACATTAAATTTCTTTTAAATTTCAAGTTAATTAGAACAGATAAATGCAAATATATTTACTTACTCTGTAGTGTTTGTAGGAGAGATACTCATATCCTGACAGTGATGACTTGTGTTTTATCTCTTTTTCTTGGTCAATCTCACTGTTTTATTATTTTCCTAGTCTTTTTCAAAGAATGATCTTTTCCTAACTTTAAATTTTTTCTCTTACTTTTATTTCATTTTTCTTATGCATTTTTGCTTAATTTGTATTGTATTTACATTTTTATGATGTTTAATGATTTTCAGTCTTTTGTTTTCTCTAATATGGGCACATATATTTAGTTTGTAAACTTTCCTGTTAGGACTGGGAAGCTTTGCTATAATTTGTTTTTAACCATTATGCTGTTAAAAATGTATTTTAATTTTCATTATGATTTGAAATGTATTGTTTATTATCCAAACATTCAAAGTTGTCTTTAGTCAAGTTCTCTTAGTCAAGTAGCCCAGGCTGGTCTCAAATTTGTGACCTGTCCTTCATCCTCCAGAGTGCTGACATTACATGTACATACCACCACATACAGGCCTTTGAGGGATTTTCAAGTTCCTTTTAGTAGTGATTTAAAAAAAATATGTATATTAGTGTTTTTCCTGCATGTAGTAAGTACTTCCATGTGTGCCATGCTCACAGATGCCAGAAGAGGGCATCAAATCCCCTGGAACTGAAATTACAGATGGTTGTTAACTGCTTTGTGGGTGCTGGGAATCAAACTTGGGTCCACTGCAAGTGCAGCCAAGCTCTTAATCACTGAGCCATCTCTCTGACCCCTGGTAGTGATTCTTAAGTTAACTGTGGTAAGAGTATATTCCACATGAAGCCAATCCTTCCAGAAAATTTCAGACTTCCCTTATGGTTGAATATGTGCTGTGTTTTAGGAGTATGTTTTGCATACACTTGAAACTTGTCACTTAGAAAGGCATTGCATGAATTCTATACATGTAAATCAGGGTAATTTTGGTAACTGTGTTGTGCTGGTCTCCTGTATGGTTCCTGAATATCTCTGCTGCTTATAAGGTAGTAAGAGGTGTTAAATATTCAGCTGTGCTAGTTCACAGCCCCACCAGCAATGGATGAGTGTTCCCCTTTCCCCACATCCTCTCCAACATTTGGTATCATTTGTTTTCTTGATCTTAGCCAGTCTGACTGGGGTAAGGTGGAATCTTAAAGTGGTTTTAATTTGCATTTCCCTAATTATTAGTGATGCTGAACATCTTTTAAGATGTTTCATAGCCATCTTTACTTCTTTTGAGAACTCTCTGTTCAGTTCCTTAGCCCATCTTTTAATTGGGTTGCTTCTTGTCTTGGTTATCTGTCTTTTGAGTTCATTATAAACTCTGGTTATTAAACCTCTATCAGATGTGTCGCTGGTGAAGATTTTCTCCCATTCTGTGGGTTTTCTGTTTGCTTCCTTGATTGTCTCCTTTGATGTACAGAAGTATTTTAGTTTAATGTGGTCCCATTTGTTAATTCTTGCACTTGTTTCCTGAGCAATTGATGTCCGGTTTAGAAAATCCTTTCCTACACCTCTATCTTGTAGATTTTCCCAACGTTTTCTTCTAATAGTTTCAGGGTTTCCAGTTTCACATTGAGGTCTTTGATCCATTTGGAGTTGACTTTCATGCAAGGTGGTCTACAAGTGGAGAGTCAGTTTTGCCAGCACCATTTGCTAAACATGCTGTCTTTCCTCCAGTTGATGCTCTTGGCCCCTTTGTCAAATATCAGGTGGCTGAAATTGCATTTACTTGTATTTGGGTCTTCATTTTTGTTCCATTGGTCTATGGGTCTTTTTTTGTGTCACTACCATGTTGTTTTTATGACTATAGCTCTGTAATACACCTTGAAATATGGTATAGTAATCCCCCTGGCATTGCTCTTAGTGCTCAGGGTTGTTTTGGCTACCTGAGGTCTTTTGTGTTTCCATATGAATCTTAGGATAGATTTTTTCCAATTCTGTGAAAAATGTCATGGGGATTTTGAGTGGCATTGCGTTGAATGTATATATGACTTTTGGTAGGATGGTCGTTTTTACAATATTAATTCTTCCAATCCATGAGCATGGGAAACGAATGATACCAAATGTTGAAGAGGATGTGGGGAAAGGGGAACACTCATCCACTGCTGGTGGGTCTGCAAACTTGCTCAACCCCTATGGAAAGCAGTGTGGAGAACCCTTAAAAACTCAAAATGAACCCACCATTTGACCCAGTTATACCACTCCTTGGCATATATGCAAAGAAACCATCCTATCACAGAGACATTTGTACATCCATGTTTTTGGCTGCTCTTTTCACAATAGCTAAGAGATGGAAGCAACCTAAGTGTCCCTTAATTGATGAGTGGATAATGAAAATGTAGTTCATTTATATGATGGAGTTC
>NW_008345054.1:285719-286978 GCF_000622305.1 Nannospalax galili
GTTATACTAAGTGAAATAACACAGACTCAGAAAAAAAAATCGACATATGTTCTCCCTCATATGTGGATCCTAGAAACAAATCCTGATAAGTGAGTATGTATCCAGACATAGCTACAGGAATCAGGATAATGGAAAGGAATCAGGGAGGTAAAGGAAAAGAAAGAACCTGAAAGAGAAGGGCAGTAGGAAACAGGCCTTAATAGGGGAGATACGGATAAAAATTGCTTATTTTAAGGGAGGGGGGGAAGGAAGGGCATACAAGGAACATAGGGGATAAAGGGAACGAAGGAGCTCAAGTGAGGTAGGACCATAGGAGAAGGGTATTAGTAGGGGAGAAAGGGGGGAAATGTGGGCACCTTAAATGGGGAAACCATAGTGGAAGTGTTAGACAATGTGAGAGATAAACAATGCCTAGCTAGTTTTAGAAAACCAGAGGGAACCGTATTAGGCCAACAACCTGCTGACAAATTATACATACAACCAGATCAAAGAATGTAATATATGTCTAGGTAAGGTTTATCTGAGAGCATTTGGTCTTTGCCCAAGCTCTATCTACATGGCACGTGGTAATTAAAAGTCCCAGACTGGTGGGACTTGGATGTTTAACAGACATACTTTGAGGCCTATACTAATTTGGACAGAGGGACATAAAGGACAGTTTTTGTTCCTTTCCCTCCTAGGTTGACTAAGTTCCAGAGGACTATGAGCATCTCTGAAAATGTCATGTAACTGTGGTGAGTCACCTGTCCTCTTGATCAAGAAGGTCATGAAGACCCCACCAGATGGACCTGAACCAGTGTCCAGTCTACAAAGAGGAGGGTCAACACAGAGGAATCATTTCCTCCATGCTTCCAAGCGAAGCCAACCATAGTCAAGCAAGACCTTTGACTTATCTTCACATAAGAGGAACTGGTAAAAGGGAGGAGCCAGGGGGCTCCTCCCAAGTCCAGGTGACCCCTGAGGAACAGATCCTCAAACGATCTTAAGAGTAAAAATAAATCGGTTTATCCGGACCAAGTTTGTGGCCTTAAATATCCAAAAGGAAAGTATAACCAAAGATTAAAGGAGCCAATATAATTTCTTAAGAGTCCATGTGTATAGCTAAAGGCTACATAACAAGCAACAGTGCCATACAGGAGATACCTTCTTTTGAGTTGTTGGCCAGGGTAGCCAAAGGGATTCCAAGATAGTAACCCAGCATAGAACTGGGAAAATGAACAGCAGACCCCAATCTTATCTAAAGGAATATTGACAACTGA
>NW_008345054.1:287681-318546 GCF_000622305.1 Nannospalax galili
TCTTTTTGAGACTGGGTCTCCCTGTAGCCCCAGCTGTCCTGGAAGTCATTATGTAGACCAGGCTGGCCTTGAACTCACAGCTATCTGCCTGCCTCTGCCTCCAGAGTGCTGGGACTAAAGATGTGAGCCACCACACTGCTAGTTTTACCTTCTTTTTTAAAAATTTATTTATTATTTTTGTTTTATGTGTATGAGTGTATTGCCTGCCTGTGTGTAAGTGCACCCACGTTGTGTAATGCCATGGAGGTCAGAAGAGGGCATCAAATCCTCTGGAACTGGAGTTATGGACAATCGTGAGCTACCATGTGGGTGTTGGGAATCGAACCCTTGTCCTCTGAAAGAGCAGTCAGTGTTCTTATCTGCTGAGCCGTTTCTCCAGCCCGTTTTTACCTTCTTTTTATGCATTTTTTAAATTTCTGTTTTAGAGTTTCTGGGACTATTTCTTTAAGTTCATACATGTTTACTATTGTCATAATTTGTATAGAATGGATCTTTATTGTTATAAAAATGTTTCTGTCTTTAAGTTTAATTTTTATATTGGATGAATTATTTTGCATTTTTAAAACTATTGTTTGCATAGATCATATTTCCAACATTTTATTTAGCATCTCATTGTGTTCTAATCTTTATATTTTATCATTTATAAAGTAGTTAGATTTAGTGAGATTATTTAGTATAATAATCCTTGTAGATCAACACAGTAAACTCTTTACTCCTTAACATGAATGCTCTTCCAGGTTTGTTTCACTGTGTATCTGCAGTGACATTATTTGTTTTAGATTTATGAATTTGTTTGATGTTATTCCTCCGTTGCTGCCTTCTTTTGAAATTACCACCCAATGTCTGTGGTTTCGGTTGCCATATTCTGTTCCCTTTTCATTTTTCTTCTGTGTGTTATTCCAAAGAGAGCAAGGTCCATCCATTCCATGACACTCTCTATCTGATGTTAATTTTAAAAATTCATATTGGACATTCTTTGTTTCCTGATTGACTTTGATGCCATTTCCCTGTGTTATAATTTATATATCCTAGGGGCTGGAGAGATGGCTCAGTGGTTAAGAGCACTGACTGCTCTTGCAGAGGACCCAGGTTCACTTCCCAGCACCCACATGCTAACAACCATCTGTAATTTCAGTTCCAGAAGATCCAACACTATCTTCTGACTTCTGCAGGTATTGCATGACATGGGTTCATTTACACACATTCATGCAGTGCACTCACACACAAAAAATAATGAATAAAAATATTTTAAAAATTTATACATCCTAATGTCACAGATTTTTTATTATGGTTGGAAAAGTTAATCGCCATTTAGTTTTAACTAAGTATTCATCATTTACCCTACAGTATAACTATTATCTAACCAAATAAAATAAATTCATTTATGTCAATTTTATATGAAATCCTGACTTTTGAATTTATTTTTTTTTGAAGTATACTGGTATTAAACTCTATCAATTTTCTTATTTTATAAAATCATGATATAGTTTTAATTTCTGATGTCTATTTTCACTTGCTCTAGAACTTTAATGTGGCAGTCATTTTGCACATTTGTATATTACATCGTCCTCCGATTTCCATTCCCCATTGAAGATATAATTTGCTTCACTCGTGGATGCTTTTAACATTTTCTTTTTCTTTGGTTTTAAGAAGTTCTATGACATGCCCATGCATGGTATTCTTTGTACTTACACCTCTGGGGCTTTATGGGTCTTTTGGAATCTGTTTCTTTGTATTATTAAAAGTCCATTTTAGAAGGTTTGATCAGAACCTCTTAGACTCTTTCCTCCTCCTGCACTCTGCTCTCCTTTCATCCTGGCGCTCAACTACCTGGCAGCTGTTACACCTTTCACAATAAAACTTTTGTTTCTTACTCCGTTCTCTGGATCACTACTTTTCACCCCGCTTTTCTCATGTTCCTTTTAAAATAAAATGAAACTGCCTCTTTTATCCATGTGAGAATTAACATTTTATTTGTCTGCTTTATGTCTTTTTCCTATCTCTTATTTGTTTTTATTTCTCTTTGGTTTATTTTGCACTTTTATTCTTAGAAACTTTCATCAGTTTCCTCATGGCTTTTAGCAGATGATGAAGACATAGAGGGATAGATGCAGAATAGATACTAGATATGTACATGACATAAGTAGATAAATACATAGATAATTAAGACTAAAACACTCACCTGGGTTTGGGTGGTATACTCCTTTCATCCTAGCACTCTGAGAGGCAGAGAAAGGCAGATATCTGTGAAATTAAGGCCAGCCTGGACTACATAGCAAGTTCTAGCCAGCTGGGACTATAGGGAAAACTTCTCTCAAAAAAAAGCAGTAAAATATAGATTGGGAATAGACTATAGTGGGACGTGTTATGAAAATAAATGCATCACTATAGAGCTGCCATTGGATAGCAAACATTTAATCATTTATTTATATATTTATGTATATATCTATGCTTTCATTCATGTATTTATAATACTGACAATTAAAGTTATGTACATTTTTTATACTTTTGAATTGAATTTTTGCAGGTTATACAATCTAATTTGATGATATTTAGATCTCCTCCCCTGTCCACACTTCCCCTCATAGCCCCCACGCAATTTAATGTACTCTATTATATTTAATAAGGCATATAGAGTCTAATTTGTCTTCCCAAATGTCCTTTAGTGTGACACCATCCACTGGAACCTGGTTAGTGATCAAGAGTCCCATATCTGCAAGAAACTGTCTCTGTCCCTCCCAACAGCCATCTGTTGCAATAATTTCCTTAGGTGGGTGTTGGAGCTTCTTACTTCTTCATGTCTACGCTGGGATTTTTTTTTTCCTGGTTTGAGCTTGCATGGGACTTGTGCATGGTGTCGCTGTTTGTGAGTTTATATAATAACTGACCAGCTGTCTGGAAAACTGTTTCCTTTTGGTCATCCACCACCTCTGGCTCTTAGAATCTTTCTAATCCCCTCTTCCACAATGATCCCCAAGCCTTTGGAGGAAGAAGTTTGATATAGGTGTCCTATTCAGGGATAGGATACCTCTTGCTCCCTTCACATTGGCCAGTTGTGGGTTTCTGTGTTAACCACCATCTGTCGCATAAGGGAACTTCTCTGGTGAAAGTCGAGAGATGCATTAATAAGTCATTAAGAGTCAATTTAATGTGAAAACTATTTAGTAGAAAACTAGTATTATGCTCTCCTGTATGTCCTGTGACCTACCTTTCTATCGTCAGGTTCCTAAGCCTGATATCATTGTCAGGTATCATCTCCATCCTAGGAAGTGGACCTTAAATTTAATTAAAGAGTAGTTGATTACTCCCATAATATTTGTGTCACTATTGAACCAGTGGTCATTTCATGTCATACAAGTTGTTGTTGTAGTTCAAAGGATTCACAGCTAGGTAAAGGTGACGATTGTTTTTTCTTTTTTTTCTTTCTTTCTTTCTTTCTTTCTTTCTTTCTTTCTTTCTTTCTTTCTTTCTTTCTTTCTTCTAGTAGCATGCATAGCACCTTCCAGTACTATGAATGCTAGCCAGGAGAAATGAGGCTTTGAAGTCAGTACCAACTTGATTTCTCCTTGCCTGTTCTATAGCTCATGTATGTAGTGTCTTCAGCAATTTGGTCTTACCATCCAGTTCTGGTAGGTAACCAAGAGCAGGGGCAATGGCCAGTATTGTTTGAGGACCTGTGGAAACCTTAGTCAACTGTTTCTAGAGAGGTAGTTCATTCTTGGCATTGAAGTTTTATTTTTTCCATTAGCCTATGATGTCTAAAGAGGGAAATGTCCCCCGTTATAGGGTACTGACATAAAAATTTACAAATTGATCAAAGAAACAGAATTGAAGACCAAGATTTAAATCTATTCATTTACATCCACCTGATTTTTGAGAAATAAGTGAAAAAATACACACTGGAGAAAAGACAGTATATTCAACAAATGGTGCTGGTCAAACTGGATAAAGGCATGTAGAAGAATGAAACTAGATCCCTATCTGTTGCCATGTACAAAACTCAACTCCAAATGCATCCAGGGTCTCAGCATAAAACTTAGTACCATGAATCAGATAGAGGAAAAAGTAAGGAACACATTGGAACTTATAGGCACAGGAAAAGACTTTCTGAACAGGATCCTTATAGTATAAGTATTAGGTCTAGGAATTGAGAAATGGGACCACATAAAACTGAAAAGCTTCTGACATCAAATTACGCCATCTTTTGAGTGAGGAAGTAACCTACAGAATGGGAAAAAAATCTTTACCAGCTATACCTCTTACAGAGGTTTGGTGTCTAGAATATACAAAGAACTGAAAAAAACTGAGCATCAAAAAAAAAAAAAATCAAACCAATTTAAAAGTGGGTCAAGGTGTTGAACAGGCAGTTCTCTAAAGATGAAACCTAAATGGCTGAGAAATACTTTTTTTTAGTCTTTTTTGAGACAGGGTCTCCCTGTAGCCTAGGCTGGCTTTGAACTCACAGAGATATACCTGCCTCTGCCTCCAGAGTATTGGGATTAAAGGCATGTGCCACCAGAGATGTTCAACATCTTTAGTCATCAGGGAAATGCAAACTAAAAGCACTTTGCGATTTCATCTTCCCCACTCGGAATGGCAAAGATCCAAAAAGAAAAGAAAAAAAGACAAATGTTGGCAAGGATATGGAGTAAGAGGAAGTGTTACCCACTGCTGGTGGGAGTACAAGCTGGTGCAGCCACAATGGATGCGAAGACTCCTCAGAAAGCTCAAAATTGACTCAGTCATCCCACTCTTGGACATATACCCCAAAGACTCTATGTCCTACTGTAGAAATATGTGTTCATCAGTGTTCATTGCTGACCTTTTCATAGTAACCAGAAATTGGAAATAACCTAGATGTTCATCAATTAATGAACAGATAATGAAAATGTAGTCCATATATACACAATGGGACATTATTCAGCTCTTAAAGAAATTTTCAAGTAAATAAATGGAACTGGAAACAATCATCCTGAGTGAGATAACCCAGTCTCAGAAAGACAAATGTCACATGTTCTCTCTCATAGCTGAATGCTCACTTTGAAATCTTTGATATGTATTTATTATAGGAAAAAACTTATTTTGAACTGCATAGGTGACACCTTTTTAAGAATCTAGACATACAATTTTATCAGTAGCCCATTTCTTAGATTTTCTCTTTGAATTGTTGTTCTACAAAATAGTCCTCTGTATCTCTTGCTCCTAGGAGGAGACACCTACCCACGGATAGTACTCTGGAGCCGGTAGAGAAAGGGGACTAGTATTTTCTCCATGCAGAATGTAACTTTAATGAGTCTCTTCTTTTACACCTTCATGTTTTCTGCCTTCTGTGTTTGTTGTTCTCAGACCCATACTGTCTCTGGTTTTGCTCTGTAGCAAAAACCTCTGTGGTTGATCAAGGAACAGTTTTCTGTCTTTGCTAAGTGTCAATACAGACCTGGGAACTTCGAACCACCTTTTATACATTTTCCCCTTTTCTTTCTTAACCAGCTTTTCCTTCCCTGCTTTCCTGGCGTCTCTGCTTCTTAATTCTATCCAAATTCCTGCAGGGAAAATCGATCTATTATTATTAGAATGTCTTTTTGAAGGCTCTAAGTTGTGATTATTCTCCACTCTGACAAGTTGCAATGCTTCTATCCCCACAGAATACATTAACGGGAGCTGTAAATGTCTCCCAATATTTAGAACCAATGCCCTTGGAAATAGTTGTTTTTCTTTCCCTTAGATGGTTCAAGGTACATTGAGACTGATAATGCCACTCCCACTGTGGCTCCAGTCAGCCAGAGAGCTGACTGCTAAGCTTGTGCCCTCAGTTTCTCCCAGGCTCTATTCTCTTCAGTTCTAGGCAGCACACTTTCATCCCATCCGTTTAAAAAAATTCTTTTGCAATATATATATATAAATTCCCGCCTTAGTCTTTTCTTCTATCCCTCCCACTAAATACCTGCTCTTTCCCAAGAAGTCTCCCTTCTGCTTTCATGTTGTTGTGGTTTTTTTTAATGTGCTTGTGACCTACTGTAACTAATCACTGCTTCTTGTGTCTTTTTATTGTCTTTAGAGACAAGGTCTTGCCCCATCTGGTGTTTGCTCTGTAGTCTAGTCTGGTTTCAAACTTGTAATAACGATCCTGGCTCAGCCTCCTGAATGCTGGCATCACTGGCATGTGCCACCATGGCTGGCTCATTTTTTTAGTCTTTTAACACAGATCCCAGAGTAGAGATGTAGATGGCTCTGAAGCTGCCTTTTGTATGAGGCATTTGGGAACTTTCAAAAGTCAGAAACAAATCTAAAAAAACCAAAAGTTTTGACTATCATTAGTCATGTCCAGCAGGGCATGTACGTGCTCTTTAATTCATAGTACAGAATATAATATAAAGTATGACACAGTAAAATAATTTTATAGATTCAATGGGATTTCAAATTTCTTTTCCATTATGTAAATTTCCTGAGCACTTTCTAGGTGGTAGATGATAGAATGTGTGAATTGCAGAAAAGCCACAAGCCTCATTAGGGAAAGCCATAAATCCCTTAAACTGTCTAACTGGCCCTAAATTGGCAGTCTGGCCTTGATCAAGCCTTATCAACTGGTCACTCTCAGGACTGAAAGAGACTGTGGCGCCCACCTATCTCCTTTAGTGTTATAGATAATTCCCCCGCTGCTTGAGCAAATAATCTTCAGAAAAGAGACCCTCAAGGACACCAGACCCTGGCGTGGAGTTAGCTCTTGTATATCAATTTTAACTAGATACCAAAAAAGAATTCTTCCCTAAATTTTAAAATAAAACAACGTCTCAGCCACACTCTCCTGAAGGAGACTATTTGGTTGTTCTGCTTTCTTAAAGTCATCTATATTCACCACTGATTAGAATTTATTTTCATGCAGTGATTCACAAAGTAACAAAGATCTCAAATATTATTTACTTAGGTCACCAAAACTTTTATTCTTTAAATTTTCGCTCTCAATTTGTTTTATTTTTATGTTCCATGATTTAATTAAACATCACTTCAATGAATTATTTAAAAAAACAAATAGAAGGGTGAATAGTGCATTCAAGAAATCTCATCCTTTATGCTAATAAACTGTGAAAAAAATGCTGTACCTAGTTAAAAGCCATGTGTGAGATTTGAGTATCAACAGTTTTATCAACACTTCATATAGGAAACTAGTTAACAAATGATCTAGTGGGGTTGGCTTAGATTCATTTGCAAGTATTTTAAAAATCCAAGCAATTAAACTAAGAATCAAGTTACCTTTGTTATTATAGATTTTTCATCTGTGATTGGCACACTCAATCCTGCTTGGAACCTTGTACAAAAGAAATGAGGCATGATATGGGTTGGACACCATAAGCTTTCTCCTATTATTCTTGTTGAATCCTAAACCCTTGGGTACAAATGCCAACACAGGTTATAAATATCCATTTACATGTTACACTTAATGGTGTTTCTAAGTGTGTGGCCCACAAATGATTCCTGAGATTCACTTTAATAGCTCAGATCTCTAAGCCTCAGACCAGTGAATTTTCACTTAATCAATGGCTTTGGGTGGGTCTTAGGTACAAGATTTGAAAATCCTTGTGCCAGAAGATGGGAGAGAATAGGGCAGGGAGCACATCAATAGAACTCTTCTATTTGCCACAGTGAGGAAGTGAAAAGGGGCATGCAAATCCCAGTAGTGCATCTGGTAGATGATCTCTAATCTCTTCCCTATTCAGATCTCATTTCCTTTCACAACAATACCTTCTACTGCAATCAGGAACCATTCACAGAGCTGTTTCTTGGGTTACTTATTATTTGTGCCTATCAGCTTGATGGATGGAGGAACAGGCTCAGGAGCAGATGCTCATGACCCACTTTGCGATGCCAGCCTCTCCTGCCTTCCCTCTCCCCTATGGGAAGATCTGCAGTCGGCCATTGATTTTGAGTTGGCTTAGATTAGCGATGGCAAAATTAGTCTTCATTTAGCCTTTGTAACTGTATTCAGCATGAATCAGGAAGGACGTTGTGAAGTGCAAATATCTTTGCTCCTTGCTGTCTCTTCCGCCGCTACCCTAAAGGATTACAGGTTACCAAGAAAACATGAGAAGATATAGTCTCTCTCTTTGCCTGCCCAGCCCCCAGTCCAAGCAGCATCCTTGAACTTGAGTTAATTTCCCTTAGAGAACTTTACTTTTCCTCCTCTTATTTTTGGTTTCAGCCTTGTGGTCTTTGTTATTGAACTTGTGAATTATAGCCTCCTGAAGCAGAGGGAGCTTTTAGCCTTCACAGAGAGTCTCTTTATGCTGCTCTCACAGACATACATTCTCGCTAAACCCCGTTCCTCACATTTCGCGAGCAAGCAGCGTCCATCCTCTTTCCAATACTCTCCTGCCTCCTTGGATTTATGCATCACTCGAGTTCATCACATCCTAGCCTCCAGGCATATTTCCTAATGAAATTTTAAAATAGGACGCCCTTCTTCTCATGGTTAAGGAACCAAAATGACTTTTTACATTTGTGGGAATGCAACAAAGCTCTTGTGTAATGCTGATGGGGGGAGAGGTGGGGCTGGATGGTGGGTGCTACCGCTCCATGCATCCACAGAAACAGATATGAGGCGAGGTGCCTTTAATTCAATTTTAGGCACGGTTCAAAAGTAAAAATAAAATAAAATGGCAAGAGTATCTGCTGACTCAGACCATGGAACTCTAAAAGCTCTATGGAGAGCTCTATGGTCTAAAAGCTCTTGGCCTGGTAATTGAACTTGTAGAAGAGGTAGTGAGGTATAATCATCAAGACTTAGAACTCTAGTGTCAGATTACCTGGGTTAGGGATTCTGACTTGACCATGGCAGGCTGTGGTCTTCAGTGTGCCCTTTTACATGCTTTACACATTTGTTACTCAATCTTCTGTGATACAGGTAGACTTCTCTCTACTTCTTAAGTAGGTTCCTGGGATTAACTAAAATGAGTTTCAGCATCTAGCTTCTTCTAACAAGCACTCCATGATGCTGCATGAATCAAACTATACTGATGGCTGCTTTGACTCTGCTGTCCATTACAATAACCCCTTTTATCTTGCTTTAGGTGCCCGTGAGTCAGCACCACGTGGCCACTGACACTCTGGGATCTAATCAGTTCACTGCAGTTTGGTTTCGGCTGCTGCAGTTGTCACTATGGGGTCCCGCCTACAAAGAAACATGCTAGAGCTTCCTTAAGAAATTTATTACCCACAGTTGTGGTGAAAGATTTGTCTCCAAACCCTCCCAAAGTAGGAAAATAATAGAAAACCCAGTCTAGCATACCAATCTCCCTAAGCCTCTGAATTCCCTCTTCTCTAGAACAAACAAAGGCTAGTCTGGCCTGTTGAGCTCTCTTCCTCCTGGAAACCTTTGGTCTGTGTTTCAGCCAAATAAGCAGACAAACAGCTCTCTGGGTTGCAATATTGAGTGCAGATTCTTTATTTGGTTTGTATCCATCAATAAATTCAGTTTGATCCAACTCTAAATTCCTTTACTATCATCCCATCAGCTCAGAATCTGTTCCTAAAGTGACGTCCTAGATTTCTGACTGTATAAACTAGAAACAGTGGTTTCTTCGGAGTACAGCACACCATCCTGTGGATCACACTGTGTCTCACCGTTAGAGGCCTGTTACACTTAAGTCTAGTCATTGTTCTAGAAACAGAGGGTGATAAGAGTGTATTACTTACTGGTGGCCCAGGTCGGGCTGGGTGTTTCCAGGTTCTTGGCATTTTCTCTTAAGAATTGAAAATAAGAGCTCACAGATTTGAAAAAAAGCAAGGGAACTTTCTTCCAAGTGGTAGTACAGATTAGAGAGGGCTACACTATCAAGACTGACAGCCAGTGGACCACAGGAGTATGTGTGTTCCAGGGCCCAACTATTGAGGCAATCTCACTTTTAAGTAAAGAATTTGCTTACTAAGGAGCAAAATAAGGGTGCTTCTCTGTTTTGACTGATACAGTCTGCCTTCCTATGCATGTACTGAAAACTAGTTCAGGCCAGATCAGCCCTTCTACACTTCATACCAGATACATGGGGGATATACTTGAATAGAAACTGACTACATTTGATTATTACTAGGGACAGATAAAACTATACTCTTGTTAAGAGATTGGAATACTTGTAGCCCAATGCAAGTGGGGTAGGAGAGTGAGGGGTTTTGAGATTGCCAGATTCATTATTTGGATTGGGATATGTGTGTACATAATATGTGCTGGTGATGAAACTAGACTGCCAGGTATATGCATGTGGGGGTGGGATGGAGGAGTTGTGTATAACCAAAACCAAATAGGGTCCTGGGCTAAGCTATCTCTTGTGCTTCCCCATCTCAGGCATTCCATGAAGAGCATCATCACTATAACAATATCTGACCAGGTGATTTCCCAGGGGAAGAAGGAGGTTTCCCTTGATCCTCTTGTATGAGGGTGAACAGGTTGACTCTGCTGTCACTGGGAGGATGCTCACTGGGAAAAGCTGGAATTTAAGGGCTCAGTGTCCAAGGTTCTACAAGGCTGCTTGAAGAATCCTAATTTTCCAAGAGTCTATTCTTTTCCAATCAATATACTTACTCCATTTATAGATAACCAGGATAGAAGAGAATGAAATTTGTCTTGTAAATCAGGGAATGCTGAGATTTTGGGTGTGGTTTTCAGTAATCTCAGTCTTATGGCTACAGGAGATAAGACTCTCTGGGGACAGATAAAAAAGCTTTTAGGTCATGCATTTAGTGTTTGAGCTGACTTTAAATTCCTGAGCGCTTCCTTTCTCTTATTTTGTCCAGGAATTTTAGAAACAAGCTAATCTCACTGTACTCCTTAGTTTGACAAAAATGTCCAAAACTACCACATACTTGAACATTGAAATCCTTCCTTCTTATAGATGTTTTATTAGCAGTATTGTTTCTGATATCTGAACATTCTTAATTCCAGATCAAACTATGGATCGTCAGTGCTCTTTTCACTATAGGGTAATATTATCTTTAAATGTAATCAGGTTTGAGATACCAGAAACTTCAGAATCGTTTAAGAATATTCACTTTTTTCTCTTATTTTTATTTTATGTGTATGAGTGTATTGCCTGCATGTATGTAAATGCACCCATGTCATGCAATGCCCAGGCAGGTCAGAAGAGGACATTGGGTTCCCCTGAAACTGGAGTTACAGATGGTTGTTAGCTGCCATGTGGATGCTGGGAATCAAACCCAGGTCCTCTGCAAGAGCAGCCAGTGGTCTTAACCACTGAGCAATCTTTCCAGCCCTAAGAATATTCACCTTTAAGATTCCATCCTCAGCACCACAAAATCTATCTTAGTCAGCTAAGGATGCCATAAGAAAATAGCACACACTGGATTGCTTAGACAGCACAAATTTATTTCTCTGAGTTACTGAGGCTGGAAGTCCATGTGAAGGGTGTTGGCTGGAGTGTATTCTGCTGAGGCCTATCATCTTGTCTCCCAGGCTGGTGTCTCACTTCATCCCTGTAAGACCTGTTTTCTGTGCATGTGCTCTTGGCATTTCTCTCTTCACATAAGTAAATCACGCTGCTGGAAACCCCACCTTTTACAGTCACTCCTCTTTGATACAGTCCCATCCCTATGACCATAGGAACATAGGGCAATGTTTTGGTAAACAATGGAAGTGATTATGGGTGTTTCACTGTCAGTGAAAGACTCAGCCTGGGACTCTGAGCCCTATGGTTTGTGGAGTTCTGCCCTTAGGGACCCTTCTCAGGAGTGACTGGGACCTTGGCTTTCCCTGAAGAAAAGAATTTTTGAATAGTCAGTATGAAGCAACTCCATATCTATTAAGATAGAGATAGCACTTAGATTCAAGTACAACATTAAAGGAAAGTGAGATGTGCCCAAGTACCTTGCTACATGATTTTGTGGTGTGTGAAGTTACATTGCTTAAAGGATGGAATTTCCAAGCAGGTTCAAAGATTAAACAAGGTTTTAAAATGGAGTTAAAAATCAGCTGGTTTATTTATTTGTCTTATGATAAAGAAGTTCATTTAATGAGGCTGGAGAGATGGCTCAGCAGTTAAGAACACTGATTGTTCTTGCAGAAGACCCGGGTTCAAATCCTAGCACCCACATAGCAGTGAACAACTGTCTGTAACTCCAGTTCCAGGGAATCTGACAGCCTCTTCTGTCCTCTGCAGGCATTGCATGACACTGGTGCACTTACCTACATGCAGGCATAACACTCAAACATATAAAATAAAAACAATAGTTTTAAAAAGAATTTCATTTAACAAACGAAATTGTAAAATAGGTTATGA
This sequence comes from Nannospalax galili, assembly GCF_000622305.1. Lineage (NCBI taxonomy): Eukaryota > Metazoa > Chordata > Mammalia > Rodentia > Spalacidae > Nannospalax > Nannospalax galili. The sequence continues at coordinate 299,963 of NW_008345054.1, forward strand.
GGCACATTGTTCAGGATTGGGAGTGAGAAGAATGCTAACAGATTCAATCTGAGCAACTCAGATTCAAAATATATAGTAAAAAGACTGCTGGAGCCATAGCTCAGTGGTAAACCACTTAACCTAGCATGTAGGCCTGAGGTCATTAAAAACAAATAAATAGGTAAGTAGATAAAGCTTTTACATAAAACAATATGTTTTATGGATAATTTGAAAAACAAAACTCAGAGAGAACAAATAATGTGCCCAAGACCAAACAGCTCTCCTACAGTAAGTTCTTGAAACAAATCTAGACACAACAGGGGCCGAGACCAGTATTTAAATGCATCACATTCATCACATCTGCAGCAGGGATCTTTGAAAGACGTAATGTGTTTTCCAACATTTCCCAATGATTTAAGGAAACAAAACTCACACAGTGTTCATTTCGTACTATACTCGGAACCCAAAGGCTTCCCTTATTTAAGTTTAAGTGCCTATTATCTTTTTCAGGATCTACAGACTCTGTCCCCCTCCCCAAATTTTTACACATTTAAGAAGATAAAAGTCAACCTCTGGGGGCTGGAGAGATGGCTCAACAGTTAAAAACACTGACTGTTCTTACAGAAGACCTGGGTTCGAATCCCAGCACCCACATGGCAAATAACAGCTGTCTGTAACTCCAGTTCCAGGGGATCCAACAGCCTCTTCTGTCCTTCACGGGCATTGCACGACACGGGTGTACTTACCTACATGCAGACATAACATTCACACACATAAAATAAAAGTAATAAATAAAATATTTTTTAAAAAGTCAACTTGAGAAGAACGTCTCACACTTGCCTATCATTGGTTGCCTTTTCTGCATAACTTTATTTTGTAATGTGTATCTTTTAAAAAGAATCATATTTTTCCTAAAAATCACTATCAACAGTACATTACAGTTCCCCAAAACTAAGGCATTCTACAAATATTAGGAAGGATCTCTAATCCATGCTGTCATCACTTTCCTGTTTTGAGAATCTTTTTAAGTTTTTTGGTCGCATAACTCTATAAAAAAACATAGATTCAAAACATGTTTTCCTCTTTGTTTTTCCTCTTCCCCCTCTCTTCCTCCCCTCCCTCCCTCTCTCCCTTCCTCCTTTCCTTTCTTCCTTCCTTTTTTTCTTCATTTTTATTAGGGGCAAGGTCCCCTCTATCCCAGACTAACCTTAAACTTACTATGTAGTTGAGGATGACCTTGAATTTCTGATTCTCCCATCTCCACCTCCTAAGTGCTAGGATTATAAGTATATGCCACCACGCACAGTGTCTGTGGTGCTGGAGGCTGTAACCCAGGCAGGCCTTCATTCATACTAGACAAACACTGTACCTACCAAGCCCCATCCTCAGCCCCTATTCGTTACTGGGGCAAGCTCCCAAGATCCCTTGCTACATCCTGTAACAGCCTCCCAACTTCTGGTCTCATTCTTTCCTCTTGCAGGCTGTTTTCAGTATATAAGATACAGTGATCATTTAAAAATGTTAATCTGATTGCCTTGCTAAATCCCTCCCATAGCATCAATACAGTCAGTAGCCCTGCTTCTCACTCAAAACACAATCATTTTCCTCATCCAGTCTCTAGACCTCTGTGTGGCTGGCTTCGATCTGCCCCTCTGATCATTTCTCCTACCTGCTACCATCTTGGTCACCTATACCCTCTGCTCTAGCCGTACCTCTGGTAGCTCCCTTGCTGTTTCTCAACTATATCAAGGCAGATCCTGACTCACAGCAGTGCATATATCTTCATGTGGCTCCTTCTTGCCTGGTTCCTTCCCTTACTTCATTCAGATCGTGGTACAAGATGTCACCTTGTCAAATAGGCTGATGACTTCACCTTCTTTGGTGAAGCAGATTGCCCCTCCAGTCAGGCAAGGTTCCTTCCTGTCCAATTCTGTTTGATGGATTGATAGACACTTTTTTTGGCTTTTAATTTAAGTGTTTGATGCTCACTTGACATATATTTATGCTTTCATTTCCTTGTTTTCTGTCTCCTACCTTATATACTTTCTGAGAGCAGAGATTGTCATTTTATTCACATCTGTATCCCCATGGCTGGAAATGTTTGGCACACAGAACACTTTTGACAGATAAACGAAGAAATCAATGAACACATTTACTACAGGGCAACAAACTATGTACATTGTAAAATTTTTACAACACAGAAATTCTTTTTTAAATACAAATTTTCTATTCTTTCATAATTTCATACTACTTAATTTTATCACATTCAGCATCTGTTCCTCCCCTCAGCTGCTTCCAGATCCGCTCCTCACCTCCCACCCCCTCTGAACTTGTGTCTTTTTTTTTTTTAATAACCCACACAGTTCAATTTGTGTTGACCATATATTCCTGGGGTCAGGCATCCACTGGAGCATGGTCAACCTACCTGGGGCCACACTCATAAAGAAAACTATCTCTCCCTTTCTCAGAAGCCATCAACTGTTGATAGCTTCTCAGTTAGGGGTGGGAATTTGTGAGCTCTTCCCCACTCCATGCTAGAATATTGACTGGCTTTATCTTGTACAGGTCTTGAGCAAGCATATGTCATAAAATGCAAGTAAAATAAAAGTCCTGATATTTTCTTCTTTACCTGAGTGAAGAATTTTATTTACCTTGAGATAGTCTGAAAAATAGGTCAATGGCAGAAAGGACAATCCCCAATCATCGTTTCTTTAACTTATATAGTGTAGCAGTTAAATCAGGTTTCTTAATATATTCTTTACCTCATAAGATCTTAAGAACACAAGTAAAGTCATGGGATGTTCAAAAGCCCAGGTAGATTTGGCCTTACTTCTGATGCTCTGAATCTAGTTGTTCCTTCCACACACACTGTAAAGCCTGACACTTATGAAGTATCTCTTACAATGGAATTTGACCTCCTGGACCAACTTGTTTAAGCTGAAGCATTTTCTGTCTTCTTAAGTCTTTGGTATCTGTTTTTATCTCCTGACTTTTGGCATCTGAGTTTGACCTCTCGAATCAGGTTCTTTCCTCATTTGATTCTATCTCCTATCTTAGCTGTGTGGATCCTTTTAACTTCTGAATCCCCCACAGCTCCAAAGAGAGGTCTCTCCCTTCATCCAGGCTACACAGACCAGGTCTCCTGGGCGGGCCCCTAGCCCTAATGATGAGACAGGATTTGAAAAAAAAGTCCTTTATTTCAAAGTTTTAAAAATTAAACTAAATGGAAAACTAGACTATAGAAAGCTTGGAAAAAGAACGACCACAAGACCCACCATTATTTTCACTTTGCCTTGTATCAGAAAAACATAAACATGCCCCTGCAAAGTATAATGTTTTAATTTTAAAAATCATTTTTATCTTTTAGGGTTATGAGTGGTTTTCCTGCATGTATGTAAGTATACTACCTGCATGTAATGCCCCCGGAGGCCAGAAAGCATCAGATACGCTGGTACTGGAGTTAAAGATGGCTGTTGGCTGTTATGTGGGTGCTGGGAACTGAACCTAGTTCCTCTACAAGAATAGCCAGTACTCTCAATTGCTGAGTCATCTCCCTAACCCTGAGTATAATTGTTTTTAATGCAAGAAATCATTAATCTTACTTTTATGTGTTACCTAAACTTCACTTTCTGTTTTATAAACTCACTGGAGTCAAATAGCAGATTTTATGATGTGATAGACTAGATATCCAGAGAAAATTAGGCCTAGGAAAACCTCAAGACAAATTTTAATCTAAAAATGATTCTGTATTGGGAATACCCAGTTCATAGTGGAAATATTGTCTAGAAAAACACACGTTTTCTAGAGAAACATTGCTTTAAATATAGTCTTTAAAGTTCTAAATGGATGATGTACCAATAAAGAAACTAACAAAATATACAAAGAAACAAGCCCCAGGAGCAAGAATCATCAGAAAGAGTAGATCATAAAATCCAATCTAAAACCACTATAGATATTTTAAGAACAGCTATAAAATATAACACATATGTTAAAGGTAATAAAAGGGCCATTAAAATACATCGAAGAACAATGGACAGTTACGAAAAGCCAGCATACTCGATTAAGAACCAAACCGAATAGCTAGAGAGGCATAGGATGATGATTGAAATAAAAATTTACTGACCTGGCAAAATAGCAGATATGGGAATTAGTACTCATACATAGAGCTAAAGAAAGAATTTAAAATATACCGTAAAACATCTTTAAAAACAATGGAAGTCATGAAAAATCACAGAGAGAGTAGAGTGTCCATGTTTTAGGAAACAGTTCAAAGAACTGAAGAGAAGCAGTTCTCAAGGAGTCAATGACCAAGAGGAGTCATGACTGATGAAAGAGACAGATCCTCACATTTATGAAGATTAATGAATCTCACAAAAATAGTATATATAGAAATCCACTACCAGAGCCCTTAATAGGAACATTTAGAAAAAGAAAGTATATTTCACAAATATGAAATGTATTTCCAAGAAAAGACAGAGTCTCTCCAAAGTGCTAAGAATTTAATTGATAGATGACGCTCAATAGAAACAATAGAAACCAGAAAAGACTGGAGTTCTTCACAGTGCTGAGAAGGAAGGAGTGACAACCCAGGGATTTATGTTTTATAGGCGACGGCAAAAGAAAGACATTTTCAGGTAAAAATAGAAAACGCTTATCTAGACTCTGTTCAAGGAATGCAGAGGCATTTCTTTTAGAAAAAATAAGTAAGTTTATAGAAAGAAAATATTGATGCAAAAAGAGTCATAAAGAAATGAAAACACATACATGGATGTCCAAAATGATGATAACTAAACAGCAGTTGGATGGGTAACGGAAGGTAACATATGAGAGAGGAGCTATGTATTTGATTAAGGCAAGTGTGCTTGTTAAAATTCTAAGGTACCTACCAAAGTGAACCAAATGTGAACTGTCTAAACTAGAAAGGGAAATTGAAACGTAGCACAGATTCCTGAATCCTGGTGATTGCAAAAATGAGGGAGGGAAAAATAAAGCATGACAAGTTAGTGTAAATATAATAAATGAAGTGAGAATACAAATTATTGCAAATCTTTTAGTAATAACTGCAATTAAAAACCTATCCTGTTCAGAGTAGCATTTTTCTTTTAAAATTTCATACATATATATGATACATCTTGATGTATTCATCCCCACTGTTCTAACACCCCCACAGCCCCAGCACATCATCTTCTGAATTTCATTTTTAAAAATAATACATTGAGTCAAATCAGTGCTGCCCTTCTGCACATGGGTATACATGATTTGGTCAGTATGCAAACATGAGCTCCCAAAATATATTGAACACTAATAAAATGGAAAAATAGATACATGGAAAAATATTAATAAAGAGAAAGATATTTCTGTTCTGTTAAAAGGCAGTCCTAAAATGCCATCCTTCAGATAGAGTTATTTCATATTATTAAAACTCAATTTCACTGAGAAGATCCTGAAGTTGTATGTAATGATGGCATAGTTTATAGTTTCAAAGCAATACTTCCTAGGATTGCCAGGACAAAATGAGAAATTAACCATCATAGCAGAGAGTTTAGCATTATTCTCCCAGGAATCAATAAACCAAGCAGACAAAAAGTCAGATGGTTATCCAATGTGTGGAGAGAGGAAGATAAGTGTATGGAAGACTCCATCCAGTGACTGGAGAATGCACTTTATTATCATGAATGCAGTTTTTAAAATGGAAGAGTCATCAACTTGCAGACCAAAGTACTTAGCTCTCCAAAATTAAGTGAGATATATGTGAAAAGAGAGTAAATATCTTTTGTTGTTTGCTTGTTTTGGTTCCTTGAAGCAAGATCCCAGTATCTTAGGCTGGCCTCCAACTTCCTATATACCTGAGGATGACCTTGATAAGATACTTCTGCCTCTGTATCTCAATTGTCAAGATTACAGGTGTGATCCAACACACCTAGCTTAGAATAATTCTAAAAATAGAGGACTGCATACTGAAAAGCACAACATAAAATAATGTGTGACTGAAAGTAGAGAATATTTGTGAAATTGCAAATATTGAACAAAATGATTATAAAAATACACTTGCAAATTTAGACGTTTCCTTTAAAATAGTAATTATAAATCTTTAAGTCTGAATATTCATAATAGAAAAGAAGTCTAATACATTGGAGAAAAGAACTGAGTCAAGAAAATAAATTAACAATGGAATAAAATAAATAGGAAGAAAAGTAGGTTTGAGGTTAAGAACAGAAATGAATAACATTGAAAATCAGAATAAAATAGACAGGACTAACCTGCCAAAATGTGGCACTCTTCTGGAAGAGTGATACCATATTCCAGGGAGTGATGAAGAGGGAAAGAGAAAAGGCAGACTGGAGAGAGGGCTCCAGGCTCAGCAGTTAGGAGCTTTCATCGCCCTTGAAGAGGATGCAGGTTTGGCTCCTAGCACCCATATAATGGCTCACAAACGTCTGTAACTCCAATTCCAGGGGTTCTGATGCCTTTTTTATGGCCTCTACAATCACTGAACATGTGGTGCACAAATGTACAACACAAATATTAAAACCAAATTAATCTTTAAAGAAGGAGGAAAGACAAAAATGACCCTAATGATAGATGCAGCAGAATTTAAAAAGCATAATCTGCTGAATTATATGCAAAGAAGAGAAAATATGGATGAAACACAAATTTCTTAAGAGAAATTTATCAAAACAAATTATGGATAAAATATGCAAATGAGTTCTAGACCAACTGGGGATATAGGTAAAAAAAAAAATCAATCAAACAATATCCCCAAAGAAAAGAGTAATGGGGCTGGAGAGATGTCTCAGTGGTCAGGAATACTTGCTGCTCTACAGAGGACCCAGTTCAGTTCCTAGTACCAACAAAGCAGCTCATAACCTTTTGCTTTTTTCTGGCCTCTGTGAGCATTGCACACATGTGGTACCCATACAAACATGTAGGCAAAACACTCATGCACATAAAATAAAAATAAATATTAATATAAACCCAGTTAAGGAAATAGAGTTAATAAAATTTTAGAAATTTTAATATGTTTAAGATAAACAGAAAAAAAATCACACACATAACACTTTATATGAAGATATAATTTTACAAAAGGCAATAAAAAAGCCCAAGATTAAATCTAATGAAAATGTAAGGAGTTTAAGAATAAATATACTTGTTGATGTGATATAGAAAACTATAACTTACTGTTAGCCATTGAAGTAAGCAGGTCCCTTTAGGGACAAGCTCCTGTATTAAGTGTCCTTTCCTTTATTTTCACTTGAAACTTTATGATGCAAGGTAAGCTTAATCAGAGACATTATTGCCCATTATTTTAATCCTTGAACATGTACTTCATGACCTTTAACTGAGCAAGTGTAGGAATGGGCCAATCTCTAAAGTATTTTCCTGTATGAGTATGTATAGGCTGCCTGTATTAGTCATATTTCTCATTTGCTGTGACAAGGAAAGGTTTATTTGGCTCACACTTTCAGGGTCCTTAGATGACAATATTCCCAGGAAGATGGGACCAAATGTTTACTCACTCCATATACGGAGCCAATGACAAACCAAAGTAACCATATTACCAAAGTCCAACTTGATGACTCACTGAGTTTGTTGGAGTTACTTAGAGGAGCATGGAGACTCACAGGGAACTGCATCACAGAAATCCCATCCAGCATGGGTGAGACCCATGAAAATTGGAACACTGAGCTCTCTTCATGATTGGCAGGCAAGAATAAGTCAGTGTCTCCTCTCTTGGATAGTCCTTACTGCACATATATTATCTTGGGCCTGAAGGGGCTTTGTACATCTAATAAGTTTCAGGTACTTCCTGAGACTTGCAAGTTGTTTGCTTTCTGGGTTTCCCAGAACCTCCCTACAGAACTTTCTAAATCTTAGTGCCCTTCCCTCCAGGATGGAATGTTTCAATTTAGAGCAACTTCTTACACAACAAGAATACAGCAGTCCTTGTTGGGGAACTGTTGCAGACAGGCAGCTGCATGTACAGTCAAGGACCAAAGAGAGATGAAAGCTAACTTCTATTCAGGCTGGGATGGCTCCATCTACATTCAGGGTGGATCTTTCCTGCTTTATTAAAGCTTTCTGGAAGCACAGTACACAGATCCAGAAGTGTGTTTCTGGGTTATTCTAAATCCCATGGAGTTAATGAAGATCAATGATCACATGCCTGAGTAGATGCTTCCTTTGTTCATGGAGGGCATTGCTTTGAAAATAATTCCAATGATATCAGTGTTTTATCTTTTGCAAGTAATTTCTCCATCCTTATGTCCTGGATGAGCTTCTTTTGGCTTTGTGCTCGTCTGTATACAAACCTATAGCATTTGGTTCTATTAGTAAAAAGTATTAAAGAGGTGCTAAATAAGTGGATGGTTATTAACAAATAGAGTAAGTACAATAAATATCAATCTCCACCGATCCTTAGATTGATTATAATTCCTACAAAATTTATTTTATTTTTATATTTTTTGGATGTGTATGTGTGTGATGTGTATGCTTGTGTCCATGCTCAAATGTGTGTGTACATGTTAGTGATGAATATGCACGTCTTTATGTGTAACATCAGGAATCTTCTTTAATTTCTCCCCACTTTATATTTTGAAGCAGGTTCTGTCACTGAACCCAGAGCTTATTGACTTGCTGGTAGCTAGCCAGCTTGCTCTGGTGATCCCCTGCCTCTGCCTTCCATTAGGGTTAAGATTAAATGCTGTTCCCCAAGCCACTTGGCATTTGTGTGGGTGCTGGGGATCCAAACTCCAGTCCTCATACTCAGATAGCCCACTGAGTTATTACCTCAGCCCCATGCTTCCTGTAAGATTTAAAAAAAAAAAAAAATACCACCTGAAAAGGAGACTGTAGCTTGCATTTGAAAAGCGGAATACCATGACCTCATTTTCCCACTTACAATGAAGTAATTATCACAGAGAATTTAGCAATAAGAGAAGAAGCAGACTCATGTTTGTGAAACTTAAAATACAGTAATAGAACCAGATGTGCCTGCCTTTAATCCCAGCACTTAGGAGCAGGGGCACTCAGTGAAAAAGAGGCCTGCCTCGTCTACATAGTGAGTTCAGGCCAGCTGGGGCTATAGGGAGATCTCGTCTGAAAATAAAACAAAACAAAATAAAATAAAACAAAAAGAAAGTACAATAATGACACACTAGAATTTAGGATAGAGATTACCCCCAGAGATGGAACACTTCATTATTAAAAAAAAAATCCCAATGACTTGAAGACTAATGTGAAACGTTTATGAAGTTTAGGAGAGAATTCTAAGGGGAATATTTTTTTGTTTGCTTGTTTGGGTTTCTTGTTTTGTTTTGTTTTATGAGACAGGGACTTCCCATAGCCCCAGCTGACCCGGAACTCACTATGTAGACCAGGCTTACCTCAATCTCACAAAGATCTGCCTGCGCCTCCTGAGTATGGGATTAAAGGCATGTGCTACCATACCTGGCTCAGGGTGAGTATTTTGATATCTCATAAAGGAAGGGCACTTTGGAAAAGTTCCAAAACTCACCATAAAAGAACATTGATACATTTTACTTAATTAAAATCAGGAGCATATGTTCATCAAGTGATACCAGAAAAATTGTCAAAAGACGATGCTAAATTTAGAAAAACCTGTTCCCTACTGGGTCAGTAAAAGATGGGTTGTACTTGAAGTTTTCAAAGCACTGCTTAGGGTAACCTGTTTAAAAGTCATGAAATTCAACAGAAAAGTAACCTAAAACAAGGAAGAGCCAAAAATGTACAATTCAATAGTCCATTTATGTAAAAAATGATCAATGGCTTTACCAAGAGAAGGAAAACAAAATTAGTATTATAATGAAATAACATTTTAAAACCAAATACTTGCCAAAAAATAGTTTCTCAGTATATGTATAACTTTGCAGAGTAATTTGTAATCCCTTGCACTCCTGCTAGATTGTAAATGGATAAACAGAGTCAGTCTTAATGAGTACACGGTATAATCATTCAGCTGCACTACCAACTAGTTCAGATATATAGGACTAATAAACAGGGTTTGTCATTACTGCATTATACAGTAATCCTATAGTAGGGGTTTTCTAAAAAGAAAAAAAGGACAAAAAAATGGTACTTTAATAATTCCATGGATAATTCTGTTGTGTTCTTAATAGAAATATTATATAGCATTGAAAATGAATTACCTACAGCAACACAATGTGTGCTTAAGCTGGATTATGTGAGGTCAGGAAATATTAATACAGAAAATATTTTCAAAGGAGGCCATGCATTACTCCCAGGCTAGCAACAACATAGGTCTAATTTTCCTTACAATAAAAGGGGACTAAGGAGAGAAATAATTACTTATATCTATTGTGGGCAGATGTGAGCAGAGAGTCACCTCGAGGTATTTGTGGCCTCCAACTAGGGGAACAGTTACCTTGAGGAGACCCCAAGGGAGGAAGTGGTAGAATAAGTCTCCCCATTTCACTCTTTCCTTCAGTGGTATACTGGAAGATGTCTATTCTGAATACCATGGCCCCTCCCTTGGGGTGAGGCAAAAAGAATGAGTTCATCCAGGGACTTCTTGGGAGTAAAGAAGACAAAGCCTCTAGATATATGGTGGAGAGGTGAGGCAGAGACCATGGTTCAGAACAGTTCTGGGACAAGAGGATCCTGGGATCCAAGGGAAGAGTAGTCCTGGTGAACCATCAGCTCTGTCAAGGATGTTGATTGCTTGTAAGCAAGGACTCTGGAGCACTAACCCCTTGTGCCACGGTCCCTGTGAACTGGAGAGAGATTTGCCCTGGAGGACCTGGCCAGCAGAAAGTCTGGCTGGGACTCACGGAAGAGAGAAAAAAGAGGGAATTGAGACGAGTCCGTGAAGGCATGATTTGTGGGAGTGTTCAGGGAAAAGGGGAAAGATGAGAATTATCAAAACGTCTCATAGGTTTTGTTTTATTTGGTTTAATTTTTTTTTTTAATCCTTGGAAAACCAGGTATTTGGGAATTCTCTTTGTAGTTTGTTTTTGAAGAATAAAAAGACTTCTTAGGTTTTTTTTTTCGGTTTTAGGCAGATATTTATTGTCTTTCCTGAGTTTGATTAGATACAATCTGTAAATGTGAGACATTTTGATGTTGTTGCTTATCGAAAACATGAAGTTGGTAATAAATTTACTATGTAGTAATGGTGTTACTGTATTTCAGTGACTCCATGCTGTGTGAAGTTTGATAAAAAATTTCCTCTAAGCAATTACATATGCACTAAATGTAACAAAGATAAAATTTATTTTGGAAGTGTTCAGCCATGTATGTTCTTTTATTGATCACACTGGGTTCTTTCACCATGGCCACATATAGGCATTCTCTCCTACGAACCTATGGAACATTACTCTAAAATAATTCTGAAGGAAGGAAGCAACTAAATTGTATATTTTTTTCAACCACGATACAAATAGCTTTTAAAGATGTAAACTGGATACTGCTCTTGAAGTTAAAGCCATCGGAGACCTAATTAGTCATCCTAGAGATGGCCACAGAATCTTGTTCAGGTCACATTAATTTTTGTTTATTCACCTTTGAGAAATTTTCCTGGAGGAGCTGTCAAATTTTGCTACCCCCGGAAAGGCTCCGACTGAAACATGGTAACTACTATTTTATACAGATATAATGCATAAATATATATATACATATGTATTATATATATAAATATAAACACAGGTGTGTCTATATGTTTATGTGACTTGTGCATATGTGAAAATGTGTGTGCCTGCTTGTGCTGTATTTCCCCAAAACATGACTTGCAGAATAAAGTTTAGTGACTCAATCCCCAGCAGGCTGCCTGCCTGACCAGAGAGCTAATTAGTTTTGTAAAATCTTGAATTTCCGTGATGGACATGCAAGAAATTAGGGGTTTTTCAAAGATTACCTAAACGTAAACTTCAAGAAGTTTAACATTAGTAACTGACATGAAGTATTGACATAAGGGTTGATTTATGCTATTTGAAAATGAAGCATCATCAAAAAGAGGTAGCAAGGGGCTTTGGAATTTTGAAGACAGGAGTCCGTTTTGATGGGGGGCCAGAGAAGTGGCTTCTATGTATACAAATGATCTGTGACTTGTGTCTTCAAGAATTATCGTTTCTTGGTCATGTAGAGACGAGTTTCTGGGAAGGAGACCTCTGGGCAGAAGGATGTGAATTCTCCTCTACCTGCAGGGGACCCTTATCAAATAAGGATTCAGTTGCCAGAAGCTAGAAATTTAGTGTATTTGGAGTGGGCTGGAGTTGTAGATCAGTTGGTAGAATGTTTGTTGAGCATGCAGAAAATCCTGGGCTCAACTTCCAGCATGGCTTAAAACCAAGTCCTTGCCTGTACTTCCAACACTCTTCTCCAGAAGTGAAGGCCAGACGGTCAGAAGTTCAAGTTTATCCTCGGTTAAGTACTCAGTGTCTTAGGTTCATTTCAAATCTAAGCACTTGTGGGGATACTTTTTTTAACACATCTTTCAATAATGACAATGTATTCATTTACATACTCACATATTATTGCATGTGATCATATATTGTCTTATATATGGTAATTTATGTATATAATATGCACCGCACCAAGAGTATGGCATTTCTGAAACTTCTCTTGCTCTGATCTCCAATCAGGTACCTTAGAACTAACCACCTTTAGGTCTTTGGGGTTTTGGGTTTAGAATTTGTTGCTGCAACTGAAGCAAAGCATCTGTATTGCTCTTTCTCAGTTTTCTCTAAGAGTACCATTCACTGACATGAAGATGAGAATTTTAGCTTCTGTAAATTAATCCTCTGTATTCATCTTTTCTGCCTCTCTTTACAATATTAGTTATTATGTTACCATTTTTATTCAATCATCTTTTATATTTAGTCATGAATAAAACAAAAAAGGTCTGGTATATATGTATATATGGCATAATTTTTCTCATCTTTGTGTGTGTTTGATGTGTATGTATTTGCGCATTTATGAGTGTATGTGTGTGAGTATGGGCAACCACCTCCATGCTATAACATGCATGCAGAGGGCAGAAGACAACTTCAGGTGTCAGTCCTAGCCTTCTGGCATGTTTGAGACAGGATCTCTCATTTACAGCTACTGTTCAGGCTAGCGGGCCCATGAACTCCCAGAGGTTCTCCTGTCTCCCTCTCCCATCCTACCTAGGAGCTTGGGGGTTACAGATGTGTGCACTATTAGGTACAGCTTTGTGTGGGTTCCAGGGTTATGAGCTCAGGTACTCATGCTTACATGGTGAGCACTTTATCAAACATTCAGCCATCTTCCCATTGCTCAGCATTTTGTTTCTTTTTCAGCAATGTGAAAGATAGAGCCCAGAAACTTGTGCATGCTGTATAGACACTTTACCACTGAGTTACACCCCCAGCCTGTCTTTGTTCATTTGTTTGAGATAGGGTCTCATATTTGGCTCAGGCTGGCATTGAACTTGCACTCCTCCTGCCTCACCCTCCAACGTATTGGAATTAAAATGCATCTCTATGTTCAGCTAGCATGACTTTTAATCTTCTCCATCCTCATCCCCAATCTCATTCCATGTCTAAGCACTTCACAAATAACTACTATTCTTTCTTATGTGTTTATTACCATTTTTCTTGGTTTATACTCCTACCAAATATCTATAACTTTAAATAACATATCCTCTCCTTCACTGTGATTTTAAACTTGGCATACATAGACTTAAGATGAATGTCTTTTTCTCTAGCTCACTCTTCCTGCTCGGTTTTCATCTGTGAGATTCATCCAGGTGGCTGCATTCTGCTATAATTCTGTAATTTTTCCTGTTGTATAGAATTTTTATATGACCAAAACCAATTAGGATACCTTTTCTATTGTCCACACACATTTGCATTAATTCCAATATATTTACTAAAGTAAATAATGCTGCATTGTATATTCTTGAATGTGTTTCTTATGCATGAGAATGTCTCCAGGGCAAAGGCAAGGGATGTTTCTCTAAAGAGCGAGACAGCAAATATCATTAAGTTTTTCAAGCCACCCACTGTGTGTCACATGCAGTTCATTTTTTTGTTTGATTTTTGCCACCATTTACAAATGTGAATCCCTAGGTATGAGTAATACAAAGACTTTCTCAGAATGTTATTGGTCCCAGCCATACCTCTGCTCTATAGTAATAGTTCTGATTCATTTTGGAATGATTCACACAGTAAGCTAAACACTGTATATTGCATTCTCCCCTCACACATATGTATATACAAGTATACAAGTTGTTTCATGACATTATAGTTATGCTTATTCTCTGTGTTGTTTCTGTTCTGTGCCCTGAGAATTCTTACGGTGATTAAACAAGCAAATTTTACAGTCTGCTAATAGAAGCTGACCTGCTTTATGCTTTCCAAATTGAATTCTTAGTTCCTAAGGCAGCCACAACTTTTTTTTACCATGTAAAGATAAACATTTTTTTCAAAGTGGATGTTACAATCTATTCTTTCAGAAGTAAAAGATTTCTTTGATGTGGGTAATTCAATCAGAATTGTACATGGCAACTTTCCATTAGAAAGTGTTGGTTTTTACTTAAAAAATTAGTTGTGGTCCAGACACACATAACTCAAAGCTTATTTTAACAATCTTTAAACATGCAGTTAAGTGGCATTATAAGTTCATGAGAATTACCTCACAATTCTTACCATCATTCATCTCCAGAATTCTTCGTGTTGCAAAACTAAAATTCTATAAATTGCTACTCTCCCTCCCTGGCAACCATCCTTCTGCTTTCTGTCTCCATGACTTGATTACTCTAGGGGCCTCACACAAGTAGAACCACATAGTATAATAATTAATTTAGCATACTGTGATTGAGGTCCAATTGTCCTGTAGCATAAGGTTTTAATTTTTATTTTCCAGAATTTAAATGACTAGGACCATGCTATATTTATTTGTTACTGATATTTTCCTTTCTGTGATATTCCTCCATCCTTCCCTCCCTCAAATTAATTTCCTTCCTCCATCCCTTCCTTTTCTTCTCCTCTTTCTGTCCTTTGATTTATTTATATATTTTACATCCTAATCTTTTTTGTTGTTGAGACAAGTTTTCCCTGTAGCCCTAGATGGCCTGAAACTGGCTATGTAGATCAGGCTGGCCTAGATCTCACAGAAATTCACCTGCCTTTGCCTTATGAGTACTCTGATTAAAGGCATGTGCCACCATGCCTAGCCTAAATGCTAATCTTTAAAAAAAATTATATGGGACTGAAGAGACGGCTCAGCAGTTAAAAGAACTGGATGCTCTTGTAGAGGACTGGGGTTCAATTCCAGCATCCACATGGCTGCTAACAACTGCCTGTAACTCCAGTTCCAGGGATTCCAACTCCCTGCCTCTTTTGACCTCCAGAACTGTAATACCTATAGTCACCCTACTATGTATAGCATACCAACATTTAATAAATTATTTCACTGTAAAAGCTACACTTTGTGGCCTAGTTACCATTATGAAGTTCTTCTCTTCACTACATTTTTTATTGTAAGAATTTCCCATTTTCTTGTTCAGTTTATGAGGTATATTTTGGGAATGACTTTTATAATATGGACATGCTCTGGACAAATGGCTTTTACCTTGCAACCAAAATATCAATTTTATGTTTTGAGATTATTTAACACTATCTTATAACATAATAACTTAAATTGTTTATAATGTACAAAAAAATTTTAGGCCTTGGGCTCCTCTTGTCACCTGGATAATTAGCCTTAGTCTATGATGACTCTTCCCTGCCCTTGACCCAGAACAGTGTATGAATGTGTGTATGGTTTTCATAGCAAGCAAGTACTGCAAACAGCAGATAATCATTGAGAATAGCAAAGAGTATCCCATTTGTGTTTCAAACACTGTGGATTAAATGATTACATTTGTTTGTACTTGTATGGATGCTGTTCTAGATCAATAGGGGACAGAAAGGGCAAAATCCTTCTGAGAACATAAGGATTGACTTTTCTTCCTCATTTCACACTGGATGTAGAATTTCAATGAAAGAGAAAGGAAAGCCTTTGTTTGAGAGCATAGTTCTAAGAGAGTTCTGAAGGAATGGGTTCTTGGCTAAAATGGATGTTAAGAATCAGGCTGTTTTACTTCAGGTATCGCTATAATGTGGCATCACACAACACTGAATTCTGATGCCCCATGTAAGGAAGAGTCTTTCTACTCTGAGTTCACAGATCATCACCTAGAGAAGTCCTAAGAAAAAGAGAATTATAGGGTGTCCCCAGTCACACACAAGCATAAGTCATATGACAATGGAACACAAGGCTTTCTTGCCAGCTCATGCCAAGAAGTTTTCATCTCCTTCCTTACCAGCCTGAACTGCAAGGATCAAGCTCTGAAACTGTACTTTCATTTTCACTTTCTGCTTTCACTATAGGGATCTCTTTGTCCCATGAATTGCATGAGCATTCATGTCATTTAGATTCATTAATTTACTTAAGTGAATTGGAGCTAATGTCATAAGAGGAAATGTATGAGTTTTGAAATAAGTAGCTGGAGCTAATGTCATAAGAAGAAATGTATAAGCTTTAAAATAAGTAGCATGCCTGGTCCCTGGCTGCTGCAGAGGACAGATATGTAGGGTCTTAATGCCTGCTTTGTCTTACCTGCATCTCCAGACCTGTGTTTATAGAATATCCATACTCATTTGTTCCATGCCTGTCAGTATTTCTTTTTGCCTCATCATGCCCTGGCATCTCTCCTTTTGAGTTCACTTTCTAGTTACAATGACATAAATAGATTAAAGAGAGGAAGCATTCTGATGTCATCTCTTTGTAAATTCTGTATTCTCTAGATTTGGATACTTAATCCAAGATTGCACATGGTAAATCATACTGTCACTTTTCTAATCCAGATAGCCAGACTGCTTGCCTAGCCTTCATTAAAAGGAGAATTCACCTTGAACACTGTCATGTTTGCCTATGAATTATAATTTTTTAAAAAGGGGGTCAGAGGGAACAATTAAAGGGGTAGTAAACTTTCAACCTAAAAGGGAGCCCAATATCCTTCTTAACTTATATAATTATTCTAAGTTGATTGATTTCCCTGATACATGAGAGCCAATATTTACTCCAGAGGTTTTATGGATGGTGGATCCTGCACAAAGAGGATAAGATTAACCAAGTAGAGAACAAATAAATTAAATTAAATACAGTAAATTCAAGGAGTCACATTGGTAAAAGCAAATATATCCAGATAGGTTCTACCTTCTTTGTGGTCTTAAACAAAAAAGTATGAAATAGAATGAACCAGAAAATTCAAGTCTTGTTATTGTATATATTTTATTCATCATGTTTACTTATGTTACTTATGTTACAAATGGATGATCAGTCAGACCACCTAAACTGATATAATTGAAAACGATTCTATAAGTATATAATTTAGCTCATATATTTCAGTCTACCTACATATATATACATATATACTTCAATAAGTATATTATTTAGCTCATAGGTTTTAGTCTACTAACATATATACATACAGATATGTATATATGTCATTCTCATTCTTAATTAGGCTAAATAAGAATTCTAGAGTCCCTAAACTTTTCTAATTGTCCTTTCTCACATTTCATTCAACTGCAGAATAAGTATTATAAATCAAAATGTGAAAAAGTAAACACTGTCTATTGTCACTTAAATCTTAAATTTTATTAGGTATTCAACACTATGCTATGTTGAAGCAGATTCAACATGCTTTAACAAGTACACACACACACACACACACACACACACACACACACACACACGTTGTATTACATTTTCCTGGAGAATGAACATCTCATCACTATAGGTAGTTACCAACAACAGACAGACGAGACACACAATTTTACTAAAGTCCAACTTGGTGAGACCAATAAGTTTATATTCAGTTTCCTTACAGATACAGGTGAAGGATATTTTTACAGGAGCATGGTGACTCTTGTGGTGGTTTAAATGAAAAAGTCCCCCATAAGCTCCAAGTATTTGGAGATTTTGTTCCCAGTTGGTGGCACTGTTTTGGGAGGTTTGGGAAGGTTTTAGGAGGTGTGGCCTTGCTGGAGAAAGTATGTCACTAGGAGCAGGCTTTGAGAGTTCTTAATCCTTGCTGGATTTTTTAGTCACTCTCTGCTTCCTATGCCTGCTTGAAGATGTCGTTGATCCTTCTGATCGGTCTGCATCTTGCCACCGTGCAGCCCCACCATGATGGACTCTGGTTCCTCTGGAATTGTGAACTCAAGTAAACTCTTCTTCCTACAAGTTCCCTTAGTCAGGGTGCTTTATCACAGCAACAGAAAATTAACTAAGACAGAAGTTGGCACCAGAGCGTGGACTGTGTGCTGTGAAGAACTTGACCATGTAGGCTTTTGGAGGACTGTGGAAGACTTTAGAGGTTAAGGTAGGAAAAGCGTTTGATTGCTATAAGCAGAGCTTAATGGACCATTCTAGTAGGAGCCTGGAAGAATGTAGTCCTAAGAACAATGTAGTTCCTGAGGGAAATAAGAATTTAAGCAGCACTTGGAACATTTTGCCAAAAATCTCTGGCTGGAGACTACCCATAGCCTAAGAGCTTGCCTGAGGCTAAGTTGCAAAGGAATGAACTAATTTCTTTGATGGGGGAAATTTCAAGACAG
>NW_008345054.1:318732-325142 GCF_000622305.1 Nannospalax galili
GCCCAGCTAAACCTCCAGCTTGTGAAAGGAAAAGCTGGAGGGGTTTTCTACTTGTAGAAAGCCACAGCAGAGAAAAGCTGGGAATGTGGATGAAGCAGGTCCAGTTCTATCCCAAACTTGCAGCCAAACTTGGCAGTGTTGTTCACCTGGTGCTGGCTTTAGAGGTGGAAGATGCAAGAGCGAAGGGATTATTGGTTCTTCCTCCATGGTTTCAGACAGCCACTAAGGCCATGTAGCATGCAGCAGATCCATTAGACATTGCCAAGGAGCCTTTTCTAACACTCGAAGCAATCTCTTAACTGTAAGCTCCAGTAAAATCAAAAGACAAATTACGTACTTCCAACATACAATGGAACTTTATATCCAAAGCTTTTAGATGACTCAGCTCCTCCAGCTTTGCTGCGTGCAACATGCATCTCTCTCTTGGGATGGTACTACTTCTTGTATGCAGATCTCCTTGGCAATGTCTCATGTCAATGTATCTAGAATGTCTTTTTGGGGGTCTCCACTGTCAACCAGGCTTCACCTTCCTAGCTTCATGCAATGACCTATCAGGGCCTCTTGGCTTATCAAGGCCTATTGTATGCAGGCATACCTCTACGATTTCACTGTAGGAAGTGATCTAAGTCCCATAAAATGATGGGATTGAAAGTTCTGAATTCAGGCCGGCTAGTTTTTATCGTTTGTATTTAGGCCAAATTTGGGTGCATAAGCAGATCAAACATTTGTTTAGGCTTTAGTTTGGTAAAGCTGGGGTGTGAGAGACTTTTTCTGAGACAGGCTGATAGGCTATCTTTTGGGAATGATAGTTGATACCCCATAGTAAGCAGTGTAAGTAGGGAGAGGGGAAGGTTCATGGCAACAAGGCTTCCCCTGGTGTCAGAGAAAGGCCAGAGAGGCAAATATCCTGGAGGCAAAGAGCTAGCAGGGTTTTGGTGCAAAGATTAAGTGTTCCCAGGTCTGAACACCAAAATAGAAAGGCAGGGACCCCACATCCAGGAAGGAGATAATTAGGGCACCTCTGAATGTGCCTGGATCCTTACTTTCTCTGTCTTCTGAGTTAGAAAGCAACTGGAAATGGCAAAGTCTTCCAGCAAATTTGCAAGGGCCTCTGGATTGGAAGTTGATGGTGAAGAGAGAGAATACAAAAAAATTAAGATATGTCTCTTCCCTGGTTCCCTGAGTCAATCCAATATGACTTGCAGAGCAAAGTGCTTCCCTGCCTATGTGGCAATGAGGTTGCAAGAAATCATGGCCCCCAAATGGGGTGAGGTCCATTTAGCTGAAATAAGCTCAGGGGTGATTAGAGTCTGACAGGGGAGAAGGAAAGGAGGGGAGAAGAGGCATTAGAGAGAGGATTTTGTTCAGAGAATCCTCCTGGGTTTTGGCACCAAAATGTTAGGAATAGAAGTGGAAAGAGCTGCAGGAAGAAAAAGCAGCCAACCTCAACAATTCAAACTGTATTAATCAATGAGGGGGGAGCTGAACAGTGGCAACTGGCACAGCAACTGATTCAAATGGCAGTGTGGTTTATTTGTTTGTATGTAGTGATAGAGTTATGGGGATTGGTATTTGTAATGGGACTAGGGCATGATAAAGGTGTAAGGAGAAGTTTAAGTATCAGGAATCACTTAATGCCTGGGAATAATATGTTCCCAGGTCCTAGTTTCGAAATGGGCTAACAATGCTCTGATAAGGCTCATCAGTGGGAATCGTTTATGACTGGTCAGGTTTATTTATTTATTTTTTTGTGCAATCTCTCTTTAATGAACAATCATCATTATTTGTAGATTACATATTTGCAAATTTACTTCTTGACAAAATTTATCTGCAATCCCTAAATCAGTCAATATTCAATATCTACAGTAATTTCTTAGTTGTATAAGGGCATGTGAAGAGTTGCAAAAAGGAATTTTCTTATATACATATTCCAAGCTGAGCTTGAACAAGGTGATCCCCTGCCGTGTAGTTTAACTCTCATACAGCTATTCCTTTTTAGTGGTCAATTTGAGGGTACGTGTTTCACATTTTTGTGTCTGTAAGTACAATGTTAAAGTCTAGTGTTCCTCAGTGGAAGAAAACAATGATTGGCCTTAAAGAGGAATTGTTCTGTCAAATATGCTTTGTTTAGGCAAGTTTCACTCAGGCATCAAGATCTCAGACATCATGAAAAAAGAAGGGCAAATTTATTCCTTGTGTTACGGGAGATTTGGATGAGTCCTTTCCTGCTCACCAGATAACACTGAGAGATTAGGGTCCCCTCTTGAGGTTCTAATTAGTCTCATTAATAAAATAATTTAAGAACTCATGCAAATGGAAGCTCAAGGGTGTTTTATTAGCATTTAAAAGAAAAACACCATGGCAGGCAAGCTGTAAATCTCAAAGGCTGCCCAGAGAGAGGGGGAATGGAGAAAAAAATGAAAAAAGGCTATGCCATTTGAGTTAAGCAGGAGTCAGGATCAGCCAAGTAGTGGCAGGCACCCTAATGGTGGGGACAGAGACTTATGGAAAGAGTAAAACCAAACCATTAGGGAAAGAATGCTTAGGGAAAAAAAAGATAGAAGAAAAGGAAAAGTTACATTTTTCTGAGGGCAGCCCTGTAACCTACTGTACTAGGAGGTAGGAATTCTGGGAAGTAAAAGTACATTATCTCATTAAAGGACTATCTCTTCCTCATGGTTTAAGATAAACCTGCTTTCCTAGGAGTGGTTCCTTGGCCAGGTATTGACCAGTCCAATTGGAATGTCAGATCTTTACCTAGACCAGAGGTTTCATTCTGTTGACCAGACAGAAATAGTTTCCCCTTAATGGACTTTTCTGCTGCTGTGTCAGTTGTACTTAGAACACTTTGGAAAGTACTAAATTAATCTCTACAGTGTTAGTGATGCAATGGAAAAGATGGCAAAAAATTGCTGAATTTGTGGAAGAAGATGATCCCTGATAAGAAAAGGTAAGAACTTTAAGCACAGGTTAGGTGGTGCCTGCAACATACAAGTTCCAAAGGTGATGTAGCACAGAAAATGAGAAACATATTGATGACAATGTAGATTATGCAGTTCAGGAGGATGCAAAAGAATTAGGAGAACAAAAACCCCACTAAGTGATGGGCGGAAAAGAAATGTATGGGAAAGAACAGTGACTGATTTAATTTACAAGGATATTCACGAACTCACACAATACAAAGAGTATTTTAACTGAAGAAAAGGTAATCGCAGGCTAAAGGGGATTTAACCATGTATTTCTCTCATAAGCAGTAACAAATATTTGGCAGTTTGCTAACTCATTGTTCATACTGACCTGGGTGTTAACCATTGTGGAAAATGAAAAATGTGCAAGTGCACACGTGTTTACAATGTGATTTTAAAATGGTTAAGCATAAAGTTAAAATGGTGAATATTATAGAAATTTAAGGTATATTTCTGGTCTCAGAAGCTATTTTCTACTCTTACATTGATTAACATCTCCTCTTCCCTTTGTTCACTTTTTTAAAAAAGTTATTGCTTGATTTCTTGAGACAAGTGCTTGTTATGTAGCCTAGGCTGGTTTTGAACCTAGGATCCTCCTTCCTCAGTTTCCTATGTCCTAAGATGACAGGTGTATCACCATACCAAGCTTCCTTTACTCTGCATCACCTTCACTCTCTTCCTCTCTCTCTCTCTCTCTCTCTCTCTCTCTTCATCAACCTCTTACTGGACTTTGAAGATCTCTCACTAGCCACTCCATATCTATTAAACGTTATTTCTTTCGGTGGTTGGTTTCTTTTGCTTTTCTCAGATAGGGTCTCACGCTATAGGCCAGGCTTGTCTCACACTGTCAGCATCCCCTGTCTCAGCTTCTTGAGTAATGAGACCACTGTCATAAGCCATCATAACCAAGAATCCTCTTTTTTCTTTGAGGTTATCTTTTAGTTCTACATCTTGGGTAGTGTTCTTTATTTCTAAGTCTTCCCCTGTTTTTTCTTGGGTGGTTTAATTTTAAATAGTAGCATTTTGCATTCTTAACATTTTATTTTTCTCCATTATTCCCTTTTTATAATAGCTGGTCCCTATCTTATGGATATAGTATGCATTGAAAATATGTTGAAATACACATGTAAGTTGGAGAACACAAATGCTACTGTGTGTTCCATGTCTGTAATGTGTTAGAGCTTGTGGATCAAGGGGAGAGGTGGTCTGAGTATGCCCACTTTCTCCTTAAATACCAATATAGGATGAATGCTTTTCTTGATTGCTAGCTACTATACAGATATTTTTACCAGCTGCATCTATTTATGTCAGATACATGCTCCTTGTTTAAAAATAAGTCTGAAAATGATTAAAGTATATAAGTTAAAAAGTAGATGTTCTCTGTTCAGCATGGAAGAAGCCAGAGCAGTTGGCATCCCTATTCCCTATTGGCAATTTGGGTAACCCCTTCAGAGGATGGTGTAGATAAGAATAGGAGGTAGGAATTGGCTAAGCAGTTAGGGTAAAAAGACCCCAAAGAAATGTAGCCAGTTTCTTGGCTAAAAGCCAAAATGTCCTTGGGCCTGTTAGCAACATACTCTGTTCCAAGGCCAAAAATGTCAAGAGTATTTGGGAGCGTGTATCTAATCCTTAAAAGATTTTAGGGTTACTTCTTCAGAGGGGGGAATGTTGGAGGGGAGGGGGTGGGTACAGATTTGATCAAAACACTTTATATGCATGTATGAAATTCTCAATAAAGATTTTGTAAAAATTAAAAAAAGAATAATAAAAAGTAGATGTTCTCTTATTCTGTCTTGTTTATCAGCTCCGTTCCCTAGTCCCAACTACTGTTTAACACTATAAAATGGATCTACCTGACCATAACTCATTTTTCTCTCTTTATAGACTTGCCTTCTTAGTTCTTTAATTAATTCTCCTCTTTAATTTTAGTATGTTAAAACTAATTTCAAACTTTTGTAAAAGTTACAAGAATAGTGCAAGGAATGCCTGTAAGGTAGTTCAGGTTTTTATTTCTTGAGGAAACCTCTGTAATATTTTCCATAATGACTGTGGGGCTAATTCATATTCCCACCAACAGTGTGCAGGGGCTCTGTCCTTGCCAACACTTATTTTTCATCATTTTGATAAAGGCCATTCTAGCAGGTGTGAGGTGATATTTTATTGTTTTGTGTTTACATTTCTCTAATGATTAGTGGTACTGAATGTGCTTTTATTTAGCTTGTGGCCATTGGTGTGTTTTCTTTTAGAGAAATATCTGTCAGTTTTAGTGCATATTTTTAAATCAGATTATTTGTTTTCTTGCTATTGAGTATTTGAGTTCCTTATGCATTTTCCCATTAATACTTTATCAGATAATGTGGATTTAAGTATTTTCTCCCTTTTTCAGGAGGGAATATTTGCAAGGCACTATCTGTGAGTTATCTCTAGTCTTCACTAATTTATTTCCTCCACCATATTGTCAACACAGAATCACAGTTTTCACCCCAAAGGGATAAGAGATATTTAACTTAGAGCAAAATCTGAGTGTCCACAGATTCAGGATACCACAAATACCATGTTCAAATATGATAAAAATTTCATGACTTGTTCATAGTTATAGAACAAATGAAAGTCATTTTATCAAAGCACTTTTAAGGTACACTGGTAGATACATCAGGTCAGCAGGTTACAGCAAAGTAGAGAAATATCTACTATGATATTTCAGATGCTGTCTGACGACATTCTCATTTTAGGTTGGTGGAAGCTAATGGTTTGTTAATCCCCCCTTGCAATTCACTTGTTAGTCACAAGGGTATTACGTCAGAGGCAGAGGGCAATGAATGACTCATAAGAGTGATAAAGCTAGCACAAGATCACTTGGCCCTGTATCTGCAACATTACAACTCTCCATATTCAGGAAGTTCTAATCAATCAATCACTGTTGCAGAATCTATAATGTCAGTGTGGATTTTTCTAGGAACTTCCATTCACGTGATCTCATACTCTCACCTCCGGCTATATAGTCAAAGGTACTGAAATCAATACGTTGAAGATATTCATGCAGGTTCACTGCAACATTATTCATACATGTAGCCAAGGTAGAGAATAAACCTAAATATCCATCAGTGAATGATTAGAAGCAATTAAGATCAAGTTATTGATCAGAGAATAAGGTGTTAGTAAGGGAAAATAATATTTGAGACCTGTTGAAAAGCTGTGTGATAATTGTCAATTATAATGTCTAATGTATAATTATATAACTAAGATTAAATTTGAAATTTCTCACCATAAAAGTGACAACTGTGCAAGATGATGGATATGTGAATTTCCATTCCACGTTGTACACATGTATCAAAATACATTGTACACACGAATGTGTAGGTATGAGCTGCCAATCAAAAATAATACCTACAAGAATAATAAAATAATGAACTACATGGATAAACATCCAAGATATATTAATAA
>NW_008345054.1:325255-357558 GCF_000622305.1 Nannospalax galili
AGGTTCTGTGCATTTTAACTCTAGATATCTATAAAAATAATATATTTTAAAATAAATGTCTATGCGTTTTACCCATACAGGTGTGTATTAATTTGCTAGGGATCATAACAAAATACCACAGACTAGATGACGAAAACCACAGACTTTTCTCTCGTAGTTCTGGAGACAGGGATTGAAATGTAGAGGGCTTCCTTTTGCTGGGTCCTCTCTCTTTGGCTTATGCTAGTGTCCTTATCACTGTCTGCTCTCGATATCTTTCAGTTCTGTGCTCAGTGCCCTGGTGCATCATTAATCATCCAAATATAAGGACACTGGTTAGAAAGGTTTAGTGTCTACCTCTATTGCCTCTTTAAATGTCTGTCACCAAATATGTAGAAGTCTTTTGCTCACAGTTCCACTTTTAATAGTTACCCACAGTCCAAAATATTAAATGAAAAATTCCATAACTAAGCAGTATGTGAGTTTTAAATTGTTATGTAGAGTGACAACATTCCATCTTGAATGATCCACTCTGTCCTGTCCATACCATAGATTGTCTCTTTGTACAGTGTGCCTACACTACATGTGGAACCTGCCAGTTAGTCACTTAGTACTGTCTCAGTTTTCAGATCCTTGGTTGTAATATTGACATGCTTAAAATGACTTTTATTTTATTAAATACTGGCCCAAAACCACAAGAAGAGTCATAGTGGCAATTAAGCTATGCCAATGAACAAGCTGTAAACTGCTTCCTTCAAGTAAAAATACAATAAGACATTTTGAACAAAGGACTCGACATTCACATGCATTTCATTATAATTTTTGCTATAACTGTTCTATTTTCTTATGACTTGTAGTTGTTAATATCTTATTATGCTTAATTTATAAATTAAGCCTTATCATATGTATGTGTGTATAAGACAAAACGTAGTACACGTCCAATCCCATAATATGTGCAGTTTTAGGCATTGTTGAGGGTCTTGGAACACATCTTCTGTAGATAATGGAGAACCACTAAAGGCACATTTCAAAGTCACATGTGCTAGGTCAGAAATGTACTCCAGAATTTTAGGGAGAGATACATTTCAGTTTAAAATCCCCAGGTTCCAGGGGCTGGAAAGATGGCTCAGCGATTAAGAACAGTGATTATTCTTGCAGAATATCCGGGTTTGAATCCCACACCCACGTGGCAGCTGACAACTGTCTGTAACTCCAGTTCCAGGGGATCTGACAGCTTCTTCTGTCCTCCGTGGGAATTACACAACATGGGTGCACTTACCTACATGCAGGCAATACACGCACAGAGAGAGAGAGACTGTATTTTTTTCTCACAACTGGGAAATAAGCTGTAGACATGGATCCTTCTTACCTGTTAGTGTGTCAGTCTGCATATCCTAAAGTAAGTACATACTCTCATAAAATGACAGTATACCATTAAAATCAGAAATCAATGTTATATTATTGCCTTAATGTAATATTAATTGAATATTCTTATTCAAAGATCCACTCAAATTTTTGTTTGTCCCCAAATATTCCCAGAGCAATGATAAGTCGATTTTAAATCCTATGTACTATTTAGGTGTCAAGTTTCTTTGATATCCTTTTGTCTGCAAAATGCCTTCAATATTCTTGTCTGCTTTGATCACATGTTTTTGAATAGTACAGGCCAGTCTGTTCACAGAACACTCCCAGCTTAGGCTTGTCTGTTGATCCTCATGATTTGATTCAGATCAGACAACCTAGCAGGAATTCCACAATCCCGCTTCTCTGTGTGCATCACAGTAGGAGACACACAGAGACAGCCTGGCTCCTCGTCAATGTCATTAGGTTATACTACCCGGTAAAGATGACATCTGCCAGATTTTCTACTCAAGGTAAATCAGTAAGAATTTTTATTCATTAACTAATCTTAGTGGATGTTGTGGTTGTGTAGTAGTATGTAGTCTTCCTTTCTCCTGATTTTTGTCAGCATTTATTTATATACAGTGTGGGTTCTCTGATTCCTGGTTTTTGAACTTAAAAAAATATTGTGTTTATGAGTGTGTGTGGGGGTGTGGGGTGGGGGTTGGGGTGTCCTCAGAGGCCAGAAGAGAACACCAGATTCCCTGGAGCTAGAGTTACAGGTGGTTGTGAGCCACCTGAAGTGGGTGCTGTGAACAGAACTCTGGTCTGCTAGAAGAACAGCAAGCACTCTTTTTAAAACTTCATTTATCTTTTTTTTCAATTTTTTTTGTATAAGTGTTTTGCCTTCATGTATAAGTAAGTATACTCATGTATGCAATGACCAGAAGAGAAGGTTGGATCTCCTGCAACTGGAGTTATGAATGGGTGTTAGCTGCCATGTGGCTGCTGGAAACTGAACCCAGAAACCAATGCTCTAAAGCTTTGAGCCATCTCTCCAGCCCTGTGAGTAGCAAACACTCTTAACCACTGAACCATCTCTCCAGCCCTCCTGTTTCATTTAGTGAACTGTAATCTGTTGCTGTAATTATTTGTTCTAGTTCAATTGCTTTTCATACAACTCCTTGTGTTCTTTAGCATGGCAGCTGTTTTCCATGGGGAAAATGCTGCTATAGTTGGTCCCATTGTCAAGACAGAGATTGGTCGGAAGGGTGAAGAGTTAAGGATCAAGGCCCAAATCTTTCACACCGCATGACCTTGACAGTCTGATCTTATCCTGACCAGATCTTACTCATGTTGTCCATACCTGTCAGTGAAGAACTTGGCTTGTTCCCGGACTTGACCAATGGCTTTCTGTCTTTGCAGAAAAGATGCACAGGTATTGTTTGTCTTTTCAGGTGAGGTTCCTTACCTCCACCTTGATTTTGTCCCTCATTGAGTATTTTTGCTATTTTCTAAGACTATCTCTCATTTTCTCCTATACATGCCCTCTCCCTCACTTTTTTACTGAAAGTAAAAATGAGGTATTTTGAGATATAGTATTTTAACTGGTAAATAAATTTATAACTTCATATTTCCATGCAATGTTTCATAATTTAAAGGAAGAAATATTTTCACTTAATGTTCTGAGTAAAGGAAAATTAAGAACTAATTTCCTCAAATTTCACTGTCATTAAATGAGTTTATAATCAAATGTCGCATCTCAGGAGCTTCTAACTTGCTCTTACGATTGTGTCACTCCCTTTACTTGATTGGAAGGTCAGTTCCTAGTTCCCATTTTCTGATTGTATGCATGAATGAGTCCTTGGGTAGGAGTATTCCTTCTATGTTGGAATACTTTCCCCACCGTGTTAGGATTATTAAGTTAGACTTTGTAAAATGCTTGTTAAGCCACAAATGTTCTGTGCTCATAAAACCACACAAATGTCATAGTTAGAATTTGAAAATTCACATCAAGACTGTAAGACTGAAACAGACATGTCCAATTACTTTCTGTGGTATTTCCTCTATCTACAGGAGAAGTGGTGGAAAGAAATATCCATTTTTAAAGTAAGAAATTAAGTTGATGAGGGATGTGGCAAAAGTAGGATCTATGGCCTCTTCAGCCATGTGTATTTGGCTATGTTTACATATCACACAAGAATTCCCTCCCACTGAGTGGTCTTTAATTCCAATTACAAAGATATTGGTTACCCCCAAGATAAAAGTGCCACTACTGCACCAATAAAGATAATTTGCTGGTCAATCAGTGTGGTTTATCAAGCTTTACAGCTGGTTAGTACCATTGATTGGTTTTCTCCCTTGGCAGCTTGCGTAGCTTCCTCTGATACCATCAGAGTTAGTCTTCAGGGAGGAGACTTCAGGTCAGTTCCAACTTGATTGCTTCAATTCTTGTGTCTGAAGTGGAGCCTGTCTTCAGCAATAGGGTCTTACCTTCAAGTTACCTTCCAAGTTCTGAGAGGCATTCAAGGACTGTGGCAACAGCCTGTTTTATCTTGGGAGTCTCCTGGTGTACCTTTCATTCCTCATCAGAAAAGTTTCTTTCTGCAACAGACAGAGACTATTTCAGAGTTACAGAACTGGTCAAATGTAGAGTGTCTCTGAGATGCTTAACCCTAAGTGATACATCTTCAATGTAACCTACAAATAGGATGAATGCATGGCTCATCTCTCAACAGAGAAGTTTTCTTATGCAGCGGATGGTGATTAATACAGAAGCCCACAATTGGCCAATATGCAGAGAACAAGAGGTCACAGAGTGCATATCCCTGAATAGGACACCTATTTCAAGCATCTGCCTTCCACAGCTCAGGGATCACTGTGGAAGGGGAGGCAGAAAGATTCTAAGAGCCAGAGGGGCTGGATGACCACAGATAAATAGTCTTCTAAACAGCTTGTCAGTTACTCATATGAACTTTCAGCAATTGTGACAGCATACACAAGTCCCATGTAACCTCAAACCAGACAACATCCTAGCCTAGATGAGGGAAGTGGGTGAAAGAAATCTGAAACCCAACCTAAGGAAATTTGGGCAATTGATGGATGCTGAAATGGGAAAGAAAGTGCCTTATAGGGATGGGACTCTTAGTGGGTGGAAGACTGGACCCACATTGAAAGACATTTGAGGATAAGCCACATGATATTAAATTGGGGAGGGGGGAGTGGGAGGAGGTGTGAATAAGGAAGAGATTCTAAATATCATCAAACTATATTGTATGAAAATTACAAAAATCCAATAAAAAAAAACTAAAAAAAAATGAAAGAAATATCTACTTCTTAAGAAAGGCTATGGAACACAGAAATATTTGGAGAGGACTTCAAATATCAGAGGACTCAGTTAATGGTGAGGAACTGGGCTCTGCTGTGATAGCTCTCTCCCCTAAATGACAAGTCATGAGGGGCTCCTCACTCCCTGCTCTGTATCTTACCTCCGTTATAACAACTGGGATGCATCTTTGCTGAAATGTTTTTAGTAGCAACCACAGGCCAGGAGCATTTGTTTGAACCAGCAAATCAGTCAGATGAATCCCTTCTCCTGTATTCCTGTAACATTAACAGAATGCTATTAAGTATTTTCCAACACCCAAACAATTTTATCTAATAAGAAAAGGCTTCATTTGTGTGGCTGGAATTTTGGTATTAAAAATACTGTCTAAATTTAAAAGATTTTATTATCAATAATTATTCCACTGGTGCGTTTGGGAAGGGGGAGATGAAAGTGGTTTTTATCTCATTAGCATGTTTTCACTGTTAACTGTTTGTAATATTAGTTCTCTTTGATCTTCCTTTTGATTATTGTATGCAATGCTGATAGAATCTGTTATTATTTCCATTAATAACTAAGTATCTCTTGTGCTTGACAAGGCAATTTGTTATTATCGGGCTGCCTTTGTACAGTGCAAAGAGGTTTACACCCGCTCTCTCACCCAAGCTGTGTAAAATATCAAGCGTTTATCTGCTTTTAGCAGCCTGGAGGTACCGCCCTCTTTGCAGGGACTCTGAATAGATGGACAGGAAGCACCTTGACAGTGAGACGGATAATGGAGGATGCCGATTCCAACCTGGATGCCATACCTACCTCGCATGCAAATTGGTCCACTCAGTCCTTGCACCTTCTACTGCCTTTGTTCCACTTTTTTGGAGTTGCGGGTGAGTAGGGAGAATGGCAGGAGTAAAGGGTCAGGAAGTTTCTCTTGCAACCAGCCAGGTGTACTTTTTACCACATTTATGACATCCTCAGTATTTGGGGCTTCCAGTCTTAAAGTTCTGGCATATTATGAAGGTGAAAGATTTCACAACTCAACTGGCTTTATTGTTAAGTTTCTATATTTGTCTTGAATTTGTGTGTCTCTGCCATCCTTATTCCCAGTGACTTGGAGATATTTGACAAACTTGACACATAGGAAGATAATTTCTCTCCACTTCCAAAATGACTCCACCTCTGAGAATAATTCAGTGGTTGGCTCATTAAGAGAGAAATGATGAAGAGGAGTTGAGTTTAAGATATGACAACTTTCAATGTTTCAAATAGAGTGGGTGGTCTTCAAAACACAACCCTTCCCTGAAATACTGAGTTGACACTCTGACTGTCATCTCCCACAGTTTTCTAAATCTATTGGTTTTCAGGGCACATTATATTACTGGAAGCCTCCCTGGTTTACGAATTTAACCAAACCTCCAATAATAACAGCAAAAAGAAGAGGGAGCTATCCAAAGTGGCTATCCAAAGTCAGTTGAAGACAGCTGTTGACAGCTGCTCCAAGTTCCCTAGGCAAGTTTTGTCTGTGGACATATGAACTGGTACAGAAATAGTCACTGATGATCTCTGCATTGGTCACGAAACTCTACATGCACCATTTCTACATACATCTTTGAAAAACAAAAGACAAAAGAATGAGTTAGGTAAGTCAAAAGGCCTCTCGGACTTCTGAAATATCTGTAGAGCTTTTAGATATTTTTTGACCTGAAGGTTTCTGAGTTCATGGTAGAGGCATCAAAGGCAGAAAGGATAAACAGAATTTCAGTATGCCTTGCCTCCCACCCCTAGTTCCAGCTCTTCAGTCGATTCATCCTGAGCAAGCCACATGAGCAAGTATATCCTCAGGGTGAGGTTAGAGCAAGCTGCATTCCACACTGCTGAACACTTGTATACCAAGAGCCCTTTCAACCAGCATGGGAGGTGGCTTGTATGGCACCCAGATGTTCTAAGGTGTGTCCATCCACTCTTACGAGCAAGAAGCAGGAAGTAACCTTCTTTCTCTGGAGCCTACTTATGGGCCTTCAGTGAACTGGAAGCCTTACACATGTTTTCTGCTTCTAGATTATGCCTTAACTCAGGATGGTGCCATGCATTTTTGCTATTTTTAAATGTTAGAGCAGATTAGAAGGAGGATCTCATTCACCTGAGATCCTTTCCATAAGCAAAGTGAAACTTGGACATATTTTAATTTATATTTTTATTGAATTTTTGTGCATTTCATATAATAAATCTTAATCATATTTAGACTGCCTCCCCCATCTTCACACTCCATGTACCCATATGGGATTTCATGCCTTCTGTCACATATGTTAAGGCCTATCTAGTCAAGCTTGTGTACCCAGATGTCCCTCAGTGTAAAGACATCCACAGGAGTCTAGTCAGCTTATCTAGAGTCACTCTTCAAAAGAGCAATTCTCCTTTACGCAGCAGTAATCAGTTGCCAATAGTTCCTCAGTTAAGGTTAGGGTCTGCTGTGTATTTTTCTAGTTTTGTGCAGGTTTTTTGTCTGATTGATTCTTCATGGGTCTTGGGTATATATTTTGAGACATCAAAAAAATGAGCCTCAGTTAAGCAGGCAGTTGGTTATATAACTAGGGCCTCCTATGAGACCATACTCAAGTAAGGCAAAGGCATCTCTGTAGTCAATCAAGATATTTCTTCTCATCAGCCTCTAAAGGCTCATTGCTAGGGTTGCTGGGGAGAAATCTCAGAAACCTTTCAGTTCTGAGTGCTGTCCACTTAATACATGCTTCTTTCCTTAAACTGATAGTCTCTTGTACTTGTACATGTGTGTTTACAGCTATTTTGGTAAGACAAATAAGACAGACACTGCTAGCCAAGGTAAATCAGAGGGTTTTACCTCGGGTCTCTTGTTTTGTTTACGCAAACTAGAATTACATAATATTTAGGCTTTATTTACTTAATAGCATTTCTTCTACTTACATGATTTAGCTTTCCCCCTCATTCAGACAATTCTAGACCAGATATACATATTTTTAGGGGGTGGAGGTCAAACAGAGCTTTGACCACAGTTGATTTTTCCTTGTAAGATATTCTGATCACTACTGGAATAGTTTTAATATGAGCCATCTCCCACAGCCTCATGTATTAAATGCTTAGTCCCAGATGGTGGCAGTCTTTTGGGAGACTAGAAACTGTAGGAAATGGGGCCATGTTGGAGGAAGTGGGTCACTGGCAGTGTGTTCTTGTCACAGGGCCATCCTCTCTTTCTATAATGTTACCTTCCTTCTCAGGTGCTTTGACCACCATAATGTTCTTTACCACAGGCCCAGAATCAACCTGAACCAAAGACTATGTACTGATACCTCTAAAATCTTGAGCAAAACAAATCCTTCCTCCTTTAACTTGTTTCAGTTACTTTAGCCCCAGTTATGATAAAATAACTAGCACATCTATTATCTCACTGGATACGGAAATAATTGACTGCCTTAGGGTTCCTTCTCAATGCTTTCACCTCAGGGCAGGGAAAAGAGCAGCCAAACCTTGTAATTACTAAGTAACAGCATTAATCCTAGGCAAAGAAGCCACATTCCATTTGTTGTCTGGTGTGGAGTTTATCTTCTGGGAAATCTACACACAATTCTTGATGTGACTCATTTGGTGTAATAGAAATCAGTCATGATTTGTTAATTTCATTTGTCCCTTCAAAAGAAAGAAAAATAATCTATTAATTATGTGGCACTGGCAAGGATTTTCAGCTCATCAACTAAAATTCAATCAATGCTCACGTAGCATCCAGCTTCGGGAAGTAGATGTCATGATTCTCCTGTCAAAACAAAGAAGCAGATTCATAGACTGAGCAACCTCCCCAAAGTTAGATCACTCTTGGAAATGAAAACAGTTCTTGAAACCAAAACCAAGATTCTTTATGTTGATAAATATTTACTCATCCCCTTCCTTAATTTATTTATTGAAAGTGAAAAAAAAAACTCCATAAAAAATGCCACAAATTAGGGTGATTGGGGGAATAATGGGATTTTGACATTGAATGTCTGACGTCTATGACTTGAATGATAACTGCTATAGGAGGTGCCAGAGGGTAAGTTAGATAGAGGCTAAATATTAAGTTTTTGGATGTTATTATTATATCACGGTAGAGAATGTTCCCTAAACTCTCTCTCAGCATATAATTAATATGATTATATGAAATAAAATTGATTTGTATGACTCCATTGTTTATTATGAGAATTTTCATCTTCATCTTTTAGTCAGGTACTTTGATCTTAGAAAAAAATCACATCTTAGAGGTGATTCAGTTTGAGCCCCCCAGTCTCCCTTGGCCACTTCCCTGTCACAGATGGTCTAGAAAATCAGGCTGACTGCCCTTGAAATGTTCCATGAACATCCTGGGTTGGATTGCACAAGCACCTTGACCAACACTTGCATTCTCCCTACATGCTAGTCTCCACAGAAACCCCAGAACAGACGGTTTAAAAATCATAGCAATGTAAAAAATTCCTAATAGCATTTTCCATAAATAGAAATTGCCCAGAAAATGTTTGTTGAATTGGATTCTGTTTGCAAAGCATGTTTCAGTTAGGTGAACCTTTCTTTTTTCCTGATTAGGAAAGCTTTTTGGCTTCCCTTTACTCAACAACCAGATTACACTGGTTACAGAGTAAAACTGCCCAGAGGTTTAAGAAAAGCACAAAGGCTGCAAGCGTTTTTGTGACAGACCAGTTTTGAGAGGACAGATATGAAATCGTAAAACACTGCAGAATAATGTATTCTGGCTTAGCCAGAACTATGCAGCCTTCCAGGAGCTCCTGTTATTAGCCAGGCTTGTCAAGAACTAATCATTAGCTTTCAAGTTCTGTAAGGCTACTCTGAAGGTTTACTTTAACCTTAACATACACAAAAATGTTTGTATTGCTACCCACTGATAAGAAAACTATTAGCATTCATTAAGTACAGCCATAAATCTCTCCCTCTTTGAAGAACAATATTGCGGGCTTCCAGCTACTATAATGAATGCAATGTTTAATCTCTCCTTGGGAGAGTGTCCTGGCTTCGGACTTCTGTTACAGTCACACTACTGGGAGAGCATGGCATTCTGGGAAGAGATTGAGCCAAAGATGGTACACTTATCTGAATTCAGGTTCAGAGAGCCTCCATAGTACTATTAAAAAAGAATTTTTAATTAAAAAAATTGTCTACGTTTATGTGTGTGTGTGCTTGTGAGGGTTTATGTGCATCACGTGGTGCACATGGAGGACAGAGGACATCAGATCCCATGGAGCCCTGGTTATAGATGGTTGTGAGCTGACTGATGTAGGTGATGAGAAGTAAATGCAGGTCCTCTGAAAGAGCAGGTAGTACTCAACTACTGAGCCATCTCTCCAGCCCCAGAAGCCTTAATTTCAAAAAGAAGCTGGAAAGCAAAGTGACTTGTTTAGCAAAGTGGAGAATTAACCTTCACTGAGCATCTGCTGGAAAGGTTGGTGCTGTAGATGGACTTGGTATTTGCGTTAATCAGTTTCATATCCACACTTCACATTATTGTTGCACCAGTGCTGTCAGGGGAGAAAAGAGAGACTGACTCATTGGCCCAAGATCCAAGATCAAACGTAGACAAGGATGGCAGTTTGAATACAGCTGTCTCGGACTGTAGAGCATGGCATTTTTATGCTATTGGTGCTATTCCTGTGAGCAAAACCTTAATTAGTTTTAGAACTCAGACTCCTATAGGTGAAAAGGAACCTGTGAAATCAAGATAGACTTTGGAGGGTTGGACGACTGTGATTGCTCCTGCTGTAGCATAAAATGTTAACTCTTTTGTTCGCTTTGGCTGACACAGTGTGTCAGGTTTTCCTTTGAAGAACAGCTTCTCTAGGTTGCACGATTCTTTAACGTACTCCCCCAGGGAACTCTGCCTTTGACTTTAACTTCCATGAATGGAAAACACCTGGTGCCCTGTGTCATCTGATGTAGTTGCACAGCCAAGCTTTGAAGAACCAGAACCAATGGTCCAGGAACAGGGATGTGTTTATTTCTCTATGGACAAATAAGAGATAAAAACACCCTGATGTGCTAAATTACCAACCAGATGAGAGAAGGCCTGTGGAGCGGTAAGGTTCCTTGTCTTCTTCCATACGTTTCTTGCATAGGGCTCTACATTTCCAACATTTTATAACCTCTGGGTTTCTAAAGCAGATGGTAATGAATGATCTTCATTTCCAAGGGGATCTGAAATTTGAAAAAAAGAAAGGAAAAAACAGTTTTTCTAAGCCTGAACATGTGTCCCATAGGCAGTGTGATGCAGAGACCATCCTTAAGGGCGACCTTCCATGGAACTTTCCACCCTGGAGGAAGATAGGCTACAGCTATTAAAGAGGGAGTGCTGAGCATCAGCAAGTGCTGCTTTGATCATTTCACATAAGAAAATTGCCAGTTATTTTCTGCACAAGCTTCAGCACCTAGAACAATATTGTATGTGTTGAGCATCTAATCTCTAAAACTCAACCCCCAAATCCACAATCCTCCAGAATCTGAAACTTCATAAGCAACCACACAGCCCCACAGAGGAGAAAATGTTACACCATACCTTATGCAAATGTCAAAACCCTCACAAAACATATGGCAAAGAAACCAGGCGGCACATGCATTTAATCCCAGCACTTAGAAGGCAGAGGCAGGTAGACCTCTGTGAGTTCAGGCCAACCTGATCTACATAGTGAGTTCAGGCCAGATGGGGCTACAGGGAGACCACCAGTACCAACAACACAAAAACACCTTTGCTTCAGGGCTGGAGAGATGGTTCAGCTGTTAAGAACAATGGCTGTTCTTACAAAAGACCCAGGCTCGAATTCCAACACCCACATGGCAGCTAACAACTGTCCATAAATCCAGTTCCAGGGGGGATCTGACACCCTCTTTTGTCCTCGGGCATTGCATCACACAGGTGCACTTACATACATGCAGGTAAATACACTCATACACATAAAATTAAAAAATAATAAAAAAGAATATGGCAAAAATACATTTAGGACATAAACCAATTTCATGTGTAGACTTGGATTTCATGCCCAAGAAACTTTAGAAATTATACGCAAATACTCCTAAATACAAAATTCTCTGAACTCTCAAACTGTTCTCACAGGCGTATTTTATTCATTTATTTTGAGACAGGTATTCACTATAGCCCAGACTGACCTCAAACTCAAGATCCTCCTACCTTGGGCTGCCAAATACTGGGATTATTGGTGAGCACTTCTATACCCAGCTGTTTTCAGGCATTTTGGCTAAGAGATACTCAACTTATATGCAAAGCATGGTGAACCGTGTGCAACAAGAGAAACAAAACCCAAACAAAATGAGAGCAGATAGTTTGGTATTTCAAGAAGCTAAATGGAAATGAGAATGTGAGAAACTTAATGCAAAATTGTATTAAAAGCCATAGATCATCTGTAAGGAAGAGAGAAGTGGGCCTGATGGTGGCAAATGTTTCCACACACCGAGGCCAAATCTACCTGCTCAGGCTTGTTTGGATGGCAGTTCATCCCTGTACAAGTCAATTCATACATAACTGCTTCACTAGACTATCAGCTTTCAACAAGCTTTCTGCATTAGTAAAGTTGTGTGTGTGTGTATGTGTGTGTCTGTGTGTGTGTGTCTGTGTGTAGTGTATTCACATGTGTATGTATAGATACACATGCCCTTATATGTGCACAGGAGGCCTAAAGAGGACATCAGGTATCCTAATCTGTCACTCTCTGGCTTATTCCATTGAGAAAGTATCTCTCTGTGTACCTGGGATGTGCTGGCAACCAGCAAGCTCTATCGATCCCCTGTCTCTGCTTCCCACAGCGCTGGGGTTCTAGGTACTCAGGATCAAGCCCAGCTTTTTATATGGGTGCTGGGATTCAAACTCAGGTTCTCATCATTATGCATCAAACACTCTTACCTGCTGAGTCATTTTCCCAGCCTTGTGTTTGTTAAGCCTTTTATGCTCAACTTTCCTGAATACATCTACATGGATATTCTAGTCTATGAAGAACAGAAAAGGACGTGAAGAATTCCCACTGAGAAGGAATCGTTATAATTACTTCATTATATCTGCAATGTTTTTTAACTCTAGCCTGATTTTGAGTCATGCTTTTATATTTTTATTCCTTTAAGAATGAACAAATAGGTATATCCACATAGTACAAAGAGAAAGTGGTGTGTGTGTGTGTGTGTGTGTGTGTGTGTGTGTGTGTTGTGTATGAGTGAAAGACGGAGAATAAAATTCTTCAAATGAATTAAAAATAAAACCTGTGTGATCTTATCATGCTTAATAAACTATGGAAATGGTATTTTATCCTCAGCAGGAGTTTAACTATTTGCACGAGTTTTCAGTTCCCTTAAGGCACTTCAAAAATTCTAAATAAGTGGAAGGAGATGGTTGGCTTCCTCAGTAGGAGCTGACTGGATGCAAGCCACGGCTTAGGATGAGAGAAACTTGAAAGGTCACGGGGTTGGAAAGCCGCCAGGAGCAGCAGCTCTGGTTGCCGGGTTCTTTGCAGGTCTTCCACCTGGTTGCAAGGCAGCTTCTCCAATCTGTGGCTTGATTCCCGGCCTGGTCACTGACAGGAACTATGCAATAGCAAAAGAAAGGCACTGAGTTCTCTCCCTCCTGTGTCCTCAGAGGCTGTGGGCCTTCTTTATTTTCAATAGTTTTGTTATCTAAATACCTGTAGAAAAAAATTCCCTTAAGTTCAACTACACAATGAATTATTATTAGGGTTTTGTGGGGAAGAAAAAAAAAATCTAGAAGTGAGGGTCTTTAGAACTACCAAGCCAATAGATGGTTTTACTTAACACATTATCAGAAATACTCAAATAACAGGTTTAGGGGCTGGACAGATGGCTCAGCAGTTAAGAGCACTGGCTGCTCTTGCAGAGGTCTCCAGTTTCGTTCCCAGCACCCACGTGGTAGCTAA
The DNA here is from genome assembly GCF_000622305.1 of Nannospalax galili. NCBI lineage: Eukaryota > Metazoa > Chordata > Mammalia > Rodentia > Spalacidae > Nannospalax > Nannospalax galili. Next base: position 338,837 of record NW_008345054.1, read on the forward strand.
CAACTGTCTGTAACTCCAGTTCTAGGGGATTCGACATCCTCTTCTGACCTCCACAGGCTTTGCACAACACAGGCATACTTACATGCAGGCAATACACTCATACACATAAAATAAAAATATTAAACAACAACAACAACAACAACAAACAGGTTTAGAGCAGCCAGAACCTTGGAATACTGGAAATTGCTCCTAGAATTTGACTTCAGACTGGAAGCCATCAGGTAGCACCTGGTACTTGTGCACTGAGTCCTCACAACGCCTCCAGTTCAGTGTTTTAACATCTTGTTTTATTATTCAATCAGTTAAAGATGTGGAAATATAATTTAATTTGAGCATTTGCACATAGAGCAGGCAAAGTCTGAATAGCGAAACATTATTGATTTGATTTGGGTTTGTTCCAAAGACTGCCTACATTTATTTATGTATCCCCAAACACCCAAGTATATTTTCTTTATTTACAATGCTAAATTAATCTAATGTATGGATGATATTGAAGTTGAAGGAAAGTACCCATCTCTTGGGTACTTTTTTTGCATTTGATACTAACAAAAGTGGCAAATCAGATCTGTGAATAGTTACAGGGACTTGAAAACAGAAAATTGAAAAAGGTGGAACTAGAAATGTTCTTTTCTTGAACTATCTACTTTGCCCTCCAAAGTACAGAAAGATTTTCACAATCACTAGTATTTAAAGAAGCACTAAATGAACCACAAATATACTTTTTTCTGTGATTTTCTATCAAAATCGTAATTGATGCTTTAATTCATACTTAACTCTAAGATATTTATGAAGTCACCAGAGTTTACCAGAAAGAAAATATTCCAAGCCTACGACCCTGTTCACATGTATGCTGGTCACCATTATTTTTCTTTTTTTGGTGTTTTGCTTTTTTTTTTTGGTCTTTTTGTGTGTGCCCCTTTTCTGTTTTCAAAACACTTTTATTGAAGTATAATTAATATATGAAAACTTCCTAGAATAAAGTGGAGGTGTGTGTGTGTGTGTGTGAAGAAAGTCAACATAAAGTGTAGAATTAGATAAGTTAAAAGAAACGTATAAACCTTTGAAATCACTGTGGCTATCTGCAAAACAGACCGACAGCCATCGCCCTAAAAGCTTCCTGGTGGGCTTCTTGATTGCTCTGACTTTTCCGCCACTCCTCCTCTCCAGACATCGCATCTGCTCTTATTAGATTGGACCTTTATTATTGTATATTAATACAGATCTTCATGTACTCTTACAGGCTATTGTTTTATTTCATAATAATAATAATGTGTTGTTTACCACAAATTAGTTAGCAATTTACAACTTGTTGGGCTTTTCAAATGTGTTCATATTTTGTCTCTTCTACATAAGTCTGACATCAATTTTCATAATAAGATTTGTACATCCATCTGATTTTATTTCTCTTGGATAAATACTAGTAGAATACTTGAATCGTATATTAGGCAAATGTTTAACTTTTTAGAAAACCAATAAACTGTTGCCCAGAGTACTTTTACTCTGTTCGTCGAACACACAACACTGTCCCTGGTCCAGAACTTGACATGGCTGGCAAGCTAAATTTTAGATATTCTAACAACTATGTAGGAGCATTTCCCTGTAATCTTAATTTACGTATCTCTTTGACTACTAAAGTTAAGCATATTATGCATGTTTATTTATGATCTTTTCTCCTTTTTGATAAAATGTTCATAAATTCTGCTATTTTTATTGAATTGTTTGCTTTTTTATTATTAAATTTTGAAAAGCATCATTTCCTAATCTGGTTTCAAAACCTTTATTGTTTATGTGATATGCAAATACCTTCTCTCAGTCTGATGTTTTCCTTGTCATTTTCTTAATAGTGTGTTTCATAGATTTTTTTAATAATAAAATCAAATTTACAAATCTTTTGAATTGTGCTTTTAATCTTTCTATTAAAAAGTCATCGATTAAGTTATAAAGAATTTTTTCCTACTTTGTGTGCCTATAGTGGGAGTTGTATATGTGTGTGTAGGTGCAGGCGCATCTGTTTGCATCCATGTGGAGGTCAAAGGTTGTCAGTTGATTCCTCCCCTACTTTATTATGTGAGATAGTCTCTCCGTGAAGTTGAAGCCCATCAGTTTTGACAAACTAGCTAGCCAGTGGGCTTCAAGGCTCTGCCTATCTCCACCATCTCCACTGCTGCAGTTAGTGGCATGCCTTATGGAGTGTTTTACAAGGTTGCTGGGGCTCTGAACTCAGGTCCTTATGCTTGCGTAGCAGAGGGTGTATCTCTCAGCTGTGCCATCTCCCTAACCTCTCTTCTTTCTTTGTATACGTTCCAAAGTTTTAAATTTTATCTTTTGGTCTATGATTCAGTTTGAATTAATTTTTACAGACCAGATAAGACACAGATCAAACGATATAATTTTGCATATGGAATTCAATTATCTCAAAATTATTTGCTTAAATTGTTGTAATTTCTTAACTATATTGTTTTCATCTTGTTAAGAATTAATTATATGTATCCATAGTCTGGTTTTGAATTTTCCATTCTGTGATATTGATATGCCAATATGATGAATTTCTCAAGCATTATTCTTTTTTGGAGTTGTTTTATATAGTTTGTTTCTTTTGCATATCCATAATTATTTTTTAATTTATTTCATTTTTTCCTTTTTAATTTTTATTGTGCTTTTGTACATTTCATACAACAGTTCTTAATCAAATTTAGGTCCCTTTCTCAATCAATGCACCCCAAACCCCCAACCCCATGTATTCTGCCATACATATTAAGTTCTATCCAGTCAAGCATTTGTACCCAGATTCATTCACTGGATTGTAGTCATCCTGTGTAGAGATTGTAAGTAAGGCATACTCTCTCTCACCCAGTAGTAATCAGTCTCCAATAGTTCCTATTCTAGGGCTGATCCCCCACCCATTTCTCTCCCTCCACTCTGGTCCCTTGTTTGATTGAGTTGGCCTGGGTCCTATACTTGATGCCACCATTGCCACAAGTTCATATGTGCAAGCCTCTGCTTCCCTATGCTCATGAACCAGCTCTGACTCTTACAGTCCCCACCCCCCTCTTCTGCAATGGTCCCTGAGCCATGAGTGGGTGGAATTTAGTATAGGAGTCCTATCCAGGGACACACACTCTGCAGTCTCCTATTCTTTAAAACTTGGCCAGTTGTGGCCTTCTCTGTACATCACACTCTGTTGGATAAGGAAGCTTCACTAGTGAGAGTTGAGGGGTGTACCAGTTTTCTCTCTGCCCCTCAGTCTCCCATGTTCCATGAGTCTTAGGTGTAGAAGTTCAACTGTAGATGTGTCACCTAGGACTGGGCATCTCTCAGACGTATATTATCTGTGTCTGACCAGCTGTGGGATTGTGCAGTAACCTCCATCTGTTGCAGAAAGAAGTTTCTTTGATGAGTTGTATATGGTATGCTTGTCTGTAAATATAAAGATCCATATTTAGCATATGGAAAGAAATTTCATTTGCCTAGAGACATGACAGAGATGGTTTTCTTTAAGATTTTTGTCCTCTCCAGTCATGTGTATTTGACTGTGTTTACAGTGCTACCCATAAGTTCACTCCCATTGAGGGGAATTTAAGTCCATTTAGAAAGTTATTGATTACCCCCCAGATAACAGTGCCACTATCGCACCAATAGAGGTAGTTTGCTCTGTCGGTCATTATGGTTGTTAGGCTTTAGGGCTGGGTTGGACCATTGATTGATTTTCTCCTTTCACAGTTTGCACATTATCATCTAGCATTATGAGGGCTAAACTTCAGGTAGAAAACTTCCATATCAGTTCCTGCTCCATTTCTCCAAGTCCTGTATCTGAAGTGTGTCCTGTCTTCAGTAGTAGGGTCTTATCTTCTAGTTCTGGGAGATAACCAAGAGCTCTGGCAACAGCTTGTGTTATTTCTGGAATCTCTTAAACCACTCTCACAAACCACTCAAAGGGAAGTCTCTCTTGTCTGGTACTGTGTTTCTTGCCATAAAGCCCCAGGTATACATGTGCACTAATATTCAGAAACTGTATGTGCATTTCTCAGGGGTTTTCGGCCAAAGAAACAACCAAGGAAGGGAAGAGGAAACCCACCGAGTGGGAGAAAATCTTTACCAGCTACACATCTGACAGTGAATTAACATCCAATATATACAAAGTACTCAAAAAACAAAGAAACAAGAAAATTAATGACCCAATTAAAAAGTGGGCTATAGAGTTGAACAGTTCTCAAAGAAATAAAATTGGCTAAAAAAAACCTTAAAAAGTGATCAACATCCTTATTAATTAGAGAAATGCAGATAAAAACCTCTTTAAGATTCCATCTTACCCCAGTCAGACTGGCTAAGATCAAGAGAACAAAAGACTCCAAATACTGATGAGGATGTGGAGAAAGGGGAACGCTCATTACTGCTGGCAGGAATCCAAACTCATGGAACCACTCTGGAAAGTGGAGAATGCTCTTAAAACTAAGAATGAATCTACCATATGATCCAGTGATAACCACTCCTTGGCATATACCCAAAGGACTCATCCTACTGTAGGGATACCTGTACATTCATGTTTGTTGTCACTCTCTTTACAATAGCTAAGAAATGGAAACAACCTAAATGTACCTTAACTGACAAATGGGTAGTGCTCTCAACCACTGCACCACCTCTCTAACCCCAACTTATTTTCTTGATAATATCTTTATTAATGAATTATATTTAATTTTAATGAATTACATCTTACTTTCTTCATAGGTTAAGACTTTGATGATGGTGCTGTATGTAAAATTCATTGACAAGTCAAGGTTCATGACAAAATCTTATAAATCCAATAGTTAAGAGACTGAGGTAAGAGAATCAGAAGTTCAAACTGAACCCAGGATACATAGATACTCAAAGGCATCTAGATATCCTCCCTACCTTCCAGGAGCTTTAGTTTTTATTTTATATCTAATTCTATGGACCAATTTGAGATGACTATTGTGACTACCTTAGTGTCTTTTCTAGATTCAGTTTTTTCACATGTGATGTCCAATAGTTCCACCACTATTATTTATTTATTTACCTATTTATTTATTTTTGAAGTACTAGTAATTGAACCTAAAGCCCAACACATGATAGACAAATGCTCTCTCACTGAGCTGTAGGTCAGTATATCCATTGTATATCCATTGGCCTCTTTTTTGTTTATTTATCATTTATTTTGGTTGCTCTCTCCCCACTCTTCCCTCATCTCCTTCCCAATCCCTCCCAATACCCCCTCACACAGAAACTCCAGTCCTTTCCCCAGATTCATGGGTTTTAGTCTTGTTTTGTGATCCATTTGGTTTAACCAGGGTTATCTGTGTGACCGTTGGACAGGAGCTGCTCATTGAAGCCAGTGGGGGGAGTGCGTGGGTATACAGCTGAAGACCATCTTCTTCTCTCTCTGAATCTATCAGTATCAAATAATTCATTGGTGAACCATAGAGCTCTCTGAACCTCCTCCATCCATGCCTGACTGTTTACAGGCTCATTCTTGTGCAGATTAGTGCAGGTATCTGAAGCTGCTATGAGTTCCTGATCACAACAGCCGTGTAATACCCCCAAGATGGCATTTAACTCTATCTTCTGGCTCTTACACTCTTTCTGCCCTGTTCTGCAGTGTTCCCCCATCCTTAGAACAAATGGTATAAACTTCTTGTTTAGGGCTGAAATTTCATCCTTCACTTATTCTCAGAACCTTGTGTAATCATGAGTCTCTGCATTCACCATACTTTAATTTTTAAAACAAGTCTTCACTAACTTGCCCAGGCTTCCCTTATACTCACTCTGTAGCCCTGGAAGGATTCGAACTCAAGATCTTCTCAGCATCACTTATTGAAGGGACTATTTTCATTCCTTTCACATCTTTGTCAGTGTCTGTCAAAATATAAGTATTGTTGTGTGAATTTATCCCTCAGATCTGCCCCATTGATTTGTCTGTTTCATGAAAAGCACACCGTCTCCATTACTATAGCTTTACTGTAAGTCTACAGGATGTGCAGTGTCAGTATGATTCGAGTACGTTTTTCACCTTTAATATTGTATAACTATTATTTGTTTCTTATCTCTCTAAACAAATATTAGATTCAGTTTGTCAATATCTACCAAATCACTTCCTGAGGATTTGACTGGGATCACATTGAAGCTACAGATCAAGTTGGGAAGAACTAACAGATATGTGTCTTTTCTCCCTGCTTAAGGAATATCTCTCCATTTATATAGATCTTTGAGTTTGTCATTCAGACTTTTAAAACTGTATTTTATTTACTATTTTTATTTTATGTGTATGAGTCTAATGCCTGCATGTGTGCAAATGCACCTATGTCAAGCAATGCCCCAGAAGGTTAGAAGAGGGCATCAGATCCCCTAGAACTGTAGTTGCAGATGGTTGTTAGCTGCCATGTGGGTGCTGGGAAGTGATTCTTGGTTCTCTGCAAGAGCAACTAGTGCTCTTAACCACTAAGCCATCTCTCCAGCTTGTCATTCAGGCTTTTACAATACTCATCAAAAAATATTTTAGGGACTGGAGAGATGGCTCAGAGGTTAAGGGTACTAACTGCTCTTGCAGAGGACCAGGGTTTGAGTCTCAGCACCCACATTGCAGCTAACAACTGTCCATACCTCCAGTTCCAGAGGAATTAGAGGGCCCCTTTTGATCTCTATGGGTATTGTAGGACATAGGTACACTTACAAACATGAAGGAAATATACTCTTACACATACAATAAAAGTAATAAATAAAATATTAAAAAATATTGTTAGACTTATAATTCAGTATTTAATTTTGAATGCTAATTTAAATATTTTTAATTTCATATTTCAGTCCCTCATTGCTAGTATATCAGAAAGAAGATGCCTTATGTATAGCTCTCTTTCTGCGAGGTTGCAATAACTGCTGGTTAGTTCTGGAAAATATTGATTTCTTTGGGATATTTTTGCAGACAATCATCATCTATAACATGTGAATTCTTATTTCTTCCTTTGAATTTGAACTCTACATTTTCAAGGACTTCGACTATCCAGAGAAGCATGAGATCTAAGAAGAGAAAATAGTAATAGTACATAAAACTCATTTTAGAATTTTCAGTGCATTAAAGTCATATGTGAGCTTTCCTTGTCAGATTAAACTTTGTAGTGTCTTGAATCATGCCTCTCTCAAAACTCCTTCTTCTCTTCTACATTACCCGTTGTGGCTATTCTTTCATCCAGTGCATGTTTTGGGACTCTAAGTACTGTGGCTGCCGAAATACAACACAGGACTGTACTACTGTATTCCTGCTCACGGTGGTAGCCTGAGCCTGAAAGCAAAGGAGCGATGGTGGATGAGGGCACATTCTCCTGACCAGGAAATGGAGCAATTAGAGAGAAAATTCAGTGGCAACACCCAAGTCTGTGATTAAAAGAAATAACTCACTGCACTGGTAATAAATTCAGTGTTCTGGTTTCACACTGAGAAATCAAGCAGAGCCTAGATGGGGAAGTCAATTCTCTCATTTGGGAAGGCTTCCTACTGCTCAAGACACAGTCATGAATCAGCCTTGAAAATATTTTTCAAACTCACATGGCGTTTTCATATTCCTTTTCTTCCAACGCATCTGCAGATCCCTCTGCTCATCTCCACTTTAAAGCACGTGCTCCGATCTTCCCCCGGTTCTCTAATTATGTTATTAAACAGAAATAGCATGTTAATATTAGTACTAGAAGAGAGACATATATCATATTGTGAGAGATGAAAACTAGGTTTTATCTCCCACACCAGCTCCCATCAATCAAAAACTATTACTTGGAAAGTAAAGATGAGAAGGTGGTAAAACCATGTTCCAGCTCAGTAGAAAGGAGTAATGCTTTATATCAAGAATATAGATTAGGGGATTAGTATGATCATCATGTATTTGCCATGCCAGGTTTAATCCAACAATTTCATTTCTCAAATAAGGAAAATGGAGCACAGAGGGTCAAATGACTTCCCTAAGTCTCATAGTTATTGTTGGTAATATGAAAACTTAAATCCATGTCTTCTTCATCAGTTCTTGACTGAAGTTTATTTTTCTCTTGACTTTTAAAATGCCAGAATAAAATGCAAAATATTTAAAAATATTAGAGTAAAAGATTGCAATACATTAATATAAAAATTCAACGTATCTTGCTGTGATCAGAGCTCTTTACATTGTAGATGATTTCCAGACTCTTCAGCCTGATATGCATTTTTTCTCATCAGGGCTACAATTTCCTTATTTGTAAATTGAGTTTATTATATAAGTAATTCAAAGAAGTTGAACCAGGAACTTATTCAATAAGTGCTTACCCATAATTATTACTTTTATGATTGTGAGAATGTATTTATTCAACATGATGCTTTTGAAAATGAATCTAAAATTAATTACAATAGTATTTCCTTTCTTCTTTTTGAGGTCCTTTAATATGTGAGATACCACAGGATAAATAAGCCCATTAGATTCATTAAAATTACAGCAAAATACTTTGACAATCAAATTATGCCAAAAAGCAGAATGATCTAAATGTCTAATATTTGTATTTCTTCAAATGTTTTACCTAGCTAAGTAGGAGACTTTGAGCTCTATATGTTTTGCTTTCAAATAATCAAATTTTCATTAACTATAAATATTATTAGGTCTTCTGTTTATAATTTGTTCTTAGTAAACTCAAGGGGGATTTTATCCTATAGAGCAAGAGATTATATAGATAGATGATAGATAGGTAGATAGATAGATACATAGATAGATACATAGATACATAGATATATGATAGATGACAGATGATAGATATATGATAGATAGATTAGATAGATATACATAATACATACATTCATACATAAATATAGAGAGATTGATAGAGCTCTAAATAGGAGCCCAGTAGTAAGCTTCCCAAAGCTGTAGAACAGAAGTTGTGTCTATTATTTTCTCTTTTCAACATTAATAGTATAAGATTTCTCAATTCACTGCCAGAACTTTGAAGCTTTGGAGAGATGCTGTGAGTCACTGGATGATCTCAAGTGTATGCACACCTGCGCAAGGTGTTGACATGGACTCTCTGGGAATGTGCTGTCTTGTACTGAGACTATCCCTGTGTGCTGTAGGGAATACACCTGCTCAAAGAGACTTGCAATGGCAGATCAGAGAAAAATCAGGTGTCCACATGGAGAGAGCTTTGCTTTGCAGGTGTCTCTGTGCCAAGAATGCTGAGTTCCTAGGTGGCATCTCTAATTGGCATTCTGCCTGTGTAACTTATGAACAAGAAGTCCCATTTGGGGATGGGCAAGCTGCAGGTGTTTCCAAGGCTGAGAGGCCAAAGAAATCCCAGTCGTTCAGCATAAAATGACATTACAACAGTGTGGTGAATTTGATTTTAAAATTGTGGGAAAATATGTTAACTCTCCTTGGTGATAATATAAAGCCATCACTTGTATACTTAAATTCTTCAGGACTGTTTTTAAATTAAGTCACATGATGGCTTATTGAGTTACAGAACTGGCACTTGTTTTCTTTCTGATTAGTGAATATTATACTAACTCCACATGTTGAATAATCCTGTGAACTCTAAGGTATAGCTGTGCTGAGCCAAATTTCTAAATCATGTCTTTTAACAGTCATTTGAGAAATGTGGAAGTTAACCAATGTCCCTGTTAGCAAGAATCCTTGGTGGCTGTTCTTAAAAGTTCTTTTGGTAATTTAATAATCTTTTTAATTAGAGAGCAGTGACTCTCCAAATTGTGTGATTCCAAATCTATTTGAAGTAAATTTATTTTTCCCAGACCTGAAGGAGACAGCCATCAGTCTCAGTTTGAGGGACATGGATATAAGGAAATAAGATCTTATACTTGAAAGTCATTTTTAAAAATTTAAGTGTATTTTATTATTTGATTGTTTCCTGCATGTATATAGTGTATTTGGATCATATTCACCCCCCAATGACCTCTCAGCCTCTCCACCCCGTCCACAGTCCACTGTCCACCTCTTCCTGCCAACATGCTCCCATCCTATTTTCATATCTTTTCTTTTTTTAAAAATCTCTAGAAGTGCAATTAGGTGATTTACATTTTCTGTAGGGCACAAATAAAGGTACACTGGGGCTGCAGGAGAGGAGTAGAAAAATGATGGGAAACTTTCCTCTTGGTGCCTGGGAATGGAAGAGGACCAAGAACAAGGCCTGGGTACCCAGGACCATGTGTGGAGTCAAGACCACAGCTGGCCATCAAGGGAAGTGGGAAGTTCATTTTTGAGAATCAGTCCTCGCATGACTAGAGTCTTCGAATGACAGAAACTTCTCCTGTCCCAAGCATATGCCCAACACAGAGGCAAAGTCACTGCCATGCACAACCTGGGGCCTCAAGTGTAGGGGTTATGGGCAGTGCAGCCACTCAGAGAAGACAAGCTGCTGACCAGCATCGGGACGTCCTCCATCCCCAGATCTGCTCCACAGTCAGCCCACCAGCAGAGGAATGTGGAATCCGGAAATGTGGTTCACAGTTGGGGACCACAGCTCTAGGCTCACAGAATGGAACCACAGCTACAGGTTCACAGGAGGGGACCACAGCTCTGGCTCAGGAAAACTTTTAGAGGAAATTATCACTGTACAGTACTTTGTTTATGTAAACTTGAAGTCTAAAGTTCCGTAAAAAGTAAATATAAGACATTTGGGTGTGGAAAATACTGTTTTCCTGTAGTCGTCACCACCTTTAGCTCTTGTAATCTTTCCACCCCTCTTTTGTGAAGTTCCCTGACACTTGGTGAAGAGAGGTTTGATATAGCTGTCTGTCCTATTATCTTTGACCATATGAGAATTAAAAAAAACCCCAAACACAAAGGTGGGTGGGTAAGGAAGTGGGGCTGGATATGTGAGGAGTGGAGGATGGGGATTATGATCAAAATACACTGCATGAAGTTCTCAAATATTAATGAGGAAAGTTTAAGTAACTGTAAGATGGTCATTGAAACAAAACTTAATCCAAGGACCCCTGAGTGTGTCTATGTGTGTCAGTTTGAGGATGTCTTGTTATGAAATTTTAGGCTTAGGGCTCACCAAGGACATTCACATCCATCATCTCAACTACCTCTCTTAGTTGTCACCATCCAGGAAGCAGCTGCATCATTGGCAGGACTTGCATTTTAGCCTCCGTCTTACAATTTCAAGTATCATGAATACCAGACTACATTTCTAAAATAAATATTTTTCCCATCGTGCTTAAGATTTGATGTATCTATGCTCTTTAACCTATTGTACATGACATCACAATTACTGTCAAGATAACGGTCTAGATATTACTTCTGTGAGCAGCATAAGGCTTAACCTCCTTGTGCTCCTGTTATTGCTTTTCAGGGACTGGTCCCTTGTTTCATTAAGAAGAATCTGTTTTACACTGTCATTCATTTAAAGTTATTTGATTATTATTTTTAGCAGGATGCAGATTATCCTAAATAACCAAATCAACAGGTGTTTAATAAGTTCTATTGTATATTTAATTCTGAACAATACTCTGATGATCTAAGATAGTTCCCAGAGTAAAATTCAAAAGAAAGCAGTCATCTAGATGCCTTGGGGCTGGGAAAAGGGGCAGAGGAGAGAAGAGAAGACGGGGGGGGGGGGGAGAGAAAGGAGAGAGCTTGAGAGAGAGAGACAGAGATTGGTTTCATGCAAAGCTTTGGGGACTTCTCTGGTATGACTCTGTAACTTCGCCCAGTGTTTCCTAGACTTATTTACTATGTGTTGCTGTACAGTTATAACTCAACACTGATTGAGTATGTAATTATTTAAATGACTTGGGCTATTCTAAAAATGAAGGCATATCAGAACCATGAGAGGCATGTGTATGTGGAGTACAACATTTGAGAGATCAAAGAAGTTCATACATGACGGACTTTGTAGTGACAGAGTTTGGGCAGAAGATGAGGAATTTTGACTACAGGAGAAATTTCAAAATAAATTTTAAAAGATTTATTTTATTTTAATTGACAACAATTATATATGTCTGTACTACAATGCAATGTACTGACATGTATATGCATTATAGAATGATCAAATCAGACTAATTAGTATATCCATCATTTTGAAGTCATTTCCCTTCAGAAAAATCTCTTCAAACTCTCTAGCATATTTTATTGTTGAGGTGTTTATTCAGGAAAGTGTTTTCAACATCTTTTACTCCAGATATCCACACTTGGTTTGGCAAAGTCCTACATGCATGTTATACACCGATGACATTTTCATACTGGAAATGTATTGTCCCCATAATTGAACACCTGCCACAGAGCACAACACCAGACTCAAAATGCTCATTCAAATATTCTAGAGTCAATATATTAGAAGTTACAAGAACATTTTGCTCAAAAACCAAAAAACTGAATCAAAATGTCCTATTTTAGCTTTGCTAACAGCAACACGGTACAGCAGACGGCAGAACTGATTAGCTCCTTATTAAGTAAGAACAATGGTGACAGAGTTTTAAAATATCAAATTAGCCCAACAGAGCTCCCAGAAAGATAGAAGCACCTCAGCACAAGGTGGGCTGCCGACTCTACAGGGGGCACTGCACGAGGTAGCATAATAAGGTTCTTGCTGAGGCTACCTTCTGCCAAATTTTTCACACTCTGGAAAAGTTGCTCTAGCTTCTTCTACTTTCTAGGATTATTTTCCTTGGGCCAATTCTTTCATTTGGTTTGAGATAATGCTTGGGGAATCAAAAAACCTGAGGGCATTAAACGTGATCCAGAAAACATGTCCATCTGGCAAAAGTTGGGCTGCTAAGAAACTGGAAATGAACCTACTGTTAGCAGCAAACATAAACATGGGGGCCACCAATATGACTAGCTTGTTCATACCAGGGAATCAGTGGGGAAGTGCAAAAAAAGGAAATGTGTGTCTTGCCTTTGCCATCTATGAACAGAAGAGATGGAGCTTAGGATTTATGTCTGTACTCCGCAATCTTTTCATAGCAGGCAATACTTCAGGCCCATAGGATGTGGTGTGCGAATTCTGACTGGTGCCATTCAGGTTTAAAAGGAGAATGTCCAAGACCAAGTATACACCATCTCTTTCTTTTGACAAGATAAAAACAGTTTATTATGTAGAGAAGAATATTTTATCATACAAGATAAGAAATCTGCATAGCTTTGCCACAGTCAACATACATGGATTATACAAATTTACATCAGTTGACAGTTTACAAAATAAAACATGACAAAGTTCACAAAAGAGGATATTTCATGGAAAAAAAAACCTTTATTCAGTTAAGTACAAAGTCAGAAATGGAACCTCCATTTCCTAAAAATAAGAATTCTAGTTTTAGTATTGAAAAATTTTAGGCTAGGAAGCGTATAAAGAGATGGCTAGCATTTACAGCCAGAATTGAGACATGACCTCAGAAATACTGCTATTAAAATTAAAATTTATTTATTTATTTTGTGTGTGTGTGTGTGTGTGTGTGTGTGTGTGTGTGTGTGTACATGCATTCTATGCATGTGGAGGTAATAGGACAACTTTTGGGAGTCAGTTCTCTCCTTCTACCATGCAGGTCCCAGGGATTAAATACCCAGGTCTTCAGACATAGTGGCAAGTACCTTTAACTGCTGAGTCATTTCCCTAGTCTGAGATGATACCTTTTTAAGGGTCTTTAAAAAGCCTAGTCCCTGGGATGTTGAGATGGCTCAGCAGTTAAGAGCAGTGACGGCTTTTGCAGAGACCCAGGTTCAATTCCCAGCACCCACACTGGGGTTAACAACCCTTCATAATTCTAGCTCCAGGGGAATTTGGTGCCTTCTTCTGATCTCTATAGGCATTGCACAACAGGTATGCACTTGCATACATGCTGGCAACACGGTCATACACACAAAATAAAAGATGATAAATAAAATATTAAAAAATAAAAAGTCTGTTCGCACAGTAGAGTTTTGTCATTCATTGTTTTCAAAGGTAAATAAAAACAGCCATACTGGAAATTTCATGAGCCTTTTACCAAGCACTTAAATCTATACATATACATAAAGACAAACTAATATGCATGACCCAGGGAAATGGTCAGGCCTTGTATTGTGGTTTCGCCAAGTGATTGTATCATTTCTTGTAAATCTTAGATTTAACTCTATCCTGAAGTTAGATATAAAATGAATGTTGAAAAATCTCTCATCTTATCACCCACAATTTCCTTTCTGAGCACTATGAAGAATCAATATTTGCTTACTGTCAGCATGGTAAAGTTAATGAGGCAAGAAAAGAAGAAAAACCAGCAATACAAGAGTTAAGGAGAAATTGCTCAGATCATATAATTTGTTTGTGCTGATAATGACTCCAAATGGATACCTGAGTGACTTTATGGAGAAATCATACACATGTCCCTACATGCCCCAGAAGAGGTTGGATGCTTTTCCAAAGTCTTTCCGCTATTTCAGGTGTTCACTAGGGGATTAAGTTTGGGAAACATAGGCTGTTTATATCTCAAATTACCTCCTACTCAGGCTTCCTCTACAACTAATTGGCCTGACCTTGGGTGTATCTGGTTTTGAATATCCTTGACATCCATCTGCTATGAAGATGAATTGGTTATTTAAGTAGCAATCAGGTTCCTGGCTTAGCCCAAGTGCATCCATCCCTCTTCAAGCCTATTAAGCTGGGGCTGAACTCCCCAGCTAATGCACAATGCAATCACCACCACTCTGGAGATGTCGGACACCTACATATTTTCTATTCACTAATGAAAAACTTCTTTCTGAAATAAGAGGGTACAAAGAAGGAGGGAGGAGGGAGAGAAAAGTCAATAAAGACCTAGAGATTCAATTAGGAGTTTAGGTATCTGCCAGCTTTTATTAGCTCCGACTTTGACTTACACTGCTAAGGTCAGCAAGTGGTCAGGAGGAAACAATGGGGCAGGAGAGAGAATGTTATTAGGGTCTTGGCCAGAGGGATAGCCCAGTGTCCTAAATAGACAAGAAGATACAATTGTCCTTCATGACAAGAAAAATCACAGTTAATTACTCAGAAAGAAAAATTTCTTAGCAACCCCCTGACCAGTGTAAGGAACTTTCCCACTAATACATTGATATGTCAAATGTACCACCAAAATCCTTTCCAGGGACTATGCCCCTCTACATATACATGTATGCACAATCTTTACAGAAAGGAAAAGGTTAAAGTGCACACTTCATATAAAAGAGCTAATTTGAGGTATTTATTTATACATCATATTAAGTAACAAAATATATAGTATTAATTTTATGACTGTGACTTTACTAGGTAGGAAAAATATATACATTAAGAAAATAACAGACAAGGGGGACGCAGAGATGATTCAGTGATTAAGAGTACTGGCTGTTCTTGGAGAAGACCTAGGTTCAAATTCTAGCACCCTGATGGTGGCTAACAACTGTTCATAACTCCTGTTCCAGGGGCTCCAATGCCCTTTTCTGTCCTCCATGGGCACTGCATGACATGGGTTCACTTACACACATGCAGGCAATATACTAGCACACAAAATAAAAATAGATTTTGCTCACCTTCCTCTGCTTCCCTGGGCCTGCACAACCCCACTGGTCTCTCACCAGGGTAAGTGAATCAAGCCCTCCATGCCTTGACTCCCCCAGCCTCATTCACATACACCCCACCCTAGCCCATCTCTCCTCCTAGCCTGGGCCCCTTCCCATCCCTTGTCTTGGTGCCCCAGACAATAGGGAAACCACCACTGCTTCCTGATCCTTTGCCTCCAGACCAACCCACTTCCTTCTTGGGGTCCCCAGGAGCCCTCTGGCCTGTTCCCACCCTCACTTCCCTCTGCTTCCCTTGGGCTACATGGCCCACAAGCATGTTTCCTGGACTCTGGGATTGAGCTCTCACCCTGAGGCTACCACTGCTTCTTGATCCCTTGCATCCAGACAGACCCAGTTCCTTCTCAAGGTCCCCAGAGGCCTCTGGGCTGGTTCCCTTATATCTCTGAGTGTCACGGCCACCAACTGCCTGAAACCAGCATCTTTTCTGGGCCCTGCTCACAGGCCAGTCCAAACCCCGAATTCCTGAGGCCATAATCTTTCCTGGAGGGATCCAGAACTTAGGAGAAAGCCTGAGACCATCTGATCCTCATCCAACTTGGGCCTCTGTGGGAACTCCTGAAGACAAAAGCAATCTGGCCACTCCAATATAAAATCAAAAGAAAGAACAGGAAGCTTAGACAAAAGAGCTTTTCATGCCCAAAAGTAAACCACAAAGGCACATAAAGTTTACAAAAAGAAGTAGACCTAAACTTGAAGACTTGAGTCTCACACAAGAATCAGAAACTACAAAATAAATACACAAATCAAAAATCGCAGAGAAAAAATAACATGGAAAACCAAAACAACATATCCCCATCAAATACCAATAGTCCTATAGAGGAGTACAATGAGAACCCCCTAGAGATAACCACAAAGGCACATAAAGTTTACAAAAAGAAGTAGACCTAAACTTGAAGACTTGAGTCTCACACAAGAATCAGAAACTACAAAATAAATACACAAATCAAAAATCGCAGAGAAAAAATAACATGGAAAACCAAAACAACATATCCCCATCAAATACCAATAGTCCTATAGAGGAGTACAATGAGAACCCCCTAGAGATAATGAAAGATATGAGATATGGAAAGCCTCACCAATAGGATGAACGAAACGGGAAACAGAGAATCAAGACTGGAAGATAAAGTGGATGGACTAGACCACTCAAGCAAAGATTATGAAAAATTTAAGAAAGCACAAGAATGGAATATGCAAGAATTGTGTAACATCAGAAAAAGACTAAACTTATGAATCATAGGCACACAGGAAGGAGAAGAATCCCAAGGTAATGGGGTGGACCAGATCCTCAACAGAATCATAGAAGAAAATTTTCCAAAATTAAAGAAAGACATGCCCATAACAAATACAAGAAGCATACAGGGCACCAAATAGACAGGACCAGAACAGAAACTCTCCATGGCACATCATGGTAAAAACACTAAGCATACAGAACAAAGACAAAACTGAAAGCTGGAAAAGAGAAACAAGAAGTCACATATAAAGAAAAACCCGTAAGGATCACAGCTGACTTTTCAGTGCAAACTATGAAAGCCAGAAGAGCCTGGACCAAAGTATTCCCAGTGTTAAATGACCACAGATGCCAACCCAGATTACTATATCCAGCCAAAATGTCTATTATAATTGAAGGGGAAAGAAAAATCTTTCATGACATAAATAGGCTGAAGGAATTCATGTCCACAAGACCAGCCCTTCAGAGAGTTCTGGAAGCAATACAAAGAACTGAAGAAAAGAATGACTATACCCAAGGTATTTCAGGAAGAAAATCAATGAAGGTATAACTGTGAAGAAGTACAGCTATATCAGTAATGTAAACAGAAATAAAAATGACAGGATCCAACATACATCTTTCATTAATAACTTTAAATATTAATGGACTGAACTCCCCAGTCAAAAGACAAAGACTAGGTGACTGGACTAAGAAAACAAAACCCATCTATTTTTGTCTCCAAGAAATGCATCTCACTTTCAAGGACAGGCACTATCTTAAGGTGAAAGGATGGAAAAAATATATACCAAGCAAATGGTACTAAGAAAAAGCAGGCATTGCAATTCTAATATCTGACAACATAGTCTTTAAATTAAAACAAATCAGAAGAGACAAAGAAGGTCACTTCATTTTGATCAAAGGAACAAAGAATCAAGAAGATATTATAATCATGAACATATATTCACCAAACTCTGCTGCACCCAACTTCATAAAAACAATACTACAGGACTTTAAGACCCAGGTTAATCCCAATTCATTAATAGTAGAGGACTTCAATACCCCACTGTCTCCATTAGACAGGTCAACAGGGCAGAGAGTTAACGAAGAGATATCTGAGTTAAACAATACCATATATCAAATGGACTTAACAGATATCTACTGAGTATTCCACCCAAGCACCAAAGGACATACTTTCTAACTCAGCACCCGATGGAACCTTCTCCAAAACTGACCATATACTGGGTCACAAAACAAACCTCAACAAATACAAAATAATTGAAATAATTCCATGCATTCTATCAGACCACAATGCAATAAGCTTATAATCAACACTGGAAGAAACCCTACTCACCAAATGAACACATGGAGATTAAACAACACACTCCAGAATGATGACTGGGTCAAAAGAGAAATTAAGAAAGAAATAAAAGTATTCCTGGAATTAAATGAAAAGGACAATACAACACAACAAAACCTCTGGGACACGCTGAAAGCAGTCCTTAGAAGGAAGTTTATAGCTCTAAGTGCCTACATCAAAAAATCGGAAAGAATACAAATAAATGACTTAACATTGCAACTCAAGACACTTGAAAAGGAACAACGAACAAAACCCAAACCCAGTAGACAAGAAGAAATAATGAAAATCAGGGCAGAAATTAATGAAATTGAAAAAAAGAAAACAATACGAAGAATCAAATAATCCAAGAGCTGGTTCTTTGAAAAGGTAAACAAGATTGACAGACCGCTAGCCCAGTTAACCAAAAAAAGAAAGAGCACCTCTAAATCAACAAAATCAAAGATGAAGGGGAAACATCACAACAGACACCAGAAAGATACAGAACATTATAAGGGAATATTTTAAAAACCTATATGCCACTAAATATGAAAACCTAAAAGAAACAGACAGATATCTAAAGGAATGGGAACTACCAAAACTAAACCAAGAAGAGATTAACAGCTTAAACAGAC
>NW_008345054.1:357612-360238 GCF_000622305.1 Nannospalax galili
AACATCCAGACTAAAAAAAGCCCAGGACTAGATGTATTTACAGCAGAATTCTATTAGACATTTAAAGAAGATCTACATCTAATACTACTTAATTTATTCAAAAAGATAGAAATGGAGGGAGAACTTCCAAATTCCTCTATGAATCCAGCATCACTCTAATACCAAAGCCAGGTAAAGACACAACCGAAAAAGAAAACTATAGACCCATACCCTTAATGAAAATAGGTGTAAAATTCTCAACAAGATACTTGCAAACCGCATACAGACATACATCAAAAAGATCATCTACCATAATCAAGTAGGCTTTATTCCAGAGATGCAGGGCTGGTTCAATATATGCAAGTCAATAAACGTCATTAATCACATAAATGGACTCAAAAGACAAAAACCACATTGTCATCTCAATAGATGCAGAAATCCTTTGACAAAATTCAACATATGTTTATGTTCAAAGTTCTAGAGGGAATTAGACTGGAGGGAACATACCTCAACATAATTAAAGCCATATATAACAAACCCACAACCAACATCATTCTAAATGGAGAAAAACTGGAAGCATTCCCATTGAAATCAGGAACCAGACAACGCTGTCCACTATCTCCACTTCTCTTTAACATAGTGCTTGAAACTCTTGGAAGAGCAATAAGACAAGAGAAAGAAATTAAAGGAGTAAGTCATAAATCACATAAATGGGCTCAACGACAAGAACCACATGATCATTTCAATAGATACAGAGAAGGCCTTTGACAAAATTCAACATGCTTTTATGTTTAAAGTTCTAGAGAGTATTGGACTAGAGGGAACATACCTCAACATAATTGAAGCCAGATATAACAAACCCACAGCCAACATCATTCTAAAGGGAGAAAAACGGGAAGCATTCCCATTGAAATCAGGAATCAGACAAGGCTGTGCACTATCTCCACTTCTCTTTCACATAGTGCTTGAAACTCTTGCAAGAGCAATAAGACAAGAGCAGGGAATTAAAGGAGTAATAATTGGAAAAGAAGAGAACAAATTATCCCTTTTTGCAGATGATATGATATTATATCTTAGAGATGACAAAAATTCTACTCAAAAACTCCTACAAATTATTAACATGTTCAGTAAAGTGTCAGGTTACAAAATTAAGCTACAAATATCTGTAGCCTTTCTATATACCAATAACAAGCAATCAGAGAAAGAGCACTTGGAAACACTCCCCTTCACAATAGCTGCAAAAAAATCTCAGAATAAACCTGACCAAAGACATTAAAGACCTCTACAATGAAAAATTTAAATCTTTAAAGAAAGAGATTGAGGAAGACATCTGAAGACAGAAGGCCCTCCCATGCTCATGCATTAGAAGAATTAATATTGCGAAAATGACCATCCTACCAAAAGCCATCTGTAGATTCAATGCAATGCCAATCAAAATCCCCATGACATTTTTCACAGAATTGGAAAAAAAACATCCTAAGATTCACATGGAAACACAAAAGACTTCAGATAGCCAAAGCAATCCTGAGCACTAAGAGCAATACCAGGGGGATTACTACACTAGATTTTAAGCTGTATTACAGAGATATAATCATAAAAACAACTTGGTACTGGCACAAAAATAGACCCATAGACCAATGGAATAAAATTGAAGACCCAAATATGAGCAAATGCAATTTCAGCCACCTGATATTTGACAAAGGGACAAAAAACATTCACTGGAGGAAAGACAGCATGTTCAGCAAATGGTGCTGGCAAAACTGGATCTCCACCTGTAGAAGACTAAAACTAAACCCTATCTCTCACATTGCACAAAAGTCAATTCCAAATGGATCAAAGACCTCAATGTAAAGCCTGAAACTCTCAAACTGTTAGAAGAAAACATTCGAAAAAAACCTACAAGATAAGTGTAGGAAAAGATTTTCTAAATCGGACATCAAATGCTCAGGAAACAAGATCAAGAATCAACAAATGGGACCACATTAAATGAACAAGCTTCTCTACATCAAAGGAGGCAACCAGAGAAGTGAGAGAAAACCCACAGAGTGGGAGAAAATCTTCACCAGCCACACATCTGACAGAGGTTTAATATTTAAAATATATAACAAACTGAAAACACAGAGAATCAAGGCAAGAAGTAACCCAATTAAAAGATGGGCTAAGGAGCTGATCAGAGAGTTCTCAAAAGAAGTAAAGATGGCTATGAAGCATCTTAAAAGATGTTCAACATCACTAATAATTAGGGAAATGAGAATTAAAACCACTTTAAGATTTCATCTTACCCCAGTCAGACTGGTTAAGATCAAGAAAACAAATGATACAAAATTTTGAAGATGATGTGGGGAAAGGGGAATGCTCATCCACTGCTGGTGGGTCTGCAATCTTGTTCAACCCCTATGGAAAGCAGTATGGAGAACTCTTTAAAAACAACAAATGAACCCACCATTTGACCCAGTTATACCACTCCTTGGCATATACCCAAAGAACTTGTCTATTGCAGAGCCACTTGTATATCCATTTTTGTTGCTGCTCTTTTCACAATAGCTAAGAGATGGAAGCAGCCTAAGTGTCCCTCAATTGATGAGTGGATAATGAAAATATGGTTCATTTATATGATGGAGTTTTACTCAGCAGTAAAGAAAGATGA
>NW_008345054.1:360368-398237 GCF_000622305.1 Nannospalax galili
CGGAACCAGGGAGGTAAAGGAAAAGAAAGACCCTGCTAGAGAAGAACAGTAGGGAACAGACATTAATAAGGAAGATATGGATAAAACTTGGGTTAGTTTAAGGGAGGGGGGAGGGAAGGGTATACAAGGAACCTAGGGGATAAGAGGAAAGAAGGAGCTCAAGAGAGGTAGGACCGTAGAAGGGTATTATTAAGGGAGAAAGGGGGAAAATGGGGACACTTTATTGGGGAAACCATGATGGAGGGGTTAGACAATGCGAGAGATAATGCCTAGCTAATTTTTAAAACCAGAGTGACCCTTATTAGTCCAAGAACCTACTGACAAATTATACATACTAGATCAAGAAATATATGTCTAGGTAAGGTTTATCTGAGAACAATTGGTCTTTGCCCAAGATTCATATACATGGCACACAGTAATTAAATGTACCAGACTGGTGTAGCTAACCTTGGGTGTTTAACAGACATACTTTGGGTCCTATACTAATTTGGTCAGAGGGACACAAAGGACAGGTTTTGCTCCTTGACCTCCTAGATCGACTAGTTCCAGGGGACTCTGAGCATCTCCCAAAAAGTCCTGTAT
The DNA here is from genome assembly GCF_000622305.1 of Nannospalax galili. Taxonomy (NCBI): domain Eukaryota; kingdom Metazoa; phylum Chordata; class Mammalia; order Rodentia; family Spalacidae; genus Nannospalax; species Nannospalax galili. The sequence continues at coordinate 360,951 of NW_008345054.1, forward strand.
TTGTGGTGGGTCACCCATCCTCTTGATCAAGGAGGCCGCGGAGACCCCGCGAGATGGACGTGGACCAGTGTCCAGTCTAAAAAGAAGAGGGTCAACACTGAGGAAACATTTCCTCCATGCTTCCACACAAAGCCAGCCACTGTTGAGTAGGACCTTTGCCTTATCTTCACATAGGCGGAACTGGTAAAAGAAAGGAGCCAGGGGCTCCTCCAAAGCCCCTGTAACCACTGAGGAACAGATCCTCAAATGACCTTAAGAGTAAAAATACATTGCTTTATCTGGGCCAATTGTGTGGCCTTAAACACCCAAAAGGAAATTATAACCAAAGATTAAAAGGGCCAATATAATTATTTAAGAGTCCATATGCTTATCTAAAGGCTATATAACAAGCAACAATGCCAGAGAGGAGATACCTTCTTTTGAGTTTTTGCCCTGGGTGGCCCGAGAGATTCCCAAAGAGTAACCCAGCATAGAATTGGGAAAATAAACAACATACCCCAGTCTTATCTAAAGGAATATTCACAACTGATTGCTGCTAAATGAGGAACAGCTGACCTTCCTTAAACAAAGACCTCTAGATAGGCTGACTAGATTCACCAGATGGACAAGTAGTGGGGAACAGCTAGGGGTGCCGACAACACAGTGGACATTAGCAGGGATAACAGAGTATAAAAGCTCTAGTGGGAGGAGGGAGGCTATGGGATGGTGCCATCTGGGACGGGTGTATAGTTGAATAAGATGGTTTGTGATGTTCTGTGTGATATACACACACAGAGAAACATCAACAAATTTAAAAAATGTATTATATTTGAGGAGGAAGCATAAAATTTTATGTCATGTTAATTAGTAGAGGTGATGAACATTACCATTGAAATCTACCTAATGTCTTTACAGAGATACACAGATGCCAAGGATCCGAGTGCAAACGATTATGACTAGGAATAATTGGTGCATGAAGATTAGAGATGCATGTGCCAACATATCAGTGTTAGAGCAAAAACAATGAGTCTTTCTGTAAGAAACAGTGTATGTTAGAATGACATGGAGATCTTTTTTGAGGGTTAAAAATCATTCAATTTTATGTCTTACAGGGTTTATACTGAGTTCAACATTATATAACTGTATTTATCCAACAGCGAACCTAGAAATTTTATAGCCACTTTTGAAGGAGCTGTATCTTTGCTCTGGAAACTGATATTGGGCATGTTAAAGCTGTGATGATATGCTTCTTCTGAAAAAATTAAAAATAATATTAAAAAATGTAGGAAACAGCATATTTTGAGATGAAGATCTTCTTTAAAGGGTAAAAACTCATTTAATTTTATATCTTACAGGTTTTATACTGAGTTCAATATTGTATAATGGTATTAATTCAACTGTGAAGCTAAAAATATACAGCTACTTTTGAAAGAGATGTATCCTTGGTCTGGAAATTGTTACTGAATATGTTAAAGCTGTGATGAAATACTTCTTCTAATCATGTGGTTATTAGATAAAAAATAAAATGAAGCTCCGCGCGCCGGGACTCCCTAGGCCACATTCCCCCCTCCATCCCCCCCCCCCCTCGCCGTTCTATACTCCTAGTTTGAGCCCTCCGCCATTCCTAGTCTTGGGGCCCCAGACCTTTATATCCATGCTCAGATGCTAAGGAGCTCAGAAAGTAACTGACTGTGACTAGTAATAACCAGATATATAGAGATTAGAAACACATGCAAAAACATCTTAGTGTCAATTGCATTAAAAATGAATTTTTCTGTATGAAACTGTGTATTTTAATAATGAAATGGAGATCTTTTTAAAAGGTTAAAACCTCATATAATTTTGTGTCTTAAAGGGTTTATACTGAGTACAATATTGTATAACTGTATTAATTCAACTGTAAACCTAAAAATTTACAGCCAATTTTGAAACAGATGGATCTTAGCTCTGGAAATTGTTATGGAATATGTCAATGCTGTTTTCATGAAATGCTTCTTCTAATTATGTGGTTATTAAATAAATAATTTAAAAAATAGTTTTTGAAAACATTAAAAAAAAATAAATAACAGACAAGAGGATTTTCCCAAATCAGAGGTATACACTGTTGTAGAATGTCCTCAGGGAAATATCATGTGGTAAAATTCATAGTCAATGCTTTGGAGTAAAGGAAACAGGTCTCTGAGGATTCACTGCTTTCTTGGAATTCATCCAGGTGTTCATGGTATACATTCCAGTCCTCTAATTTCCCAACATGCTTGCTTTATTACTAGTCTCATGTGGGAGACAGGTACTCAGTCTGCATGGCCTACCTGACAATCAGTGGTCCAGACACAGGGCTGTCTTGTTAAATGAGCTTTCCCACATCCTCTTTATTTTTCTTCTCGACACTTGAGGACAAAAGGCAGATGATACTTTTTTATTTGCTTACCTGTTTTTTTTTTTTCCCTTGATCAAGACTTCTTGATTCCTGCCCAGCTCATGTGGCCAAGGAACATTACGATGTTTCATCCAGTTATTTATTTCCAGCTACCCACTATATGCTAGTGACTATAACAGTCATTGGAGAAGTATGTGTAAATCTTATGACAGTGGGAGTTGAAAAGAAGACGGGTTGCACATTTTAAGAAAATAATAGGCTTCTGATTTAACCTGATAGACTGATCCACACCTCCTCTTGAAGCATTATTACTTTTAATCACAATTTTCAGTTAGAATACAAAATAATGGGTTTCATTGTGATATTTTCATACATGTATACCTTTATTCTTTGTTCTTATTTGCTCTTCCCAGCTATCATTATTTTTAAATTAAGGGCATATGAAGTATAAGCTCTCAAAGCAAAGTTAATCAGATTTAAAAGGTTACTAAGTGATGGGTTAAATGTAAGGCACAGTGAAAGTATAAGAAGATGGAAAAGTGACTTAGCTTATATGGGAGATTTGAAGTCTCAATACCTTTGGAACACAGTGGCCAGGTGAAAGCGAGATGTGGGCCAGTGTATGTTTCAGAGCAGTAATAAATTTCAAGAACTGAAGGGGGTGGCATATCAGAAATCAGGGCTACTTTTGTGAATGGGTAGGTGGATTGGTTAACAATCTGTGTGAGAAGCAATTTATTACTGGGTCTCATCCCCATTCCTTGCAGCAAGTGAAACCACTTTCTTGAGTGCTGTAGAATACTGGTCTTTGATTCTCTGGAGATGGACTAGAGAAACTTCTGTTTTATGGACACTGAATGCAACAATGAATGGGGCGGGCAATGCTGCAATCATGAGAATTACATCACAGACTGCCTTGAAAAACCTTCCTACTCTATTCCATTCACTTAATTCCACTCTGTAAGGGGCAGCTAAGACATGGCACTCAGTAGTAGTTGGACCTGTATATTTGATTTGATAATGGATAGAATATAGTAAAGTGACAGAATGTCATGCCACAAGTGAACTATACTGTTGTGACTTCTGTCCTTCCAGCTGTCATTATGATGTTTTGATGTTCTGTTTGCTCTGTCTGATGAAACAAGCTCTACAGAGAAGCCCTCATAGATAAGGAACCACAGGACACCTCCATCCAACTTCTGAGGAATTACATCCTGCTGAAAACCACACTACTATATTGAAAGCATAGTCTCCCCAGTCTTGGTTAGGTTGCCTGAAGACTTAGAGGGTGATTACATCATATTTATGAAAGACTGGGGGATTTGTTTTGTTTTGTTTGTTTGTTTGTTTGTTTGTTTGTTTGAGACTCAGTCTCATTGTAGTCCTAGCTAGCCTGGAACTCACTATGTGGACCAGACAGGCTGACCTCCATCTCACAGAGATCCACCCACCTCTGCCTCCTGAGTGCTGAGATTAAAGTTGTTCACCATCACACTTGACCAGGACTGAGGGTTTTACAACACAAATTTTGGGGCTAAAATTTGGAGATTACTTGAAAAGCTGAGATTTTTAAAATTTTACTTACGAGATTTAGAGCAACAAATCCCATCTAATCTCACTCAGGCTCTTGACCACAAAAACTGTAAGAGAACGGATGTTATTTGAAGTCGCTGAGTTCTGATCTAAGTTGCAATTCAGCCTTCAGTTAAGTAAAACTGATTCTCAGTTTAGCAACTGTCAGAGTCATACCAGCAAGGAAGCACAACAGCCAGGGGTGCCTAATAAAATCATTAAACATGGATCCAAATACACCACAATGAAGTCTACCCTGTCTCTTTTCACAGCTTCCTAATGATAATTTAGAATATCTCTCTTAGGTAAATTGTCAATAAGTATTAAAATACTTCTTTAAGGAAACCTTTAATATACAGTTTAAAATCAGAGGAAATGAACAGAAACAAACAGAATCAGAAGGAAAACATCTAATATAGAGAACAAAAATAAACGTCACAGGAATCACCAATGTAACCAAACACGTGTTCAGAAATGCTTCACGGACAGTGTGTCCACGCATTCAGTACCAATGCTTTGAAAAGGAAATAGAATAAACAACCCTGTGAGAGATACTCTATCTTGAGTTGTGTTAAAAGATGAAGGTACATTTCTTAGAAAACTAAATTAAAAGGCAAAATCAGAAAAGGAAGAAAGAGTCAAAGTACTGGTGCAAATGTAACATGAATTTTTTAAAAGTCAGAAAACTGAGAAAACAGGAGAAAATTATCCAACTTTGTTGTTGCTACTGTTTTTGAGACAGGGTCTCACTATGTAACCCCAGCTGGACTAAACTCTCTATGTACGCTAGGCTGGCCTAGAACTCACAGAGATCCACCTGCCTCTGTCCTCCAAGTACTGGCATTAAAGGCACATACCACCACATTTGAGCTTCAGTTTTTTAAAAAAAGATTTCAATTTGAAAGGGATAATCACAAATCCAACACAATAAACCTATACTTCCTATGGGAAGTCAAAACAAAAATGAAGAAAAAAAAACTATTAAAGGAAAATTTATATCACAAAATTTAGAATAACCAACACAAAGACAATAACCTAAAAAACTGGACAGAAAGAAACCCCCATCCTGCTACTCATCAAGAATGAGAACAGTATCAGATTTCTCAGCAGCCATAGCATAATTTGATTCTAAAACATTACAGTTGCAAAACATAAGCCACACTTTTAATGATCCTCAAAGGGAATGATTGCCAACAGTAATTCTCTTTCCAGAAAAGAAACTCAAAAAAAGCAACAACATCAGCAACAAAAAACTAGATGATAGTTGGTTAGAAAGGAAGTGGGCCAAATGTGACTGCAGTGGTGGAATGCAGGCCCAGGGATTTGATGATGAAGAGTGAGGAACTTCCAGGTTTGAAAGAGGAGTGTGTCTGTGGTAGAGACTCAGATAATAACTTGAGACTCCCTCTGATTGTTTCTGCTCCCTTAGTTTAAATGTTCGTAGGTAACTTCCTTGGCAATGAAGCTGGCAAACAACGTGAGACAAGTTATTTCCAGGCAGAAGCACATAAGAGAATTGGTGTCTGGATCTCAGTATCCTCTTTGTATGCAGGTTGATCCCTGAAGCCTTCTGTGAAGATGGTGGAACTTCCATTATCCTCAGCATCTGACAGGCTAGGATGAACAGGACTCTGAAACTAGGACAGTGAACATGTGGGTCCTAAGAAATTAGTCTTGTTTGTTAAAAGGAACTAATATTTTGAGTTATTTCTAAAGCATAATTTAACTTTCTTGATGAATTGAATACATTGTTTATGTATTGGATGTGAAAGATTGTTTTCTATATTATATGATGAAATAAAATGCATCTAGGGGGCTGGAGAGACAGCTCAGCAGTTAAGAATGCTTGCTTCTCCTCCAGGGGCCTAAGTCCTATTCTAAGCACCCATGTGGGTTGGCTTACAACCACCTTTAACTCCAACCCCAGAGAATCTGATGCCTTCTTCTGGCCTCTGTGGGCCTCTGTAGAAATATATGCACACCCACATATACAGACAGCACACACAAACATAAATAAAGATAAATCTTTGAAAGTGGGTTTAAAGAAGTAGATATAGAACATTCCAGGCAGGACAGTCAATAAAGACATCAACAAGAAAAAAACAGAAAGAGAAACTGAATGGTCACAGATGAATTAACTTTCATCAGTTAGGAGAAAACTCCATTTTTTGAAATAGGAGGGAATGAGGTAGTACCATGTATAAGTGGAAATATGTCAGAGCTTTTCTATGTAGCCTCTGCTTTTTCTTTGCGAAATGTAGGAAGTAACATTATCTGTTGTGTGTGTTTGAAATTATGGTGGGGGATGATAGAATATGAATGTGTGAGTTTGATTGAACAGTAATCACATTATTCAAATCGGAGAATGAAGGCTATCACTTGACAGAATTGATAGTTTCTATAAATACTGACAATACTGAGGGGAAGAAGTCAAGCAGCCAACATGAAAGATCCTAGCCTTCAGCCCTGTTGTAGACGTCCTTTCTCCGCTTGATCATTGAATACATGCTGCTAATGTAAACCTCCTCAAAAGGCCCTATGCCTCCCAACTTCCTTTGTTGTTGGAGACTAGACAGATGTGTTAGGATTTTCAGTAAAATACACTGTGAAAGCCTGATATGTAACAGAGTTATCAAGGGAAAGAGGCAGAGCACAGAGCATCTATTTTCTCACATAGACAAAGCGGCATAGCACTGAGCTCAGCTGAGGTGGTACATTGCTGATGTGAAAGCCTCTGACAGTAGGAGATGGAGCAGCTCCTTTGGTGGTACTGAAGATTGCATAATGGGTTTTGTGTCCCTCAAGGGTCTAGTATGATGGAAGGCTGGGTCCACAGGTGGCAGGATTCGGAGGCAATAGAACCTCTGAGGTTCTGGGCCTAGTAGGTGATCCTGGGGTCATTGCAGAATGATTTCAGAGAGCATTGTGGAACTTGTATCTTTGTTTGACAACGTATGTTTTTCCACATACACACATCCCTGTCGTGATGTGATGCAGCCAAGTCAGAGGGCCTTCATAACAAATAAGTAGTTATGACAAAATGCCTCTGAACCACCAAACTTTGAATTGTGAACAAATTCCCAGAAAAAACCCTGCATCTTCAAACTAAAACTTCTGCAAGGCTGATTAACTGATTAGAATTTCAATGATTATGGAGAGGTAGGAATGTTGCAGGTCCAGAGTCAAACTACAGTTTATCATGGGCTATATTTAGCTCCCTTAATAGCCACTTCTTGCCCACCTCTGTTTCTGACTTAACATCCTTGTGACTAACAGCTAAAACTTTTCAGAATGTATCATCTTAACAGACTACTAACTTCCACCAACCAGAAAGCTAAGAATGTCATCAGTGTTTACGGCCAAGAGCAAACATTTCCTTACTTTAACCCACTTAACTAATGTTTCCAAAGTATTCGAAAAGTGCCTTGATATATAAATTTCTTTGTTCCACTGCTATAAAACTTCATGAAACTGATCCCATGTTGGAACATGGAATTTGGGGTGACCTAAATCTATATTCCTGGGTCATGGTCACTCATATTTGGTTCCAGAATAAACTCTTATCCTTTTTGAGGTAAGAGTTGTATTTTTGCATGGATAGAACTAAATAAATATTCATTTTCTCTTTCTAAGTTAGCCACTATAGGTATTTCATTGCAGTAACACAAAGCTGACTAGGGCAGTGAACTTGGCTCTGATGTGGCTCTGGGAGCTTTCCCTGGGATCTTACCTACTCTCTGCTCTTCAGCCCTCTCAACAATTCTAAGAACTATAACAGAGTTAACAGAGCCTTATCTACTTAAGGGAGACTGGATCTATTGGCAGACACAGGTTACACTGGTCAATACACTGTTAGTTGTAAAGGCTTAAAAAAAACTGTTTCTGGATAAGATAGTAATGGTTTAGGGCATTTAGAGGGAGAGCAGAATATCATTTAAGTGGTGGTGAGTTGGCAATGACCTTCATCTGTATTGGTTATTTCTGGCAGTCTGAACAGCTCAGGTTGGAAGTGAAGAATGTATTTGGATTAATCCAGAGTTCCTTAATTTTGCAGAAGAACTAGAGAGCTAAATAGTTTATTCTTAGTCTCAGGAAATGAAGCAATGAAAATGGAAACTGGACTCATGTTTATCAAGGTCCATATTCAGTAGTGAGTCTCTGGAAGTGATGATTTCTACCTCACCACTGCCTCCTTCAATTAAAAACAAAAAATCCACTCTGTAGAGAAAATTTCTCCCAATAACCAATGAATCTGCTTCCAAATGTGGTTCTTTACAAGAATAAATATTAAAATAACTAATATGAATTAGTGTAATATCAGTCACACTCGCCAATTATATAAATGCTCAATGTGTGTTACCCAAAATGAAAGAAGTCCTTGAATCTATTTACTACTTAAGTAGTAAATTCTTTGATAATTAGACCCATGCAAATCATCCTTTATAAAATTTCTGGTAAGAAACATAATTGTGATGCTAGATAAGAAACACAGGGACTGATGACCCAGAAAAGGTGAAACAAAGAGATCAAATGAGCTATCACACTTATCCTTCCACACTGTACATGTGAGTTGAGCATATCTCATCTAAGAATGCTTGAGACTAGAGTGTTTTGGATTTTAAGGATTTTTTGTATTTTGTAATAATAGTGTATTCATAATGAGACATTTTGTTGATGAGGCCCAAGTTTAAATGCAAAATTCATTGGTGCTTCATATGTGATTGCCCATAAACCAACAAGGTAAATTTATCTAACAGTTTGAGTGTTGCTTAGTTTTGCCTGTGACCAATCTACATTGATTCAGGTGTTGAGTTTTTCACTTGAGGCATGAGATCCCAGGCTCTTGGGTTATTGAAGTTCAACTTACATTCAACCCTGAATGTACTCAGAAGAGATTTACAAAGAAGAAATTTGGGAGTTAAGGAATTATCTCTAAAATATATATCTACATCAATTTTCCGTTCCTGATTCCTCTGAGTCTCCCATATCTACCCATTCATGAGTGCAATTTGTTAGATATTCCAGTGTGATGGTGTGAAAGAATAAACAAAACAGAAAAGACCCTTCCCCCAGTGAAGAATGTTGTCCTGTGGGAGAAACTGACATTTAACAAATGATCAAATTCATAAAGCATCGCAAAATGCTATTAGAGTGTTGAAGGAAAATAAAAATTAACACATAAGGGGCATTAAATTTTGGATTTGGGAAATTAAAGAGGTCTTTCAGAAAAATTTATTGGTTATCTAAAACCTGAATACTGAATAGGGATTAGACATTTAAAGTCTGAGTGTCACCTGATTCCAGATAGAAAAAAACAGCTCATACTAAGATCCTGAAGCAAGGCTTAAAAGTGTATCAGTCCCTACTCAGAAGCAAGTATTTGAGGAAAAATATTAAAAATCATGGAATCAGTTTTGATATGAGTGGAGGTCAAATCCCTGTACTATTGCCACATAAACATGCACCCCATAGATACACACAATATGTACACTGACACATGTTTATACCTTGCTGGTTGGGACTTCTAAAACCCTCATGTGCTGTAAAATTGGACAGGGTATTTCTATATGTCTCAGGCCCAAGATTAATTAATTAATTAATTAACTATTTTTATTTTATATGTACAAGTGTTTTGCCTGCATGTATGTAAGTGCACTTGTGTCATGCAAAGCCTGTGGAGGCCAGAAGATGGTGTTGGAGTCCCCCAAACTGGAGTTACAGATAGTTGTTAGCCACCATGTCGGTGCTGAGAACTGAACTCAGGTCTTCTATAAGAGCGTCAGTGCTCTTAAATTCTGATCCAGTCCTCAAGATATTTGTAAAACTTTAACCATTACAGGTGGAAAACCTTGCTGGGTGCTGGTGGCCGAAGAGCCAGGACAATTCATTTTGAATTGCACTTCTCTACACTTGGCCACCTGCTAGTTAAGCCTTCTTTTTAGTCTCTGTTGCCTTGGTGAAAATGGCCTGCAAGCCTGTTTCTCTTCATTTCAAATCTTGCTGGCCTGGGATTAACCTTCTTTCTTGAGCCTCTCGGCTTTTTTAAAGGTGTTACCACCAATGACTAAAAGGGATTTGAGAACATTCAAAGCTTTGCTTAAGAAACTACATTCTGAATGCACTTCAAATCTGCAGCTATAAATTTATTTGTCAGGAAAAGTACATTGGGTTTTCAGAGAATAAGCAGGGGAAATAAAATGACACTGGGGGGAAAAAGGTGAAGCCTAGAGGACCCATTATCTAATGAGCTGTGCCTGCTTAAACAAATAAGGAGAGCTGTGGCATCTGCTGGTGAAGTGTAATTGTGACAAAGGGAAATAAAAATATCATCATGTGCTCTTTCTAAGGTAGGGTTGATATGAAAGCGGTGAGTGATGGAATGGTGAAGGGAAAAGGGCTTGCTAAAAAATGAGCTGTGTTCAACTCTGAAAGCAGGTTAGATGGGAACAGTTCATTTTATTTGGGCTTTTGAAGGTAGCAGAAATGCTAATTTTGCCATTTTTAAAACTATGTAAAACTGAAATCCATGAAGCAAAAGCAAAAACCCTCAAGGCCAGCCAGCCCTGTGGTTTGGATAAAGCCTGTCGTGTGTTTATTGATTGTGTCCCTCCTTTATCATCTGTCCCTGCCCCTAGAGGGTTTCATTGGGACAGAGCAGGAGGCTGCTGCAAAAAGGAGGAGGAGACTTGGAGCATGCCACTCTGGGAATCGGGGTAGGTGAGAATGCTGTCATGTTGAATTAAACACAATGCCTCCTTTTCATCATAGCTATTTTGTGAGTCCCATTTGCAGTCTGAAAAAATACCCATTAATAGGCATAGATATGCATGGTTTATCTTGGTTTCAGCCTGGGTGAACAAAAAATATATTTTCAGAAAGAGGGGGAATTTCATGCTTAAAGTCCTTGAAAATAATATAAAACAGGATATAAAGGAATTAACTAGCTCTAATATGGCACAAAGAATTTCACACTAAATAGTAAGTATTGTATAATGTGCAAATTATCAGATGTATGATGTGTCTAAAAGCCAGATCCTTGCTTTCCTTCTTTGAAGTGATCTAGAGGCAACAGCTTCAAATACAAGAGAATCCGGGGATGATGTAGGTGGTCGAATTACTTCAAGCAGCAATTCTATCAGTAATATAAGCTCTGAAATAGTGAATGATTCTCTTTGAAACTCAGAACCAAACTCATGGGCAAAATTTTCTTGATTTACATAATAGTTTACATTCTGGAGAAAATCCATGTATATTAAAACTGCACAAAATGCATTTGTTTTTATGTAAAATTGAATTGCAGTCTAATCAGAGATAATTATAAGTGGCTTGGTCCCCCGCACTCTGTCACTGCTCACATCTAAGATGCAGACGTGAATGTATACCCTTAGTGTATTTATATTTCTGACCTTTACCTCTGCTGTGATCTCAGAACTCATACCTCCAAATTCCTACTCACGTATTTTTATTTAAAGGTATAAATGGCATTTCAAACTTGGTGTATCTGAAATGAAATTCCTGACCTACACCTAACCCCTACCCCCAAAAAAGTACCTTTGTCCTTCACTTTTCCTCATTTCAGTAAATGTCACTTCTATAGCTCTGGTTGCTTAAGACCAAATTTGGAATTCTTCTTTCCTCAGCCCTATCTATGGGCTTTGCATCCAATCCACTGGAAAATCCTGCAGCCTTCAGCTTCAAAACTGTCCAGAGTCCAACAGCTTTTCTGTTGCAGTGTATTAGCCAGCTTCTAGTTACTCCAACAAAATACCTAAGGCAGCCAACTTACGAAGAGAAGAAATTTATGCAGCTGTTTAAGAAGTTCAAAAGCATGGTGCCAGTGTCAGCTCAGTGACAATAGCAAATGATGCCACATCATGGTGGAGTTCGTTGGAGCATGCTCACACAAGGATGAGCATGGAGGGTCCCACAATCCCCTCTGATGTTCCATTAGGCCTCATATCTTGAAACTCAACATCATCTCTTAGTATCACCACCATGGTAATTTACATAGAGATCTGTGAGGACATGCATCTGAATCATAGCATGCAGTTAGTTACCCTGGGCCCAAGATGCTGACAGCACTCACCTGGACAGCCTCCACATTCTCCGAATCTGTTCTCTTGTCTCTGTCCCTCTGCAGCCTACATAGCTGAAACTGAAGTCTGATCTGTCTTGGTCTATCCAAAGCCCTGCAAATTCACAGCAACGTTCATCTCATTCAGAGTCAAATTCTACCTCCAGACCACTCAAACAGACAGAGCTAATCTGTACTGCTGTGCTTCTTGGCAATCCATCTGCGCTGACTATACTTTCCCTCGGTATTTGTAGAGATCTTTGGCTCCTTCAGCTCTCAGCTCCGTTGATGTTTTTCATTGTTTTTGGGGTGGATAGACATTCTGGGTGTCATAGCCAGCCTGGAAGTTTTATGAATGACAGAGAAGAGAAACAATAGAAAGCCCAGTTTTACTGTGATTTATGAGGAGAAAGAGAAATGATTAAAGAGATGTTTCTGTGAGAGATTTTGAAGGATGGTGAATCCTGCCTAAGGAGCTTGACTTTTATTCTATAGTTAACATGGATTTGCAGAATTTTTTCAGCAGAGTGAAATAATTTTATAGGATTCATGTGTATATATAATAAATATGAGTGGGTCTTGGGAGAGATGAATGTTGAACTCCTAAGCCACAGAGCTATTGCAATTGTACAAATGCGAAGAAATAAGGCACTAATATAACGGATTCATCATTGAATCGGAGATTATCCACAAGAAAATGCTCCAAAGAATCTATCAGCTGGATTGATTTTGAAGTCAAGTGATATTTGTACATCTAATACCTTCTTAGTGAGACACTGTGAAAATTGCATTCATTTACTGTGTGTATATTGTATATACATATCATCATATATTAGCAATTTTCACCACACTCTATTCCCTTCCTTTGATTTTTTTACTCCCTGTTATTTTCTGAAAATGGAAATATTAGATGACAGTGAATCATCAGACATTTTCAGTGAAAGGCCAGCTAATCAGCACTTCAGACTTGAAGACCACATAGTCCTCATTGCAATTATCTGGCACTGCTGTGATAGGATGAGCTCAACCATAGACAAGATTTTTTTTTTTTTTTGTCTTTTTGAGACAGGGTCTCCCTGCTGTCCTGGAACTTACTATGTAGACCAGGCTGGCCTCAAACTCACAGAGATCTGCTTGCCTCTGTCTCCTGCGTGCTGGGATTAAAGGCATGCACTACTACGCCTGGCTGACAAGATTCTTTTAAAAAATACATGTGACTGTGTTCTAATAAAACCTTATTTCCAAAACCACTAAATAAGCCAGATTTATTGTTGACAGCTGCCCTCTGCTTTTGATGAAAGCTTAATTTCTTTTTTACATTTCTTTTTGCAAGAATCTGTTGCCCTGTGAAGTATGAGACTGAGGACAGACATACTTGTTTATTTTTTTTATTATTCTACCCTAGGCTTTGGGGTAGAATGGAGACAAAACAGAAGGTTTACTATGGAATGATTAGAGTTGTTTGAAGTTAAATGGGATAGGAGGAAGATGATGTGATCTCCATCCTCACACTATCCATATTTGATAGTTCTAAATATTTACTAAAATAGACATATGCAGATGCCTTATTTAAAAAATAAATACTGGTTCCCCATTGCTGAGAGATTAAATTTAATCTTCTTAGAATGGCACATAAAATGTTGTTTTGATGAGACTGCTCATGAGCTTGTGCAGAGCTGGCACAGGGAAGGCTCATGTTTCTAAGGATCAGAAGATCAATCATAAGAGCTGAGGATGTAGTTCAGTTGGTAGAATGCTTCCTAACATATATGAAGTCCTGAGTATGATCCAAACACTGCATAAACTGACAGTCTCTTATAAGCCTAGCACTTGGGGGCTAGAAACAGCAGGATCAGATGCTCAAGGTTAACCTAGGCTACACAATTTAAAACCAGCCTGGGCTACATGTGACTGTCATAAAAAATAAAACTTTTATGAATTATAAGAACATAAGAGCATGACTGAATCAACTTTGCTGAACTTGAAGGGAGCCAATGAACAAACCAGAATTCTAACATACTAATTTGCATAAGTCTATTAGATGGATTCTCTTTTGCAAAAACATTCCATTCACCAAGTAGAATGTGATGTGATTGCTTTTTACAATGTGTATCACCAATCTGTAACCAAATCTATATAAAGACAAAATTCACACTAAGTTTTCTTAGTGGACTCATAATTTCCCTAAGGAGATTGTAGGTTGTTCTATAATTAATTATATCATCATTGTAGGTACAAAGAGAATGAGTTCCCAAAATCTAGCTCCTGCAAGCTGTCCATAGCTGAATGGTCCTATGTTCTGTACTGTACATTTAATTTATTCACAACGTTTCACTGGGGAAAGAGTATTTGCTATGGAAAATGCATCTCACTGGATTTCTTAATTTAATGCTAATATCGAGAACCTCATCATTTCCTGATATTCTGATAAATGCTTTGTGGTCAAACACGTCCTATCTGCCCATTATATGTGTTTGTTACAGAATGAAGCTGTTTGCTTCTTTGATTCTTCTCTGTGGGTATTTCTATTGCTGAAAAAGTAATACTTAGATTGAATTCTGCAGAATATAACTTAATACCTTTAATCAGATCACAGTCAAGTCTTAACCTTGCAAAGAGTCAGTCTATTTAAAATGAATTAGCATCTCAGCTGTGATCCATTATATGTTTATTTCCTATTCTAAGTTTCAGAGGTTAATGTTATCTGCCTGCTTCCAAATCTTCTTTGTTCTCTTAGTTATTATCCACAAAACTCATCACCTCACCTTTACCCTCCCTCTCAATAAAACTTACATTTGAACTGCACTGAAATCCTCACTTTTTATTAACACAAAGACCTCCTATGCTGGCATCTCTGTTCTCACTTTCTTGGTATCTGTAATGCTCCTCACAGCTTTATCCCTTTAGCTGAAATCTGAATTCCTAAAACTGACTAACTGAATGTACAGCTATGCTTAGTTCTGTCCTTGCAGAATGACTGTGGATAATTTGCTTATCCTCTCTGTACCCAGTTCCTCACCTTGAAATGGGAAACAGTAACATCGTTAACTTGCAAATTGCTGTGAGGATAAAATAAAGGAATACAGTTCCTGACATCTAGCAAGTGCTCAGTAAAAGAAAGTTCTCAGTAGCTTTGTCTGTCCTTCAAGTTCCATTTAAAATGCGACTTACTCCTTGCCCTAGTTTGTTCTTCATTGCTGTGACAAAACACTCTGGCCAATATCAACTTGGGGAGGAAAGGCTTTATTTAGCTTACATATCCCAGGTCACAGTTCATCTGGGAGCCCAAAGTAGGAACTCAGGGCAGGAACCTGGAGGCAGGAGCTTGAGCATAGGCCATGGTGCTTACTGGCTTGCTCCCGTGGCTCCTGCTCAGCCTGCTTTCTTATGCAACACAGGCCCACCTGCCCAGGGGTGGCACCACCCACAGTGGGCTGGGCTCTCCCACATCACTCATCAAGATGATACCTCACAGACATGGCTATAGGCCAGTCCAATAGAGGAAATTCCCCAATTGAGGCTCCCTCAACCCAGGTGTGTCAAGTTGACACTAAAGCTATCCAGCACACTCCCCTACCCCTTGCTGACCTTTCTCTGCAGTGATCATGAAGGGAGAAGTGGCTCCCAGGATTCTACTCTCCAAACATCACTATTAAACCATAAACTTTCCAATTTTTGTCCCCAAGATATGATGTTAATATCCCAACATAAGACAGTACAACCTTAAAAACCCCACAGTCCTTAAAGGGAAGAATCAGCACACCTAAGCAAAACCAAAGTCCAGCAAAGTAGCTCCAGGCTGGGCATCTGAGATTCTCTGGGTTCCAAAGTGTACTGACAGCTCCACTGCTCTAACTCTACAGTCTACAGCACACTCAGGTCATCTTGCAGACCCAGGCCAGCTCTATTCTACACCTACTACTGTCTTTTGTGGTCATCCCATGGTCCCAGCTTCCCCCAAAAGCTGGGGTCGCCACTGAAACTAAGGCTGTACCCTCACCAATGTCCTCTTCTTGCCTCTTCCGGTACAAAGCCTCAGATTCTCTTCGTGACTCCTTCAATCCTGGGGTCTTAACTGCAACTGAAGCTGCTCTTTCACCTATGGCCTTCCTGGTCTCTGAGTGCCAAGCCTTGGCTGCTCTCTATGATCCCTTTCATGCTTTCAACACCAGAACCATGCAGGAGACTCTTACACATTACCAAGTCCTGCTTCCAGATTGAGGTAGAGGCTCAGGTCCCCTTCTGTGTGCTGGCCCTGAGGAAATACCTCCCAGAAGACTTCACCACAATGATGCTGGTCTTTCGTTACATACAGCTGATTTTTCAGCCCCAGCTAACCAGCATCACTTGTCCCAGTAAAGTAAAGGTTTTACTTCAGGTTCTTGTCTCTTCTTAATCACAGATGATTCTTCAGCTCCAGATTCTCAATTCAAAATATCACAGAACAGCCCTGATAGTCTCTGCTTCCCTTTGAAGGTTCACAAGCCAGGCCTCCATTGTCTATAGCTCTTTCAGCATAACTTTTCCAAGCTCCACAGCAACAAACTCTGAGCACTCAATAGCTTTCCAGGCCAAATTTCCAAACACTTCCACAGTCCTCCCCAAAACACCAAGGTCAGGTCTGTCACAGCAGTATCCCACTCTCTGATACCAATCTCTGTCCTAGTTTGTTCTTCATTGCTGTGACAAAACACTCTGACCAATATCAACTTGGGGAGGAAAGGATTTATTTACCTTACATATCCCGGGTCACAGTTCATCTGGGAGCCCAAGGTAGGAACTCAGGGCAGGAACCTGGACACAGGAGCTGGAGCACAGGCCAAGGAGGAATGCCACTTACTGACTTGCTCCCCTGGCCCCTGCTCAGCCTGCTTTCTTATGCAACACAGGCCCACCTGCCCAGCGGTGGCACCACCCACAGTGGGCTGGGCCCTCCCACATCACTCATCAAGAAGATGCCCTTCAGACATGGCCACAGGCCAGTCCAATAGAGGAAATTCCCCAATTGAGGCTCCCTCAACTCAAGTATATCAAATTGACACTAAAGCTATCCAGCATACTCCTGCATGGAGTTATCATCAGAGATGGAGAAGGCAGTGCTTTACATATTGGACAGCTCAATAGTTATAGCTTTTATCATAGAGAGGAGAGTAGACAGGCAATAAGGAGGCTTAGAGCAAGTACTAGAAATCAGGTAGGAGGCAGACAAGTCAGTTTGGGATCAACAGGTCCTCTGAGGCATCTCTAAGAGTCATCTACCTCTGGACTTTCTTCATGCCTTGATGTGATGAAATCCAAAGGCCAGAATAAAAATATATTATTTTATTAAATTTTATATTAATAAGTTGGCCAAAGAAGAATGCTTCTCCCTGAGGGAAAAAGGTACATGTCAGATAAATGGAAAAGGAAATGGCACATGGCACAGAAATGAGTGCAAAATGGACTGAGGGCACAAATTTTAGTAACAGGGAATACATGATAGAGAAGGAACAAACTATTCATGTCAACTTTATGCAGTTTAGCTGGAGCTGCCTCTCCCCAGTGCCATGGCTGCTGAGGTTGCCAGCATCAGGTGTAACTTTACATCTGTGCTTAGATGCAGTTTGTTCATTTTGCTGCTGTAAATAAAGCTGCTGAAGGGCTCAGAATCCCACTCAGCACATGCGTTCTATCCTAAGGGTCTCTGATCCCTTGACTCTTCTCTAACCTAGAGGATGTCAGACAGGCATGGCCTTTGAAATCAACTATATGTAACTTCATGTTCCCAACTCATGTATGCGTATTTTAATTTCAAATGAAGCCTAAGGTAAATAGAAAGACAAGTACGTTATAAAAAGGCAATATCTCTCTGAGCTACCTATTATAAAACAGTAAAAGAGGCAGTGATTCAGGGACTTAGTTTACACTATGCTCTAGAGACGTCATCCCACTGCACTCCTGCAGCTAAGAAAAGATGGAGATTTTCAAGAACATAAGAAATGTAATCTTGAAGACAAACAGCACCAGCTGGCACCTATCCCCCAAATGCTCCTTCTAATTCCCAAACTCTGTCATTTTCCTATACTTAGAATGTCCTCCATTATTCTCATCGTCAGACCCAGATGAAATCTAAATTCCTCCATAAAGATTTTCTGTTATATCAGTCTAAGATTAGCCTCTAATCTTCTGAAATTCTATAATGCTAGTGGTCTATCCCCATACAAATGGCAAAAAGCAATACTAGCCCCTGAGAAATTATTTCCATTTTTCACTCAAATCTTTTTATTTGTTAGAAATGACCTTTCCTCTCCTGTATTTTTAAAGTGGTCTTATTTGTATTTGGAATAATAGATTGTGATCATGAAAGTATTAGTCATTTATCAGAATATTTGGAAAATGAAAAAAAATGATGATAATTTTTAAGTATTTTCCAGAGCCTCATAATGCAGATGGAGATAGCTGTTTGTGGTAACCAGCATCTGTTACAAGACTGTGCGTCTAGCTGAGTTATTAAAGGAAAGAGTTTTAGTAGGCTAAAGAGCATAGTGTGTACATCTGCTTAGCTCTGGATAGTTTTGCGTATACGTGTGGGTTGCATCATGACAGGAACACACGAGAGAGAGCACATGCAAGACTGGAAGCCAGATGAGGAGGGGCAGGCTCATTCTGGAATGACAAACCGTTATCCCAAGAGCTAAACAGGGTCTCAGGAGAAGTTGTGTAGTCTCTTCCGAGGGCACTAGCTCCAATGACTTAATCATCTCTCACTAGTCTAACTTCATTTAATTTAGTTCTGTCCTTCTTTATACTAGTGTATGTTGATTATGCAGAGTGATGGGCTTCATTATGGCATTTCCATCCATTCATATGATATACTTTGATCACATTTACTACCCATTACCCAGCCTTGTCTCCCCAGTTTCCTGCTTTCATATACCAAATGGTCCCCCATTTATTTACATGTCTTTTTGTTTCTGTTTCCCCCACAGTCCACATATGACAGTAAAAATGTGGATTTTTTCTTTTTTTAATTGAATTTTGTGAATTCCATACACTATGTTTGATCTCTCTCCCTATTTGCACCCCCCATAGCCCACTACCAGATTTCATGCATTCTGTCATATATGCTAGGGCCTATCAAGTTAAGCTTATATCTCCAAATGTCCCTCTGTGTGAGTCTATCCTCTGGATCCTGGCAAACCTATATAATATCACTCCCTGTGTCCCGAGGGGTACTTGTTCCTCTAAGGAGTGGGGCCTACTGCAGAGAATTGGCTGCAGAGAGTTGGCTACGAAGAGGGAGTTGCAGAGAGTTAGCCATGGAGGGAGGAGCATAGGCGCCATCTTGGAAGTGGATGAGGGGCAAAAATGGCCCCAGTATCTCGCCCACATGGACATGAGAAGGGGCATTTACCAATCTGAGGCGAGACTGTGGGCCACAAGGTGTGGGTGAAAGCTAATGGAGACTGTGGGGGATGCAGAAGCAAACTGGGCCACTGAGACACAGAGTGGTACGGGGCGCTCGATGTTCACCATTGTGGGGCACTGGGTGTTAGCCTATGTAAGTTATACTCTATTTCCCCTACCCAGGATATAAAGTATGAAAAAATCCAGATAAAGATGTGTTATATGGTTTGTCTAATAGTGCCAGAAACAAGGGACCCTAAGAGAACTCCCTTTAAAAGACCAATAATCCCTGTCTCGGTAGCCAAAGGTTGCCAGTAGTTCCTTAGGTAAGATGTGGGTTTCTTATCCATTTCCCAACTTCTGTGCTGGTTTTTTGTCCTGCTTGTGTTTGCATGGGTCTTGTGCATGCTGTCACCATTGCTGTGAGTTCATATGAACAACTTCCCAGCCATTTGGAAAACTGTATTTGCAGCTCCTGGCTTTTATATTGCTCCCACCCCTCTTCTGCCATGGTCCCTGAGTCCTGGGCTGCAGAGGTTTAATACAGGTGTCCTCCCCAGGGACAAGCACACTGCAGTCTCTTAGTCTCTGCATTTTGGCAGTTGTGGCTTTCATAAGTAAAAAGATTAAAGGCATAAGAAGAAATTTGATCAGAATTTATCAATTATTTTAATGTATTTCCACTCAATTTCAATGAGATTTATTTGGAAGTATTTTTCCCATATTTATGAGACAGCCAATTTTAACTTTTACATAAACTTTCTTCCACTGAATAAAGAAACTTCTCTGATGAGGCCTAAGAGCTGCACTAAACTGCAGGCATAAAGATAAGAATTTAGCCTGTTAGGTGTGGAGGTGCCAGAACTGGAGAGGCAGAGACAAGGAGATTGGTATGAGATCAAGGCCAGCCTGGAATGGTCTACATAGCAAGTTCCAGGCTTGCTGGGGCTACATAGTGATACTCTGTCTCAAAAAATGAACAACAACTACAGAAATAATTTAGAGGTCTGTTTGATGCTATGTTCATTTAGCAGAATAATAACAGTAGATTCACCCCTACTCTTTGAGTTGAACACAGTTTATCTTTTAGTTAATTATTTCCATATAGCATTTTTATTTCCTCTATCTATACATTCTCAGCATATATGTCCTACATCTCTACTCTAAGATTTATGCTTAAGTAATTTTTTTACCAGGGAAATTGTGTTAACATTTACATTTAATTTTTATTTCCTAATTATTCAGCATTGATATGTAGAAATATTTTTGATTTTTCTTAAAGATTTTACTTATTTTTTTATTTTATGCATGTGTCTTGGATGCATGTGGATAAGTGTATCATGTATGTGCCTGGTACCCACAGAGGCCAGAAGAGGGCATCAGATCTCTTGGAACTGGGGTTAAGGATGGTTGGATTCAGCCAGAGGGTGCTGGGAACTGAACCTGGGTCCTCTGCAGGAACAGGCAGTGCTCATCTCCCCAGCCCCATTACCATTTTCTGATGTGGCTTTTGTATGCTACAGCCTTTCTAAACTTATCAGCTGCAGAACTTCTTTTTAATTTACTTCATTTTTAGATTCTTTGTTTTCCATGAAGAAAACTATGGTATGTATAAATGGGGAAGATTTCAGTCTTCTCTTTAAAATCTGTACTCTTCGTTCCTTCTTTGCTTTATTTTTCTATCTTAGAATTCTAGTACAATATTGAATAAAAAGCTAAAGGAAAAATATCTTTCCTCTTGATTATAAGGAAAAAAAATTCCCCTTTTCACCATTAAATATAATGTTAGATATAAATGCCCTCAGGTTGAGAAAAAAAAGAAATTCACTCATTTGGTGAGCCTTCACGTGGATATTAGTTCTTTCTCCAGTGTTTACCCCTATTGATATGACCATTAATTGTTGTTCAACTTGCTAGCCCTGTGAATGGCACTGAATTTCCATTGAACCAGCTTTGCATTCTTGTGGCATACTCTGATTGTGGCATATGGTCCTCTTATGTCGATGCATTCAATTCACTTTCTTTAACAGTTTTAAAACAGAGACTCACAAAAACATTGTAAGCCTGAGAATTTCTCTATGACCTTCATGAACTTTCCTTCTAGAGGTCTCATATAATCACAAACCAGAAAAGTGGCATAGGTACAATACTATTGAATAACTTACAGACTTTATTTGGATTAAATCATATTTTGTATATAATCATATTTATATATAGTTCTTTGAGACCTTACCAAGCAGACTCAAGTAACCACCACCACGTTACCATGCAAACCCGAGCCTTCAGCTTTGAAATTAAGGGAGACCAACCCATGCCTAGAAATATTTTCAGAAGTCTTAGTGGATGTCTTAAATCCAAGAGCACTGAAACTTACAATTTAAGGTCTTTTTCATATTAGCTCTGCACTTGCTACTCACTGTGGTTGTAACTTTTGAAGTGTGAGTTATGACAGAAGCACTAATATAATTTTTTTTTCTTTTTCACAATTTCAGGGACAAAAGATTCAGTCTCACCATAGAACTCAGCAACCTTGACCTGTGATTTTCTTTCTTTATGAAATATAAAACTTTTCTTTTTACCTAAAGAAGGCTTTAATTGTTTCTCTTTGGTGGATAAAAATTTGTGGTATCATAACCCTTGAACTTGAGATTATTATTAAGTAAAATAAGTCACTTCAACATAAGTACTGCTATATTGTGGTGGTTAATTTGATAGTCAAAACGACTACTAAACAATAAATGGTCTGCAGCATATACAGCATGGTTACAATGGACACAGAGATGTTTCATTCCCCACATATAATGCAATTTAAAGCTTTTGAAAGCCATTTATTTCTAGCCTCTTCAACTTGGTATTTTCAGTCTAGAGCTGAATGTGGATAGCTAACAGTGGAATGTGGGAAGCTATGGCCAAGGACGACTGCTGTAGAAGCCAGGCAACCACCAAGCCCAGACTTTCCATTGCTTAGATTATTTACAAAATGTTACATCGAATGAATTATATATTATTCAATTTGGATATTGATCCCCTTCTCTCATTCTAATTCTCACCAGAGCTACTCAATTTGTGTGGCTATTAACAGTTACTATTGACAGTTTTCTTTCTTTCTTTCTTTCTTTCTTTCTTTCTTTCTTTCTTTCTTTCTTTCTTTTTTTTCTTTTTTTTTTTTTTTGAGACAGGGTCTCCCTGTAGCCCCAGCTGTCCTGGAACTCACTATGTAGACCAGGCTGGCCTCATACTCACAAAGATCCACCTGCCTCTGCCTCCCAAGTTCTTCCTCCCTGTAGGATTAAAGGCAGGGAGCCAGCTGATTACGGACTGAAGTCTCTAAAATTATGAGCCCAAATCAACCTTTCCTGCTTAAAAATTGAATGTCTAGCCAGGCGTGGTGGTGCATGCCTTTAATCCCAGCACTCTGGAGGCAGAGGCAGGCAGATCTCTATGAGTTTGAGGCCAGCTTGGTCTCCATTAGTGAATCCAGGCCAGCTGTGGCTACAGGGAAACCTAGTCTCAAAAAGACCAAAAGAAAAAAAAATAATTGGATGTCTTGGGTATTTTGTTAGTCTTGACAACTTAACACATTTGGTTACCAGATCCTTAGGGTTTGTCCTTTAGGTCTGTGAGTCTCTGTTAATTTTATTTTAACATTCTTACCTTTATTGCTTAACAATTTTCATTGATTTCTACTCACGTTTACCAACTTGATATTCACAACTCCTCTGTCATTTGTATTCTGCTAAACTTGTCTAGTTGATGCTTTTTATTTAAAATGTTGTTATAAAATAATTTGTTTTCCATTTTCTCTGGCCAAAAAGACATGGTTCTTAGTTTGAAATGTCAAAATGATGTTTTTTTCCTTTCATGACTTCTTTTTCTAGACTGAGCCCCCTAACTTTTATTGATTTAAAAAATGCTTTCATCCACTTCATAGAACATAGTAGTAAAAATTGCTTAAAAGTATTTGTGTGAGTTCTAACTTCTGGAACATCATTTTATTTTATGTTATTTTATTTTGAGAATTGGTTGCCTTTTCTTGGATCTTTATATGTCAGAAAATGTTTGATATTACTTTTTCCATTGTGAATGCTCTGTCATCTGAACTCTGGGGTCTGTTATAGTCTGCTGGAATGGGGGTTGGAAAGCATATTTGCATAGGATCAGTTAGTACACATAGGGTACAGTTAGATTTCAAGGGTGACACATTGTCTTTGTAATCTTCTAACTCTCAAAAGCTTCCATAAAAATACATAAATGAATAGCCACGGTTGTGTTCTGCAATGTTTTATTTATAAAAGTGACAATGGGTCAGGTTTGGCCCATAGACTTCAGTTTGCTAGCCTCTGCTCTGAAGAATTTTGGGTTTTTTTGAGGTTATTTCAACATGCAGTCTATTCAGTTAGCCTCTGAGGAAAACTGTGTTCCATCTCTGGGCAAAACTATAACTCCAGTCAATGGTCCAAGCATTTGTTATGCTGGCTGAGAATAATGTGGATGCACACAGACTCAGGAAATTATGCTTTCCTGGTCTCTGTTCCTGGATTCTCTTATAGCTTTTTGTGTCCAAGACTTATTTTCCATTTTCTCTGGCCAAAAAGACATGGTTGTTACTGAAGCTTTGCCAAACTATATTTCCACATCCTTCTATGAATTGAGCCCACCTTTGGGGCAAAACTTTGTGGAAAACAAAACACAAAATCTTTCCCTGTTGAAGTTATTGTTTTGACTTCACTCCAAAGACCACCTGCATTTTCCTTTTAAACCTAAGAGTCTCTCAGTGTTTGATTATATTGTATTTACATTAGAAGTTTCGGACATGAAGAGCGGGGAGAATGGACAGTAGTGCTCTTAAATTGCTAAGAAAGAACCGGTCTCAGTTAACTCAACTTTCAGGTAGAGAGCCATCTCTACGTAGATGATAATCATCTTTGAGGTGGGGCCACCTTAGGTTTGTCAGTGATTTCCATCATGTCTGAAGGAAAGTTCTTGAATTATTGGATCTGATGAAATTTTGTTGACATATTTGCTCCTACAGAACTCCTGGATATTAGGGCAAACTTAAATTTCATCCATTACAATCTACCTGCTTTATAAGTAAGGTTTAGGAGATAAAATAAAACACCCAGTTTTTCACAGAGGAAAGGAAGAACTGAGATTGCAAGGCTGGCCCTCGGTTTTCCATGGGATAGGTTATTTCCTTTTACAATTTTCATGATCTCATGAGGTGACAAATTTGACAGAATGGAAGATAGGCTTGCCTAAGATGGACAAATCAGTGGAAAAGAAAACTAGCAAAGCAAATCAAGAGTACTTGCCCTAGGGCTGGAGAGATGGCTCAGCAGTTAAAAACACTGGCTGCTCTTGTAGAGGACCAGGGTTCAATTCCCAGCACCCACATGGTGGCTAACAACTGTCTGTAACTCCAGTTCCAAGGGATCTGATGCCCTCTTCTGACATCTGTGGGCACTGCACAACATGACTGCACCTACTTACAAGCAGGCAATAGACACACACAGAAAACATAAAATAATAAATAAAACTTTTAAAAAGTACTTGGTCTATACAAAAAGTAATAAAGTAAGCTAGGCTATTAAGGATCTGTCAGTCACAGGAAAAAATCCTGGTTTCTCACCATACCCTGGACCAACAGTAAGCTTTTCTCTTTTTTTTTCCTTTTCTAAAATTATATAAAGCTTATAAAAATATTCAATTAGTTTAAATAAGTGGTAAAATCCCAAGAATAGGTGTGGCAGAACGCCATAATTAGAAGGCGCTGAGAAGTACAGAAGGAGTAGATGGGGATGAGGAAACAGAGCAGATGGACCATGGATGTGTGCAGTTAAAATAAGTGTACCGAGCAACCCCGGTGTCTGGGGTGCAAGCTGTCAATGTCTGTGGCTACACACAGAAAGGATGAATTTCGGGGATAAAGGAAAGAGATGCATTCTCAGTTTTTCTACTTCGTTAGCCCAATCCTGGTTAGATTGCAAGTGTTTTTGTTTTTGTCAAAGGAGGAAATCAGAGAGAAAGTTCTGCCATAATATAAGTACCTTTAAAGGCCCTAATTATGGAAAATCTGAAATACTTAGTAATCAAGACACTCATGTTAAGTCAGCCGTTTCTATGGTTGGGACAACCAGTGGCATCTGATACATAATATAACTGCCCCAAAACAGGTTAACATGGCCTAGAGCACTACAGTACTATGTATGCCCATAATATCAAGCTTCTGTCAGGTAGTATGCGTGTGTAGTGGAAAGTGGTAAAGGTTCTGGGAGAGTTAACTATGGATGTTTGGAATTTGAGACATAAAAGAATTCATTACCTCTCAGAGTAAGCCTATAGCTATAAAACTAATTTCACTGGATATGATAATACATAACACTATTTTAAGTATATATGTCAAGCACAGTTCTCAGGACTTTTATATATATTATCTCATTCTTCATCTCTGTGGGAGATGTGCTATCTTTACTCCCCATTTTAATGCCAAGGAAACTGAGATATAGGGATGTTAGTAATTTGTTTAAAGCCATCCAATGTGTACATCATAAAACCCAGATATTTTTAAGCACTCTCTTTTCTGTAGTGGTTCTTAGTACTAACTGTGTATTATAACCACTTTAGGAGCTTTAAAAAAAATTAATGCTTAAGCCACAATTGAATCAATATCTTTCATAGTATTGAATCATAGTATTCCAGGCATGCACACACATATGGGTTTTTTTTGTTGTTGTTTTTTTTACAGCTCCCCCAGGTAACTCCAACTTGCAGCCAAGGCTTAGAAACACTTTTTCACTGTCTCCTGTCGTATAGGGTGCACTGGAAAGATGTATAAATCTTTACAGAGAAGAGCAAGGCTGTTCACAGGTAACCAAATTCAATTTCTTGGAGCTGGAATTATGAAAGGCAACTAATTATACCTGCCTACACAGTGTGCAAGACATCACTTGGGAAATAGAGGAAAAGGTAATAAAAAGAGCATGGAGACAGGAACTTATGTTTTTCCTGGGATTTTTAGGGCAAGAACTTTGACTCCAGTAGCCCCAGTAAGCTAGGCTCTGACACTCACTCCCAATATACTAATTAAAGTACCACGAAACAGCAAAAAGCAGAAGAATATTCATTCACTGTGGTCACACTGAGAAGAAGGGAAAACAGAGGGGTCCAGTGATCTCCAAGTTCTTCCAGGTGCTGACCTGAGTTTAGGTTTAAACAGGGAAAAATGTGTGTAAAACTACCCAGTCCTGGTCCAGGTTTGGTTCCTCCCATCACCGATCCATTATGGTTTTGGTTCAAGTCTGTCTTGCTCGGTTGTCTGATACACTGTCAGAAATGTGTGAAATCTTGGAAGGCAAATTCTTCCTCTGGCTGTCACCAGGGCGCCAGTCTTTCTCTCCTCCCAGCATAACTTTCCTGGAGAATTTTTGATATCTTGAGATCCTTTGATTCAATAGTCTGATAGCCAAAGGGAGGCTGTGCGGAATAGCTTTAGTGTCAACTTGACACACCTAGGTTGAGGGATCCTCAGTTGAGGAATTTCCTTCATTGGACTGGCTTGTAACCATGTCCATGGGGCAGCTTCTTGATTGTTGAGTGATGTGGGAGGGCCCAGCCCACTGTGGGTGGTGCCACCCCTGGGGAAGTGGGCCTGTGTTGTATAAGAAAGCAGGCTGACACAGGGAGTATAGTCTTGTAAGTACCTTTCTTATTGGATTACTTATGAAAGAAGACTGTAGTATCATCCTGTAGAAATGACTTTTACAATATAGACTTAATCTGGGCTAAGACTTTTACTTAACTTGTAAACAAAAAGTTACTGTTTGTAATGTAAACAAACTCACTAAGCCTGTGATGTTCTTGTGACCCGGGCATATGATCTTAATCCCTCAGGACGCCTCCCTCCCTCCAAGCAAGATACTGGAATAAATATATGTGTGAATGCTTCCCCCCGCCCCCCAAAAAAGCAGGTTGAGCAGGGGCCAGGGAAGCAAGCCAGTAAGCAGTGTTCCTCCATGGCCTGTGCTCCAGCTCCTGCTTCCAGGTTCCTGCCCTGAGTTCCTACCTTGGGTTCCCTAATGAACTGTGACCTGGGAGATGTAACATAAAATAAACCCTTTCCTCCCCAAGTTGGTATTGGTCAGAGTGTTTTGTCACAGCAATGGAAAAACAAACTAGGACAGAGGCACAAGGGTCTTCCTTTTTAAGATATGTTCTCACCTGTGAGGACAGTTACAAGTTTAGCCTGAACTGCTCTGGACTTTAGCCACAGTGCTCTTGTTGACATGCTTAGATATTTCACCATGGTGCCACATTTATAAGTCTGAGAAGTAGAAACAAAGGAGTTGAATAGACACCATAGTTCAGTGTCCCTTAGAAAACTGTTCCAAGAATTTATGATTATAAATATGACCCATCATAGTGTTAATCTTATTTTTATTCTGAATGAAATCAGAATGGAAACTTCATGAGAACAAGAAAGAAATGTGTCTGTTGTCCTCAGGCCTTTAACCAGATGTCCAGAATTGAACTTAATGACCAGTGTATATGAACTGAATGATCTTGACCTTCTTTAAAAGAGCAGCTGTGTTTTGCATATCTGCATTTCTCAATGTTCCACTTTGGCTTAGCTTAAATGTTTATCAAGTTCCTGAATTTTGAAATTGACCAAATGTAAAGTGGAATTTAGCATGTCTTGATGTTTCTTAGCTCTGGTATTATCTGGTTCATGGGCTCTTTCCATTTGCATGGATAATTGAGAAAAGAGTCATAAGTAAAACATTTTAATAACTCAGACCCACTGCAGGAGTTTACACATCATAAAATGTGTGCAAGCCCCATTCTTTGCTTATCATTGAAGTTGCATCATTACTTACCGGGAGTCAGAAATTCCCAGCATGACCACAATGCAGTTCCGTGGTCCTTCTCTGGACCAACTAAGTGCAGTTGCCTACAGAGTAAAGACAGGGCATGGATATACTTTTAAAGATATTCAGGTCATTAGGATCAGCTAAGGTTAAGATTACCTACAGATATTCTTATATCTGTATATAAAATATCTTGCTTTGCAGATATTCTATTGCTTTCCTAAGTTTTTTCCTTATTTTTGCTCCAGTCTAGGCTATCTAATCCTTCTGTTCACATTGAATCAATTCTCCAGTATGTTTAGGAGGCAGCTTCATTAGCAAACAACAAAGGGCATCCTTGATGTGTGTTTCCAGCTTCCAACTAGTTGTTCTGAGATCCAGCTGTTTGTTTTAAGCATTTGCTCAGAGCCATTTAGTTAGGATCTCTGATTAAAGGCTTGCATCACGGGGGGCTTTGCATGAGGGGGAAATTGGGGCACTGTGGTTCAAGGAACAGTGCAGCTCTTCAACAGAACCACAGTCCCTGAATTTCATAAAGGCTTTGCACTGAGCCTTCAAGATGGTGCAGAAGAGAGGTCGGTAGAAAACTGAGAACAGGTCAAATAAGCAGGCTGTTTTGTACTATCCTTGATCTGAAAACACAAGGCCAGACTGGGTCTGTGAGCTCAGAATCATGTTCAGAGAACGATAAGGTCTTGGGGGAACATCCAGCTTCTGAAAGCATGAATCTTACACATAGTCTGTGGTCATCATCCCACCACTGTGGAATGTGAATAAATCACATACA
The DNA here is from genome assembly GCF_000622305.1 of Nannospalax galili. NCBI lineage: Eukaryota > Metazoa > Chordata > Mammalia > Rodentia > Spalacidae > Nannospalax > Nannospalax galili. Next base: position 389,990 of record NW_008345054.1, read on the forward strand.
TTCTCTAAACAACCCATGAGGCACAAGTCTAGCTCTAACAGTTGGGATCACATAGACATAAGTGCCTTGATCTGAACCACAGAAACAGCTGGAAGTGATTCCCTTCACTCCATTCCTCCACCCCGAGTCCCACCCACAAAGGAGTATGTATGAAAATCCAGTTCTCTGAACACTTTAAGTTTCAGAATCTTGTTTGCAAGTTTGGGCAGGCAGAGGAGGTGGCTGGCCCAGTGTGAAGCCTGGTGGAGGAGCTGGAGTCAAGTGGAAAGTGTTCCTCAGGAGGGCAATGCTGAAATACCACTTCCCGTTAATGCCATTGCTTAGCATCTTAAAATACTGGACGGCGAGTACTCATTTGTTTTAAAAGCATCTTGTTTCCACTCCTACCCTACCTCCTCTCACCATCCTAGACACAGAATAAATGGCTTGAAAAGCCTTTATGAAAATCTCTGTCAAGGGAAAAGCTCCTTGACCTGCTATTAAGATTTTCCTGAAGATGAAAAACAATCCCGCCTCCTTCTTATTTGAATAAAGCCAGATGACGTCTAACACCAGTTCTTTCCTGTTTCCCGTGACTACTTTCTACCTCCCAGCTTGCTTCCAGGACTCTTTCTCACCCTCCAGGGAACAGCCCAGAGACGGACAGACCCCATTGCAGCCTCTGATTATAAATTATTTTCCATAGCAAAAGTCTTATCTCTTGAAGGAATAGGAGGCATTATAGAGATAAACATGTCTAGATAAGGACAGCAAGGCTAGAGATTTTCCCTGGAGACCCTGAAGTCCCAGCTTGACTCCTATTTTGTGTAAAACTGTTCTGTTGCTATATGGTGCATATCCTGCCTCCAAGCCCAGAGGAAGCATTTTCCTGGGTAAGCAACCTGCTAGAAACTTCTGTGTGCACTGAATAAGATTAGAGGCTGGACAAATATGTATTCCAATGATAGGATAGCTGGGTCTTCTGTTTGTTTATTTTGCTTTCTATTTATGTTTGAATGTCACTTTACTGCATGCCTGTCTTGCCAGCTGCCAACAAACTGCTTAAAGCATGCCTACCATGTGTCTAGAGCAGTCATGTCACCCTATTGGTAGAGCCTAAGAAATACTAGATATTATAAAGAAGTATGAACAACTTCATGAGAGTTATGAGGTTTCTTAAACCCTGGGCATTATGATTTCAAGCATTTTCTAATCCTCTGTTAAAGATTATGAGAAAGTAGCCCTCCCTTCCTTCTCTCTGTAAACTATGTTGTAATTAGAACTTCCGGAAGAAATCAGTATCAGCCTTAGTTAGATGCTGTGATGTTTTGTGTTGTGACTGTCATAACCCATTTTCACAAAAATGGTTTTATTTCACATTATTCCCTCTGTGTATATGTCTTTGGTCATATATATATATATATATATATATATATATTCTAAAGAGATGGATCAATGGATAAGAGCACTGGCCCTTGCAAAGGACCAGGGTTCAGTTCCCAGCATCCACATCATAGAGAACAATCATCCATAACTCCATTTCCAGGGAATCCGATGTGGGCATTGCATGATATGGGTACACTTACATGCAGACAATATATTCATCCACATAAAAATAATAAAATAAAATAACAAAATATATATGTGTCTTTGTATGTAAAATCTGAATATATGCATACATGTGCATTTACATATTATGTATATGTTTATGTGTTATAAATATGTGTACATACAGTTTTCTTGTATAAAAACAGGATCATGGAAACTTGACAATAATACAGGAGGTGAAGACAAAATTCAAAATCTATTACAAGTAACTAAAATATTGATGAATGTCCTAGAATTTCACTCTCCTAAGTGTCTCCTGCATGGACTTACTGGAAGTTAGCACAGTATTTTCTTCTGCAGTCCTTTCTAATTGGGCAGCAAGCCTTCAACAGAAAGTTTGAGAATGCAGTAGAATCTCTTGCAAACCCAGCTTGAACACAGACTTCCAAGTGGAGCTCTCTCTGCCGGTGACTCCCCTCAAGAAGAGCTGCTCCCTGTTTTTCATGATGGACTCTACAAATATTAGATCAGAAGGGCTTGGATTTTTAATCTCTCAAGTATGTTACAACACAGAAAGCACAGAAGACCACATCATTAAATACTCAGGGAAGGTGACTCAGAGTGTTCCATGCCCAATGGATTAAAAGTAAAGCTTTAAAAATTATCCCTCTCCATAGGATGTGACTAACCTCCCTCATATGGACACACTGGACATAGCCTGAACAGGAGGAATTACTCTGCAGTAGTGTATCTGATACTAAATAGTATTTAAGGGTTTTAAAATTTGGCAGGATAGGCTGAATGTATTAATAAATCCCTTTGAATTAAGAATTCTCTCTCTTTCCTTATAGACTGGCAAGCATCCTTTCACTTTTTTTTGGCATAATAACATGTTTCCTTTTTAAAAGCATGGAGTGTTTCATGTCACATAGAAGAAATTGCAGAGGAGAAAGCAGTGTGCAGCATGCTTGCAGGCCATGCTGGGTACTCAAGCTCCTTGTACCAATGGAATCAGCTGTGCTACTGCCTACAGCTCCTGAGTAGACACCTCCCCCTCTCAGCCGTTATAGACAGCGATAATGGCTTTAACCATGACAACTAGCTTCCTGTTCCTCAGTGCTAGGTCTCTTCTCAAAGCCTGTCTTCCCTGACTGGCTTCGGCACTTTCCAATATGTCACCCAGGCTTCTATCCCTGTTACTTGCTTTGCCATCTCTTCGATCAGCTTCATGGACATGCCACCAGTGCAGCCATACATGGTCCTGCTTTTAAGAAAATATTTATTTATTTATTTATTATTTATTTATTTGTATTTTATGTGTGTTTTGCCTACAGTAAGCATACTGTGTCATGCAATGCTCTTGCAGCTCAGAAGAGGGTGTTAAATCCCTTGGAACTTGAGTTGCAGATGGTTGTGAGTTGCCATGTAGGTGCTGGGAACTGAGCCCGGGTCCTCTGGAAGAGCAGCCAGTTCTCTTAACCACTGAGCTATCTCTCTAATCCCAATATAAAAATCTTAAGTGTAATCATTGTAAGTTGGAAGACCATGTGTACATGGGCAATGGAGCATTCACTGCACACCATGCCCCAGTTCATGTCTGCTTACCTCCAGCTGCCCCCAGCTGCCCTCAGTTGCCCCCAGCTGCTCCCAGCTACCTCTAGCTGCTTCCAGCTGCTCCCAGCTGCCTCTAGTCTTCTAGGATTAGAATTTTGGGTTACTATTATTTCTGTAGCTGACCTTGTCATTGTTGTCCTGCCCCAGCTTGGTGACCATTCCACTCTTTGCTTTTTTGAGTGGCCTCGTTGGGAAAGCAGAGAAAAGGCTGACAGAGGGTAGCCATCCTTGCCCTGGGCCATCTGTGCCATGAAACATTTGACAACTCACTGGAGAGAGCAGGGTCTCTCACCTGTAGCTGATTTCACCTATACTAATTCTGTAATAGATTCCATCTTTTGTAAAAAGTAGCTTCTTTGAAAAGTGGTGAGAGGTATAATTTCCTTAAATATGAAGACACACATTTAGAATACAGTAAGAAATTACTTTGCTTTAGGGATGTGGCAAAATTAGGTTTTTCTCAAGGATCTATGACTGCTCCAGCCATGTGTATTTGGCTTTATTTACAGTACCGTACATAAGTTCCCTCCCACTGTGTGGGGCTTGATTCGAATTAGATAGCTGTTGATTACCCCCAAGATAAAAGTGCCACTCTTGCACCAATAGCAATAGTTTGATGGAACAGGAAGAATAGCTTAGTGGTTAAAGAACACTGGCTGCTCTTGTAGAAGAGCTGGGTTTGGTTTCCATCACCCAGATGACAACTAACCTGTCTGTAACTCAAATTCCAGGGAATCTGACACCCTCTTCTGACCTCCATGGAAATTTTACAATATGATGCACTTACTTACGTGTAACACTCATACAGCTAACACTCTTACACCTAAAACATAAATAAATTAATTAATTAATTAATTTCTGAAAAAAAGACTTTTTTATCTTGAGATGGAACAAAACGCAATTATTTTCATAGAAACCATCCTTGAAATTTTGGACTTTAATCTTCTGAGCTGGTGATAGCTGTGTGACATTCTTGTGATGGGAGCCATGGTTCCCACTTAGCCCAGGGGATCACCAGGAGAAACAATGTACACTTTCCAATGTGATGCTGCAAAATCAGAATCTTGATGTGTATCTACACATTTTCAATTCATGAGAGGTTTATCAAGACATAACCCCACTGTGAATTGAGAGGCACCCATACTTTGCCTACAAAGCACAGATTCAAGGAAAATAACAAAGAATATAAAGGTGGTAACTGTAGTCATAAAGCCTGGCATGAGTCCTCCTCAGCAGGGCCATGTATGGTTGCACTGGTGGCATGCCTATGAAGTTGGTCTTATGGATGGTTAAGCAAGTAACAAGGGTAGAAGCCTGGGTGACATATTGAAAAATACCAAAGCTGGTCAAGTTAAAAAAGGCTTTGAGAAGAGACTGATCTCTGAGGAACCTAGGAAGCTGGTTGTCATGGTTAAAATCATTATTGCTGTCTATAATTGCCGAGAAGGGTGGTATCTATTCAGGAATTGTAGGGCAGTAGCAGAGCTGATTCCATTGGTATAAGGAGTCTGAGTACCCAGCATGGCCTGTAAACATGCTGCACACTGCTTTTCTCTATGCATTTTCACTCAGAATAACTTATCAGACTCAGTGTATATTAAGTATGTGGGATATGTTCTGATGCTTAGTAACACTGGATACAAAGAAGCTTCAAAAGAACCAATACTGGGCTCGAGAGAGGACTCAGCGGTTAAGAGCACTGACCGTTCCCTCAGAGGACCCGAGTTCGATTTACAGCACCTACATCGTGGCTAACAACCATCCATAACTCCAGATCTGGGGGAATCAGATGCCTTCTTCTGACCTCTGTGGGCACTGCAGGACACAGGTGCACTTATACACATGCAGGCAATACACTCATACACAAAAAATAAAAATAACAAATAAAAATTGTTTTAAATAAAGAATCAATACTTTTATTTAGTACTGCTGCAAGGTATAAAATCCAGCAGGGGTTGCCATGCTTATATAGATAACTGTTAAAAGAAGAAAATTTCAGATCACTTTTTCTAACACTTGACTGATAAAGTGACAATATCAAGATTATGAATGTTCTGGACAAATCTTATCCCAATGAGAACCAGTCTGAAAGTGTCATGAATTGAAGAAAAATCCAGGCAGAGATTCAGGGATTTGTAGAGTGAAAGGCAGTTACTTAACTCTCAGTAAGATCACTACTTCTCACAAATTGCATTAGAAAGGATGTGTATAATGGTCAGGAGAGAAGTGATTTCATCCAATTTGGAATTTGATTGATTTATCTTGTTAATATCAAAATCTTCAAGCATATTCCTGACCCTGCTGGCAGTAGTCCTGTCCGTAAAGTCCCACACGCTACTCTAATGGCTTTGTGAATTCATAACGTGCTTTGGGAAACTGCAAAAAACTTCCCAGTGTCAAATATCACTGAGAAATGATCGTAGCATTACAACTCAAGATGGCTAAAATCATATGTAGTCAAACCCTTACGAAGCCAAAGCAAATAGTTGCCTCAAGAAGAAGAGGAAAAATAAAACTGTGAGGACAATGTTTCCCTGAGGGACAAGGAGTAGAGTGTTAATCCACATAGATCAAGAGTCAGCAACAGTGATAACAAAAGTCAAGCTGTGAACACCAGTATGCCAAGACACAAGAATTTCAGTCAAAGAAAGGAGCGGTGGGGCGACGTCGGGTGACAGACTCAAGTGGCTGGGGGTGTTATAGGTCAATGGTATGGATTCCAATAAAATAGAACTGAAGAAAAGTGAAATAATTGTTTGCCAGTGGAAATGAGGAGGAAGACAACCAGGTGATTTAGTTACTTGAGACTTTGAACAGAATTAGGCTTAAAACCTTCATTTAGGGGGCTGGAGAGATGGCTCAGTGGTTAAGAAGACTGTTCTTGCAGAACACCTGGGTTCGAATCCCAGCACCTACATGGCAGCTAACAACAGTCCATAACTCCAATTCCAGGGGATCTGTCAGCCTCTTCTGTCCTCCACAGGCATTGCACAACATGGGTGCGCTTACCTACATGCTGGCATAACACTCATACGCATAAAATAAAAATAATAAATAAAATATTTTTTAAAAGCCTTCATTTAGGATGTGAGGTAAAAAGCATATTTAATAACATCTTGAGGATATTGGACAGTTTGTCAATATGAAAAACTATAAAAATTTTGATGATTGACCTTGTCAATTTGATTGGATTTAAAAGTGCTTGATTTATAAAGCACACATTTCCAGAGAATGGATTATACCTGATGGAAACACAGCTTCCCTGAATGTGAGCTGTACCATTCATAGACTGGGACCCTTGTAGAGTTAAAGGGGTAAAAGAAGCTAGTTACCTCAGGGAGTCTCCCTCTCTGCTTTCTGGCTGCCATGATGTGAGAAGCTCTGTTCCATCACTCCCTCCTCATCATGGTGGACTAAGATCTCTGAAACTGACATAAATCATTTCTCCCTCTGCTAGGCTTTTTTTCTTTTTGTTTTGTTTCTTGTTTTGTGGGTAGCTGTTGGTGACAAGAAAAGTTTTTTGAAAAAAATTCCAAACGATACTTTACTTTGGAATATTCTAGAAGTACTGGAATACAGATCACTAGGCATCTTACACCTGTTCAACATAAAGATGAATGTCCTGGGGACAATGGATTTCCAATGATGTAAAATAAAATGGCTTAATCCTGAGCTTGGCCTTTGGAAGGAGCACTGGTTAGCTCGGTTTGGAAGGCTTGGAGAATGTAGTAATTGGCTTGAATTTCATACTTGCCTCAGCTTTGCTGAAAAGCAGTCTCTCTAGAGCTGAATGACTGATATTGCTGAAGGATTCGGAAATGTGGGTTCCAATTCCACTGCTACTAACTTTCTGTGTTCACCCAGACGTGTTAGCTAATTCTTCACCTGTAGAATGAGCGAGTTACACTAAAGGACTTTACATTCTACCCATGAGAAAAAATCAGCTGGGAAAATGGTTACCATGGGCTCTAAAGTACATGGTTTTCCTTGTACTTATATTTGTTTCCTGAAAAGCAAATACTCATGATGAGTTTTGGTTTAACTGTTAAACAAAGCTGGAGTTTTATTCCATTTACAATTGTCAGTCATGTGATCCAAATATCTCAATTTTGTCTTGTCATTGTTTCTCAATTAGAAAGTAACATAACAGCTATTATATAAAGTAGTTATCGTGAAAGTTAGATGGCCAGTGACTGAGAGTGAACACAGGACAGAGTTCAGTTGTTTGTTATTAAGTGAGAGAAACACTTCTGATTTATTCATTAACATTTTGAAGTGTGTCACATTTCTCTCTGCTTTAATATTTGAAGACACTAAAAGCTCAGTAGAGTGCTGATGAAGTGCATGGCCCCTGGAACTTATGAGCTTTCTGGGCAAAGTGGAGGACCTTCTGTAAAGCAGGGTGGAAAACTTCAGCAATATATCATTGAGGACTGAGGCAAGTTTTTGGCTTTTGGTTTGCTTTGTTTTTGCTTTTTGTTTTTCCTCTGTCAATTTAATCATATTAAAAATCATATTAAAAATCGTACTGAAAATGGCCAGCTGTCTCAAAACTGATTCAGTGAAAATATTCTCCTATAGTCTCAAAATGAAATTTACCATGCCACTTTCTTGAATTATTTATCCATGGTGCAAAATCCAGTGACAGTGGTCCAAAATGGATTTATTAGATAGTTCCTTTCATTTGGATCTCAATTCATTCTCTACAAGGAAAAATACTTCAAATATGAATAAACTAGATGAGTTAATACTGATCGAGCTCTGAGTCTACCCCATTCACCATTTTCCAAACTAGAGAAATAAAAACTGGCTCTGGGAATGTAGAGGAAGAAGGGGCAAAAAAAATGTAAGAGCTGGAGAAGCAGAGTTGGTGGGAGAGTGGAATGCTGACCTCCAGGCATGACATGGTTAGTGTACTCTTGAAATCACAACTACTATGAGGCTTTTCTCTGTACAAGATCTGCACAAGATTAGGTCTGTCATGGAGGCAGGAGGGGCTCATGGGACCCCACAGCTCATAGTATTTGTAAGTATTTATACTATGGTATAAATTTACTTAAATTTAAATTTATTATATAATATATATTATAACTATTAAATTTATTAT
>NW_008345054.1:398247-402343 GCF_000622305.1 Nannospalax galili
ATGTATAGTATTTATAAGTATTTATTGATTGAGGGAGAAGGAAGACATTTTCTTCAGAGGTGTACCACTGTAAAGGGGCTATGCTTCTGTAGACTAACCCTTCCCCATGTTCCTGTAATGAAACTTATTGGTCCACAAAAACCATACAAGCATGAAATTAGAAGGGGGACTCGATGGGAATAGAAAGAAAAAGGACACAACAGTTATGGCAGGAGAACAATAAGGGTAGCGGGGTGTGACTGTGATAAAAATGTTATGTATGTGTTTTAAGATGTTATGTCACTCATTATTATGAAGAATTCATATACATGAACAAAAGCATTTTTTAAATTACAAACAAAAAATATTGTTCTGTCTTAATCCTCACACCAGTTACTCATCAAGTCACACCTCCTCTGATATATTGATAATGCTGGTGGCAAAGAGTATAAAAGTTGAAAAGTTTTAAGAGCAAAGTAAAGGATACATAAACAAAACAGAATAATAACTAGACTAGCATACCTTTTAGAAAATAAGGATCAAGCCGTATTTGTCTCTCTGTTTCTTTTCTCATTAGTACTTTGGTATTTTAATGAACAACTAATTAAATGAGCTTACACAGAATTTAATAAGTCAGTTCAATCTTTATCATATAGGTGGAAGCTATACTCATTGTCCACCTTTCTGACTGCCAGCTTGTACACAGCCCACACACACTCAGCTCAAAAACTTTGTCTCCTCTACTACACAAACGGAGCTTCCAGTGCTATGTGATGCCAACTGATGTTTTTCCCAAGGTAAACGATTGCTTTTCAGTTAGAAAAAACATAGCTCATTGTTGGCCCTGAAAACCTAACTTCCACTCATGTTCAGAAGACGAATCCTAAAAAGAATCGTGTGTATCACTGGGCGGCATATTAATTTTCTATGGCGAGTCATGCACTGAAAATTCAAGAACAGCTATTCAGTTATTCAGTAGTACAATATTGGTACTTACTGTGGCTACACATAGGGAACACGACAGTGAACAATATAAGCACTGTCCCTGGTTTTCCTTGGTATTAACTTGTGAGGTTATATCTTTAGCATTTAATTTAATTTGTTTTTGAGACAAGGTCTCACAATATAATGCTTGATGGCCTGGAACTTGTTACAAAGATTCAGCTGCCCTCAAAGTTGTGGGGAATCTCTTGCATCTGCCTCCCAAGTGCTAGGGTGTATTGGTTACTTTTATGTTGTTGTGATAAAGCACCATGACCAAGGCAATTTATAGAAAGAAGAGTTTATTTGGCTTACAGTTCCAGAAAGATGAGTCCACCATGGTGGGGAGGCATGGCAGGAGGCAGCTGGGCACTCACATTTTCAAGCAGGTACAGGAACCACAGGGACAATTTGGAAATGGGGCAAGGCTATCCACTCTTAAAGCCTACCCCAGTGATGTGCTTCCTCCAGGAAGGCCATATCTCCTAAACCTCCCAAAAGAGAGCCAACAACTGGGGACAAAGTGCTCAAATACTTGAATCTATGGGGGACACTATCATTCACACCACCAGAGCCACCATGCCTGATAATATTTTAATTGTGAAAATTTCAGGGTGTGTGTGTGTGTGTTGGGCATGTGTGTGTGCACATATGTGTGCATGTGTGTGTATGTATGTAAAGGCAATTGAGTTGGAAATTAAGAGAACCAGGACAAGGTTACTAGTTTCAACTCTATTATAAATTAGTTCTATAAATCAGAGTGACACCTCCTTCCTCACTGATTCATCTTCAGTAAGTAGAGAGGAGAGATGGGACTATGCGATGTATAAAAACCTTTAGAGTTTCTAAAAGTCTCTGCCTCTGATGGCTGCTGTTTCTTGAGTGCTACCCCAGGTGCATCACTACAATTGTTCTGTGTGTACTTTTCTTCTGCCTCCCGAAGCTCTTCTAAGAATATAAGGAGAGGCCACATATGGTGGCGCACGCCTTTCATCCCAGCACTCAGGAGATAGAGGCAGGCAGATTTCTGTAAGATCAAGGCCAGCCTGATTTAAATAGGCAGTTCCAGGCCAGTTGTGGCTACAGGGAGGCCCTGTTATAAAATAAATAAAATAAAATAAAATAAAAATTAAATAAAATAAAACAAAATAAAAAGAATATAAGGAGGAATACAGTGAGATGGAATTTGGGAAACAAGTGTTGGCCAAAAGCAGCCTCAGAAACACCAGGTTCTGGGACTTACATATACAAGTCATGTTTAATCCCAATAAGGAAGAAACATAAAAAGTCTGCTTTGATGAACACAGTTGACATTGCAATCTAAGAATCAAAGCCAAAGTCATTGTTAGTGGGCTGTAGAATATTAATTAATGAATATAATTTTCAAATAAAAATTTACATCCATCAAGATTTTTTTAAATATCTAATTAAAACAAACTATTTTCCATAAAAATTAGAGAGAAAGAAAACCTGAAGAATAAACAAAAAAGGCCTGTAGAGATGGCTCAGCAGTTAAAAGTAGTGGCTACTCTTGTAGAAGACCTAGGTTCAGTTCCCAGCACCCACATGACTGCTAACAACCATCTATAACTCCAGTTCCAGGGAATGCAATGCCCTCTTCTCTGACCTCTGCAGCCATTGCATGGATGTGTTACACTTACATATATGCAGGCACAGCATTTTTACACATAAAGTAAAAATAAATAAGTCAAAACATTTTGATGAATAAATGAACAATATAGGGATATTTTTCATTACATATGTTATTGTGATTTTAGCTTTTCTTTTCAAAACTCATATTTGTGTATGTTTGTGCATGAGTGCCATTAATGTCATAGCCCCAGACCTGCTTTGCAGTTGAAAGTCACTGGCGTTCTGGAAGACTCATGGAGGGACCAGTGGGCAAAGCAGGGGAGGGAGCCAGAAAGGCAAAAGGAAACAGCAGAAAATCACAGAAAATCACTGCATTGTACACTGGGCAGTTGTTTTTCTTAAAAAATGAAAACAAAAGTATTCTTCACCACTAATGCTATCTAAGCTACAGCTAAACTTGATGCTTCTCTTGTAAATAGGTATTTAAGAAATGCAGAGTCTAGGTCAGGTATGGTGACATACCTTTGATCCTAGCACTAGGGAGGCAGAGGAGACCCTGTCTCAAAAAGACCAAAAAGAAGAAAGAAAGAAAAAAGAAAGAAAGAAAGAAAGAAAGAAAGAAAGAAAGAAAGAAAGAAAGAAAGAGGAAGGAGCCTGACTCAAAAGCTCTGAAGTAAGACACAAGACTTTGCTTTCCAACCAGCTACCATGTGATACCATAACTGCTGACCTATGGGGGCCAAAAATCTTTTTTTTAAACATTTTATTTATTATTTTTATTTTACGTGTATGAGTGCATTGCCTGCATGTAAGTGCGCCCGTGTCATGTAATGCCTACAGAGGTCTCAGATTTCCTAGAATTGGAGTTACAGTGCTTGTTATCTGCCATGTGGCTGGGTGCTTGGAACTGAACCTGGGTTCTCTGCAAGAGCAACCAGTGCACTTAAACCACTGAGCCATCTCTCCAGTTATACTGCTTTTGGCAGTTACCCAAAGGACTCGTCCTATTGCAGAGACACTTGTACATCCATGCTTGTTGCTGCTCTTTTCACAATAGCTAAGAGATGGAAGCAACTCAAATGTCTCTCAGCTGACAAGTGGATAATGAAAATGTGGTTCATTTATACGATGGAGTTTCACTCAGCAATAAATAAAGATGAAATCATGAAATTTGCAGGTAAATGGGTGGAACTAGAAACTGTTATACTAAGTGAAGTAACACAGACTCAGAAAACAAAACGACACATGTTGTCCCTCATATGTGGATCCTAGCAACAAATCCTGATAAGTATGTATCCAGACATCACTACAGGAACCAGGATAATGAAAAGGAACCAGGGAGGTAGGAAAAGAAATAATCTGAATGAGAAGAACAGTAGGAAACAGGCTTTAATAAGGGAGATATGGATAAAAATGGGGTTAAAGGGAGGGGAGAGGGAAGGGTATACAAGAAACCTATGGCATAAAGGGAAAGAAGGAGCTCAAGAGATGTAACCATAGGAGAAGGGTATTATTAAGGGAGAAATGGGAAAAATGGGGGTAC
>NW_008345054.1:402386-403293 GCF_000622305.1 Nannospalax galili
AATCCAAAAAAGGAGTTCATTGCAAGAGATAAATAATGCCTAGCTAGTTTTAGAAATCAGAGGGAACCATGTTAGTCCAAGAACCTACTAACAAATTATACATAGCAGATCAAGAACTATATGTCTAGGAAAGGTTTATCTGAGAACGTAATTGGTCTTTGGCACACAATAATTAAAAGTACCAGACCGGTGTAACTAACCTTCTTGGATGTTTAACAGCCATACTGAGGCCTATACTAATTTGGTCAGAGGGACATAAAGGGCAGTTTTTACTCCTTGCCCTCCTAGGTCGACTAGTTCCAGGGGACTATGAGTATCTCTCAAAATGTCCTGTAACTGTGGTGAGTCACCTGTCCTTTGGATCAAAGAGGCTAAGGAGCCCCATCAAATGGACTTGAACCAGTGTCCAGTCTACAAAGAGGGAGGTCAACATAGAAGAAACATTTCCTCTGTGCTTCTAAGGGAAGCCAGCCATGGTCTAGCAGGACTTTGACTTAATTTCACATAGATGGAACTGGTAAAAGAAAGGAGCCAGGGCTCATCCCAAACCTGTGTGACCCCTGAGGAACAGATCCTCAAACAACCTTAAGAGTAAAAATAAATAGGCTTATTTATGGTCTTTGCAGGTATTGATTGAACTAGAAACTATTATACTAAGTGAAGTAACACAGACTCAGAAAACAAAAGGAAAGTATAACCAAAGATTAAAGGGGTCAATATAATTTTTTTAAGAGTCCATGTGTATAGCTAAAGGCTACACAACAAGAAACAATGCCAGACAGGAGATACCTTCCTTTGAGTTATTGGCCAGGGTGGCCCAAGTGACCCCCAGACAGTAACCCAGCATAGAACTGAGAAAATGAACAGCAGACCCCAATCTTATCTAAAGGAATATTGACAACTGATT
>NW_008345054.1:403730-436201 GCF_000622305.1 Nannospalax galili
AAATGAGTTTTTCTATATGAAACAGTATATCTTCAAATGAAATGGAGATCTTTCTTAAAGGTTAAAACCTCATTCAATTTTATGTCTTAGAGGGTTTATACTGAGTTCAAAATTTTATAATGGTATTAATTCAACTGTGAACCTAAATATTTTCAGGTACTTTTGAAAGAGATGCATCTTTGCTCTGGAAATTGTTACTGAATATGTTAATGCTGTAGTGAAATGTTTCTTCTAATCATGTGGTTATTAAATATATAATTTAAAAACATTTTATTTATTTTTATTTTACGTGTATGAGTGCATTGCCTGAATGTAAGTGCACCTGTGTCATGTAATGACCACGGAGGTCTCAGAAGAGGGCCTCAGATTTCCTAAAACTGGAGTTACAGATACTTCTTAGCTGCCATGTGGGTACTTGGAACTGAACCTGGGTTCTCTGCAAGAGCAACCAGTGTACTTAACCACTGAGCCATCTCTCCAGTCCCACAAGAATCATACTAGCCCTGTTTCTAGTCATAATTGGGTTCTGCCACAATACTGCCTTGCCCCTTTCCTGACTGAGCCTATTTTCTTTTCTCTTTTCAGTTCACTACATTTCCAAATTTATGTAATAGTTCCTAAATGTTTCTCCTTTTTTGTTTTGTTTTGTTTTGTTTACCTTTGCCTGGATACAGGGCATTCTTGCACTTCAGAAAGCCTCTGGTGGACTTTAACACAAAGAGACATGCCCAAGTAGCTACTATGTGGATACAGAAGCAGAAGATGATGTGATTTTTCATTTGTTTATTAAGGACATTGAGAAAATGCCAGCTTAGAAGTACACTGCAGAAGCATTCTCCAGATGTTGAGATGTGTGGTTTTGCTTTGGAGCTGTGGCTGAATATTTTCTCTTCTAATGTGATCTTAGCACCTGAAGGGAATCCCTGGCCTCCAAGCATGAAAGATGCAAAGAAATGGTGAATTGAAAGGCCCCAGTGGTACAAGTCTAAACTGACTGACTGACAAAACTGGAGACACTCATTTCCTGCCTGCTGCCTGTGATGAAATCATGGTTAGACAGAAGAGCAGAAGTTAATTGCCTCAGGGAAAAGGTCCCCGCGTTAATTGTAATGTTAAAGTTCACATCGCATTAAAGCTTCTAGCACAGGTTCATCCAACAGTTGGGCTCAGAGGAGACATGGAATCCGTGTCTATACATAATGACTCTCCTCTGGAGGAATTTTCCACTTCCATGGAGAATAAAACAGGCTAACGTTTAGCTTAAACTATCATTTGAAAAGCTCAGCAGATCCAAGAAGCCAGAAGATAGAGGGAACTTGATTTTATCAAAAGCACAGATTGTTCCTAGAGGTCGAAAGAGTCCCAGGATACAGAGATTCAGGCTGCTAGAGCCACAGCCACCAGACCCAGAAAAGGAGATCCTGGACCTTGTGCACACTCGCCATGCTGTTACTGATAGCAGAGACAAAGCTCAACGAAGAATCTGTGGGAAATGTCAATATTTTATTGGTGGGCTGTGGGTAAAGGGCTTCAGCCTGGGAAGCTGCTGATAACATTAATAATGGTGGTGAAAGGGGAGGGGTAGAGAAAAGTTATGTTTTTCTTGAGAGCACCTAGCCTATCAGACCATTCATACCTTCGCTACAACCTATATCCTCCCCTCCTTCCTTCCTTCATATTACATTTGCAAGGCTACAAAGTGAAGTGCTTGACATGTTACCAAAGTAACCTAGACCATAGGGACCCAAGGCAGCCATGCAAGCCCTCCATGTAACTTGATGTTCAGGAAGACTCTTTGAGACTCACTTTACCCATTCTTAATGTAGAAATAATATTCATTTTACAACTTAATATTTTATTTTACATTATTTTAGTACTAAACAAGATATTGCATGTGAAATAATTTTTATCACTGTGTGACTAGTAGCCCTCCAACAGCTTTTGAAATCTGCTTCAAATTTAACTTGCCTCAATTTATCTCCTCTGAGTCCTCCTAACCTGAAGATGTTCAGGTGTGTGCTGCTTGAAGTTTTATATTTGGTTCCTAGTGTGTATGAAGTTTGTCTACTACATGTGAGTTCCCAAGGGAGAATACTACGTCATCTGTTGCTTTCCATTTCCCTGGATAGCCCTGTTGATTTCGAATTGGTTTACTTTTATCCAGCTTATGCTTGTGCCGGCCTCCTGCTGAGCACATCAATGAACGGGGCATGGAAACTGTCATGTGGAAGACTGGTATTTGTTACAGAACTATCTTGTCATAAAGGAGATACGAATAAGTACCATAGAAAAGGTGACATTAATGGAGAGGGATATGCTAATTATCCAGTAGGAGAATTTCCTTCTTGGGAGGCAGGGAAGGCATTTAGAAGAGGTGTACTTATGCCAGAAATTAAAAAAAAAAAGAGATGTTTCTGCCCCTGTTTTCAACCACCTGATCTTCTGGACCTTAAACGGTGATTCCTCTTTGAAATCACATTGATTTGCTGATGGTGAAGGGTGAATTCACACCATGATACTATGTTCTGTATTTCTGCACCATCACCTTTTAGAAAGAGCTGGGTGACCACCAAGACCATGATTCTGTTTCCAGGCAGGGAATTTAACCTTAACCTTTTTATCATAGTCACTTGTCTTTTGGCTTTACACCTAGCTATGTTTAAATCCGTGCCCTCTGTAACCCATGTTGAAATTTCCTTGACATAGAACTGGGAAAATGAACAGCTGACCCCAATCTTATCTGTAGAAATATCGGCAACTGATTGCTGCTAGGTGAAGAAAACTCAAATTTCCTAAAACAAGGGACTCTAGATAGGCTGACTAGATCCCAGTGGATGGACTTGCACTGGGGAACATCTGTGGACACTGACTTGATACAATGGGCCTTAACAGGGATGACAGAGTATATGGGCTCCAGTGGGGAGCTATAGGAGAATGCTGGTGGAGACAGGGTATAAAGATGATTAAGACTGATTGAGATGTTCTGTAAGAAATACACAAAAATTCAATAAAAAACAAATAAAAAATGTAGTTGTTGGATAGGACTGACAGACCATGGACAGATGCCATCTTTCCAAGCTTGTTTGTTTCTGCCTTCCTAGGATCATCACAGCAAAGCCTGATGACTGTTATGCTTTGTGTGAAAGGAGGGACAGAGGGAGTCAGTCACACCTTTCAACCAACCAGTCAGCCCTAGTTGCACAAGGAGGAGAGGCTAAGAGTACATAAACTGAGGAAGTCAAGGGGAAGCTTCCTTGCATTTTGTGTGACTGTGGGGAAATCACTATGCATACTTGGATGAAGACTTTCCAGTGTGACCTTAGGAGGTGAGCACCCACACTCCTGTAAGTAAACTCTCACCCACTGCTCTGTAAGTAAGCCCAATGAACTCACTGGTTTCCCAGACTGTTGTTTGACAAAATCCCTTGGTTTGTCATAGGCACCAAGGGTGGAGGGAGCAGATGTCCTCCCAGAAGAAATTTTAGCAACAGTAGCTAATCATGAATTCTTTTTATAAAATGCATTCTATGCTCTGTTTATTTTTTCTTTTATGTTTTTCCATGCTAGGGAATAAAACTAGGGCCTCACCTTTGCTAGGCAAGTATTCTAACACTGAGCTACTTCCCTGGTCTTCATTTTCATCTTGGAGTGCGTTCTTCAAACATTCTCAGTTCCTCCAAGTCTCCCATAAGTTGAGACACACAGAATTAATCATTGGGTGGTAAGAGATGCAGTCAGTACTTACAACAAAGGCAGTACTTGTTCCTAACTGTACTTTACGCAATGTCACTCATAGGTCCATCCAAGCATAAGCTGCCTGAATAAGGCCCCCAGTCAGTCCAAATTCCATTTTGCCTCATAGAAAATTGAAGAATTTGGGGTGGTATTTGATGCTAAGCAATCAAGATAACAAATTGGCTTTTACAGTGTTTCTTTGGGTCCCAGGACTGCTTGGGGCATGTGGCCTTCTATGACAGTACAGTCCCTCCCTAGATGGTATGACCTTGGGCCCTCTGCATGGGCACCAGCTGAGAGGAAAGCTGCTGTGCTCACTTTCCACAAAATGCCTTCCAACTGGGTTAAATGTGTTTAACCTTTGGAATAGAGCAGTATGATATTCAAACATCTCTAATGAGGCTCTTCACCTTAGGTCTTTGAGGTTTCATTCACCGGAGTGGTTTCCTTTAAGTCTCTAAAAACGACAGACAATTGCTGGTTTAATATCATCTTTAGTCATTTTAGGAAACTGAGAGCCAAAAGTGTCAGTCATCTAAGATGCTGTGACCATGGTAGTGTTTGCGCTACATGAAAGCACAGTCATGTTGCTGCTTGGGCCCAACTGGGGTGTACCCTAGGTTAACATCACTAACAGGCTCTGTAGCCTTTATAGTCTGAAAAGAACTGATTTGCAGAGGGAATTAGGAGGTCATTATATCTGTTCACAGGTGGTATGCAGCAGATTTATGGTATTTTCAAGAGCGGGAAAATCAGCCACCAGAAAGGAATTCATTTCTGAAGAGTGACCTAGGATCATGGCTAGTTTCAGGTATCAACTAAGGGGAAATAAAAATCCTGAATCTGTGTAAAATGCCCTGGGGGTCTGAGATTCAAGAGAATTCCATTGCTACTGATACATTCTATAATGTCCTGTGGGGTTCAGACCATCCATTTGGGTCTTGAGATGCCAAGCTCTCTCTTCTCTAACAATCAAGGATCTTGTGTCCATTATGTGATAGAAAATATGTGAAAAGCCTTTGTGTGAAAATGTATTAGGAGAAAATCATGTGTTTTCTTTTTAGATTATCTTCCTAACTGACCTGATGAATGAGTTAGACTCATCTTCCCTTGCCTTCCCCATGTCCATAGAAAGGGATTTTTCAGGTTAAAGATGTCATGCTTTCCTGGAGGATTCATAATTTGAAAGCAACATATTGCTTAGAAAATCATTGACCTTATGATTACAGATAAGGAAGAATGTCCCAGCTCTAGGGCAAGGGTAGTAGAGTTATTCCTGCAACTACCCACTTCTCATGGGTGTTATTAAGATTAAAGAGGTAGGGAGAAGCATTCATATTGCAGCTTCCCTTTGATCTTAGCCAAAAGGCAGAGAAGTGATCATCTCTTTAAGATAAAAAGACTTGTATAGATAAAAAGTCTGTACAACAAGCCCCATGGATCCTGAAATAAGCAAGATGATTCAGGCAGAAAGGTCATGAAAGGATGACTGGTCATTGTCTCTGGTAGGAGATTAACAAATCTCTGTACCCTAACACTAACACTAAAGAAGGAAACATCACATCTGATATTCAGGGGGTGCCATATTTGGAGCAAAGGAACCCAATTGATGTTTCTTCAGCAGTTAGGAGTCCATGGGCCTGGTTCCAGGAATCCATGGAGAGAGTCTAGCTTGGTGACTTGACTTGTTCTGTCCTCCAGCTGAGAGGCCTTCTGGCATGCATGCACAGCCAAGCAAGAATGTGGTGCTATTTAGAAGCAAGAATCTATGGCTATCATTCTGGCCCCTATGTCTTTGGGATAATAATGTTCAGAGGTCTATATCAGACATGGGCCTTTCAGAAAGCAGAATTCTGAAGGGTAGAGTATGAATTTAAAGAAAATGGACTAGATGGGTTAGGGAGATAGTTAAGTCTGTAAAGTGCTCATCAGGACCTGGGTTTGATCTTCAGAACCCATTTTAAAAAACCAAACATGGTGATACACACATGTAATCCCATCATTGAAGAGGGAGGAAGGAAGATCTTTAAAGCTCACTGGTCAACCAACCTAGGATAATTGGTAAATACCAGGGCCCAGTGAGAGCTCCTATACAAATAGGTAGATGAAAGTTGATTTTTGGCTTCCACACTCATTGCATCCATACAGGAATTCGAATCAGCACGTTAGCATAACTACAGAGAAACACACAGACATAGACATATACACAGACACACGGACACAGACACACACACACACATACACACACTAATGCATACATGCACACTCATAGCACAAAGCAAAGAAAATTAACTAAAGAAACTATCTAGACTTTGAAGTTAGAAAGATGTCGAGCCAAACCACAGTTACTCCAATTGTGTCTCAAATCACTTATTTACTCTGTCTCAATTTTCTTCATTCGTCAATGATTAACCTTCCTTCTGATGTGGTTGTAAGGATTAAAATGCAGCCCCAGGACACACTATGGCACAACTATGATGTTCTGAGTGATACCTCCCTTCTCTTTCACGTACCCTGTAACACACACGCACAGGTATTGTGCCAGTAGGAATAGCAGTTACAGCTGCATTTGTCCAGGTGCAAGAGAAAATGCCGTTTATACCTAACAAAATGGTTGCTTGGAATACTCCTAAAGGAATTTTTCAGAAGACATAACTTTTTGCTTTATGTTTTACTTGATTGCTTGCTCATTACTCTTTGAGCTGCAAAGATAAGGATGGTATTAGCATTAATATTTGGAAAACTTTATTTACAGCAGTGGCAAATAGCTCCCAATGATCTAATTCACTTGAGGTCTTTCATAGAGTTGTATATTTAATCAGTTCCCAATTATTTTAGGATGAACTTGAGAATAAACAGTTAAGGCAAACGCTCAACCTGAGAAATGCTTTCTATCTTCCTGACATAAGTTGTTCCATCTGTAAAGTGAGACAATGAAGATAATGAACAGAACCCACAGCCCCTGTATTTCCAGCAAGAGGGAAATTGCCGAGGGTGACTACATCTCAAACCTGGCTTCTGGCAAGAGAAGATATTCTCATTCCTAGCTCAGGATTTTTACGATCACCTCCCATTTCCTGATGACTTCCCCAGTAATGAAGTCAGTGAACACATTCTTCCTTTCTCTTTCATTAATGAATGAACTCAGAGGGCTTCAATGCCACACCTGCTGATTGGCATCTCTCCACAAGGCGAAGTCGAAGGTTGCTGTTAATTCTCAGGTGACACAGTGTAGAAGAAATGTGAAGATCTTGTTTCTTGGCACAGGTGACTTACATCCAAATTAATGAGGTACTGCAGACATGGTCTAGCCCTGGTCAAACTTGGATTTGAATTCTCTTTTTGTCATTGATGGTTGTGAAGCTTTGGGAAAATCACTCAAATCTCTGAAAATTGTTATTTTTAATTTAATTTCTAGTATATAAATCAAATCAGCAATATTATGAGTGTGTGTGTGTGTGTGTGTGTGTGTGTGTGTGTTACCATTATAATAGACCTCTCAATAAGTCCAGGATATTTAGTTGTTTTACTATAATGAATTCACTTAATATTCTTATTTTATGTGAGTGTGTGGGTCACAAATGGAATAGAAAGTATAATATGATAAATATTATATGGATGAAATGGATTACAATAGTGGTGAATTCTAAGAAGCCTTCAAATACTCTGGGATTGAGGAAGAGAGTACAAATAGAAATTCTGATACAAGGGGCACGTAGGTTGAAGAAATAATGTTGTATACATGTAGAGTCAGTGAATTTGTGGTTTCAGGAATCAGACATGTCTGTAGAAAGCACTGAGACTCTGACCTTTCACAGTTTGAAGTCTTTGAGAGAAGATATAAGCCATGGTTCTGTGTGACTGTGTGACGTGAAGCTCTGTAAGAAGTCCACTCTGGCTTTTTAAAATTCCTGCAGGGTGTTTGCTAGATTCCTTTAGGGGCGATGCATAAGTTCCACATTGTCTTGGCTTCTGATCTGCCCCTTCCTGTGGTACGGCTGCAATCGGGAGGGAAAACAAGGGAGAGTGATGAAGAGACTCCATGGCCCCAGTGAAAACTCACCTGAACTCAATCTCAGCAGTCCCAGTACCAAAGCCTGCTTTGTGGTTTTCCAACACACACATGTAGTCTCATGGATTCTGATAGGTCCTCAGTATACCCTGAGAATTGGGGATTTGTACATAGCTTTTAATAAATCATCCTAGGTTTTAGAGGCGGGAATACCTGGATTCAAATTCCAGATCTGTTCTTGCAAGCTGTGCAACCTTACATAAACATACTGAGTTGCTCGGGGACACATTTTTCCCTCCAGAATGTGGAAATATTGATAAATAAACACAGTGGATTTTTGAGACGCAAAAACATAATATTTTGACTTTTTCTAGTGTCTTACGCACTACAGAAAGAAGCTATTGTAAGTATTATTTGTGGCCTGAATTGTCATTAGTCTGGACCAACTGGCCAACCACCTCATTTTTAGAGACTAGACCTATTAAAGAGAAACAGAAACTGAAAGTTCTAAGAAGGGAGAAGAAATGAAATCCTGAAAAGTTGACTGGGGCAGTCTGTTAGAGATGGTGAACCTCCTTCCTACTGACAGGAAGAGTCTAAACTCTGCTGTATTTGGTGGGGAGCTGAGCATTCAAGTTTAAGCAGATGAAGGGAGGAGGGATGTGTTTAAATTAACAAGCAACAAAGATGCTCTTAACATTTCCTACCTTTCTAGCATCCATGGAATTGGGGAAAGTAACGAACTAATATCTACAAAGTACTTAGAGACTATAAAATAAAAAAAGCATACAAATCTCAAGCAGTATTAATCTTATTGAACATTTATTGAACATGGTATAGAATATATAGGAGCTATGCTTTCTACCCAGAGGGTTCAGAATCTAATTGCAATAATCTTACTAATCATCTTAAGGGCAGAAAGAATTCCAGATAAATAATAGGTTTAACATAACTTTGAATTCAAATAGATATGCATTTTGAATTGTTCCATGAAATTTCTGTTCCATGAAATTTGTTCCATGAAATTCTGAAACATAATTGTATTGCTGTCAAAGTACAATAGTAATACAGAGATACTAATGATCACAATATGATAATAATAAAATGAAGGAAGTAATATACCAGATAGTCTATGAGGTACTCCATCTACAATTTTCTTTTATCTTGAAAGCAAATTATGAGAGATTAGATTAATATAACATCCATTATATAATATATAATCCAGTATATAATATTCATCATAAAGATGAGTAAATTTAGGATTAGAGTAATTAGTCAGGATTATATTGGTAGGAGTCATGCATTTGAGTAGAAACCGGCTGGTAACTATGATCACTTAAGAGAGTTTTGATAGTGTTGGAGTATAAACTCTCTGTCCTAACTTAAAAGTTCTTAATACAATTAGATGCTAGAGAATCTTTCTAAGGTGTTCATGGAACTCATGAAACTTTTGTAAATTTGTCACACAACATGTTTATGAACTTTGGGGGAGAAATTTGTCTAGAATCTTCCTAAGTTCATTCATTCATTCATTTGTTTGTTTGTTTGTTTGTTTGTTTGTTTGTGACAAGGCCTCCCATAGCTCAGGCTGGCCTTCAACTCACTAGGTAGCTGAAGTTGACATTGAACTGCTGATCCTCCTGCCTCTAGCTCCTGAGTGCTGGGATTACAAGTATGTAACTACACCCAGCACCACAAGGAATGAGTTGATAATCTAATAAGATTAAGAAACTGTGCCCTTCTTGGCCAACGCTTACGTACTAGACAGTGTCTAGAAATATGCCCAATATGAATCTGGTCCCTAACTAGTTAGCAGATATTGGATAGTAAGGGATATTTGTATAGTTTGTTTTTTCAAGGTTCTGGCAGCTTTCCCAAAGAAATTCTCCAGTCTTTGTTTCTCAGACCTCTCTTATGAGCCAGTGATATTGGAGAAACTACCAAGGGCAGCACCAGCCTGGTCCCAGGCCCATCTTAAATATCATCACTTCTATTGTAAGGTCCTCAGTTGTCATGAAGAGGCTCTTAAGCCCTCAGCTGTGCACATTTCAATGTAAAACCTAGTTAAAGGCATTAAGTTGAATTGCAATTACATGTACGTCATCATGCCTCACATTTTCCCAGGGAAAATGTCATAGCACATTCACCTTTTTATTCCATAGTGCTTAGAATACAGGCATTTGACTCAGCAAAAGTTTGGTAAGTACAGATGGTTGGATAGTTAGATGGACTGGAACATGGGTACATTATAAGAATCTGGAGACAATGAAAAACATATTTGAGGACATAAGAGTTGTCTAATTTTAGTCTAGGTTGAATGCAGACTTAGCCTAGTGGACATGGTGATGAGCACAGGAAGGCAGTTCCTACTACACATGGACTGGGTATTGAAGAATGATTCAAAGTAATAGAATTTTGCAAAGTTTATACCTTTGGCACTTCAGAGAATAAGGTTGTATGATTGGAAAGCCACAGTATGTTGAGAAACTTATTTTAGTTTTGCAGCTCTCTGAAAAAGGCACACTGCAGTTGACTTCCCAGCTCTCGCTTTATACAATTTGTCTTAATAGACAATGAAAGCTTTTCACACTCACAAAAGCCTAATATTAGCATCTCAGTAATGTATTCAAGTTGCCACCTACCCATATGGCCTACAGATCCTTGGAGGAGCTTAATAGGACAGGAGAATTCCTGCTATTTCAGAGTATCTTTGGCAGCAAAGAGGATAATAATCTTAAATAATCTCCAGGCTTATATTTAGCAAACATTCCTGACTTGATAGCCTGGCTAATCTTTATCTGGATTTGAACAGAAAATGCTGTTATCTCTTATCCTATCTACTCCTGCCATGAGCAATGGGACTACATTTACTCCCAAAGCTACATCCAGTTATGTCTTCATTACTATGGGACCATTGTCCTTTTGTGGAGATGAGAGTTAAACCTACCCTAAAAAGTCTGAAGGCTCTCTTAAAGCCTAACCTGAGTTTTAGCAGGATTCACATATACTCCATGAGGGTGACATGGAGGAGTAAGCACTTGCAAATTTTACTGAAAGCCCATGAACTCCAAGACTTGGAAGAGAAAATCTTATCTTCAAATAAATAGGTAAAGAGATGAAAGAAGTCCTGCTTTGCAAAGGCACTTAGGTGCTGGGCAAGTAGAGCAATTGTTGTTTTCTGCATTCCTAGGATGCATTAGTATATCCTCCAATCCTCTCTCTGCCTTGTTGCCTGACCTCTCAGGAGAATTCAGTGTGAGAAAAGAGGAACACTTTCTGGACCGTTTTTTCTACACCTCCCTTATGCCCTCTAACTATTAGGCAGAGTTGTACATTTGCCTGTCTTTGGCAAAGCATCCTGACTTCATGCTTTTGTGGCACATATTTTCCTCACTTATTCAGTGGGGATTATAGCAAGAAAGGTTTGAGATTTTCATCTAAGCAAATACGATTCTTATAACATGAAAAATGGCATTTGATTTCTAAGCAGACATGGTACATATTCTTTGAAACCAGTGACCTCTAGAGAAAACTCTCTGTGTTGACACTAAGGAAACTTTATTAGACGCTGGTCTGTCCCTAAAGCTTCGTTTCCTGTGGGGAGACTATCTGCCCTATATTTTCTGTAATGGCAGAAGTCATGGAGAAGCCCACTGAATTCAGACATCGTATTTTTTTCACCCAGTGAAATTTCCTGGCTGGAGGTTTCAGCAGTCTAGGACAGGAGATTGCTTGAAGTATGGAGCTGATAACTCTCAGAGGAAGCAGAACCTGGCATGGAAAACCTGATCCTCACCCAGGGTTAGAGAGCCCTGACTTTAGGATGTCACTATAGGGGAAGCTGACAAGCAGGACACCATTCTGTCTCGTATCATGTCTCTCAAGTATATGTTCAGAGAGCTGTAATAATTTCTTTAAAATAACCAAATTCATAGACCTGAACCTGAATCAATCTGTACCCCAAGATCCATGCTATTACAAATTATTTTTCTGTTTTTAGTAAAAAGATTCAAAGCTATCCAGATCTGTGCTCAAGTTCATTCAGATACAACTGTAGTCTGAGTCTCTTACTGCATCACCTTTATCGCTCTTCCATGACCCTGACAGGTGCTATGACTTCATCTCCACAAAAGATGTTGCAGCATCAATGAAACAAGAGTTCTTTGTTTTACTAACATTAATAAGAGATAATATAGATGTCGCCTGAGTTCTCTTAGGGTCCCTTGCTCCTGGCGCTATTAGACAAACCAGATAACACACCTTTATCTGAATTTTTCATAGTTTATATTCAAGGTAGGGGAAATTGAGTAACTTACAAAGGTGAACACCTGGCACCCATTCTGCTTGGTGGCTCAGTCCCACTGTTCCAGATTGTCTCCACATCCCGTCCACAGTCTCCATTAGCTTTCGTCCATGCCTCTTGGGCCTGAGGTCTTGCCCCAGGTCATAAATGCCCCCTCTTCCATCTAGACGAGACACTGGGGCCTTTTTTTCTGTGACAATGCTTCTAAGATGGTGCCACTGCTCCTCCCTCGACGGCTAACTCTCCACAGCTCCCTCTCTGTAGCTAACTCTCCACAGCAGGCCCCACCCCTTGGAGGAACAACTGGCCCTCAGGACACAGTAGAATAGGACAATTATATCGCACAAAGAAACTCTCAGGTGTTTTTGAATGTCAATACTGAACGCGCAACAGTTTTTGAAACCAACTATTTAGGGAAGATTTTTGGTATTTGTGCTTAGTTGAAGAACATAGAAAATTGAATTAAGAGGCTCTTCATTCTCTGGCTGCTGACTTTGTAGGCAAAGTAATTTGGACAATTCATCCACGACCTGCCTTTTGATCTGTCAGTAGAGAGGTAAGAGCTCATCACTGTTTCAGGCTCATTGATTAGGTACTCAAGTGCTCAAGAATGTTGGGAATCACAGACAAAGGTCAACATTCAGTCCACAGGGATGCTGAAAAGGAATCTTTCTGTTTGTTGATCATTTGTTTTTATTCTTTTGAGAAGAATCTATTTAGCTTATTATGTGGGGAGGGGTATGAGTGCATTTTTATGTGTTCATGTGTATATATTTGTATCTGCATGTGTGTTCGCAAATTCAGAAGCTAGAGGTTGAAGTCAAGTTGTCTTCCTCTGTACATTCACAACTCTGGGACTGCAGGTGCATGCAACCATGCTGTATTAGTTACTTTTCTATTGCTGTGATAGAAACACCATGACCAAGGGAACTTATAAAAGGATGAGTTTATTTGAGCTTACTGTTCCAAGGGGCAAGAGTCCATCATGGAGGGGAAGCATGGTGGCTGTATTAGTCAGGGTTCTCCAAAGAAACAGAACCAGTAGAATGAATATGCATAGAGATTTATCAGCTTAGCTCACAGGATAGAGTCCGAGTAGTCCAACAATGGCTGCACCACACTGGAGAGGCTGAGAATCCGTAGTCGCTCAGTCCACAAGGCTGGATGTCTCAGTAGTCCCAATCCGGTGCTGAAGGTCTGACAAATTCTAAAATATCAGCTAGTCTTCAGTCTACAGCAGCAAGACGAACTCACCAGCGAGAGAGAAGGCAAGCCGCAAAAAGCCCCTCGTTCTCCTCTGCCTTGGTCTTTTATACCAGCTGCCATCAGAAGGTAACACACACATTTAGGATGTGTCTTCCAGCTTTAGATGATCCAATCAAGAAGATCTCTTTCATTTCAATTAATCTCAGATCCAATCAAGTTGACACCTAGAATTAGCCATCACAGTGGCAGAGGTAGCTGGAGGAGGAGTGTAATCTAAGCTCTCACGTCTTCAAGCAGGTACAGGAGACAAGAGAGCAACTGGAGATCTGGAAAGGCTTAAGAACTCTCTAAATCCTCCCCTGGTGACATGCTTCCAGCATAACCCCACCTTCTAAGACCTCCCAAAACAGCACCACCAACTGGGGACAAAATGCTTAACTACTTGGAGTCTATGGGGACATTCTCATTCAAATCACCACACATGCTTAGCTTTGTATATGGGTGCTAGGAATCCACACTCAGGTCTTCATGCCTGTGCAGCATGTACTTTACTAACTGAGCTATCTCTCTAGCCCATTGACTTATTTTAAAATTAGTTTCTAAGTTCTTTATGTATTCTGGATATTAATCCTCTGTCACATGTATATTGGTGAATAGTATCTCCCATTTTGTTGGTTGTCTCCTTATTGTGTTGATTATTTTCTGTGCAAAAGCATTTAATTTTGATGTGATCTTATTTATCAAATTTTATTTTCGTTTTCTCAGCTTTTGGGATCATATTTACAAAATCATTTTCTGTAGCAAATATGGAAAAATGTTCAGCATTATTAGTAATTAGGAAAACATAAAACGAGATACCATTTCATCCCAAGAACAATTTCTTATGTAATTTTTAAATTTTATTTAATTCATTGTATGTTTGTGTGCACATACATATGTGTGTGTAGTGTGTGTGGTGTGTGTGTGTGTGTGTGTGTGTGTTGAGGATTGGGCATGCCAGGGCATTCAAGTAAAGGTCAGAGAACAACTTATAGGAGTCAGTTCTTCTTTCAAACTTATTTAGTCAGAGCTGGAGGCAAGAATCTTTCCCAGCTGAGCCAGGTCTCTACCATGGAATTGTTATGTAAATAAAAGATGGGGATGGAGAGATTTCTTAGCAGTTAAGAGCATTTGCTTCTCTTGCAGAGGACCCTGATTCAGCTCCTAGCACCCATATGGTGACTCACAACTGCCTGTAACTCCATTTCCAGGGAATCCAATGCCTTTTTCTGGTTGCTGAGGACATTGCACAAATATGGTACATATACACACATGCAGGCAACCATACACAAAAAATTTTAAGTACCGGATTCTGGTAAAGATATGAAAAAAATTAAACTTATTCATTATTGGTAGGCATGTTAATTAGCATAACTATTATGTAGAACAATATGAAATTTTCTCAAAAAGTTTAAAAATCTATCTAAATTAAGGCACAGCTATCCTACTCCTGAGTATATGTATTCAAATTTGAGAAATCAACATACTAGGAAGATACTTGCACACCCATGTTTATTATAGCATGATTGACAATAGTAAGGATATGGAATGGGCCTAGGCATAGAACAACAGAAGAATGAATAAAGCAATGTGATTGGCATATAGATGTTTATGGGTATGTGTTCAGGCTTAAAGAATAATGAAATCCTGACATTTGCATTTAAATACATGGACTCAGAACATTATGTAAAGTGAAATAAACCAGACACAAAAAGGCAAGTACCACATATTTTTCTCATACATGGAAGGTGAACAACCATAGATGTGGCAGTATGGTAGTGATTACCAGAGACTGGGTAGGGTATCAGGACAATAGAAAGAATGATTGTTCATTTTATCAGAGCATACTGTAAGCATGTAGGAAATTACCATGCTGTGTGCCCTGAACCACATTAATATGTGAAATATATATGTATATAAACAATTTTAGGAAAAGGCATCTTTCCATGTTAATCCAGTCACTACTCCCGTCTTGAACCTCACTATTCTCTCTTGACTTCCGTTTCCAATAGAATGACACCAAATGCCTCCTTCTGATATTCAGACTAGCTGCAATGTGTCCCCCCTTCCGAATCACCTCTCACCCTCCCTATCACTTAGTGAAGAACTTCTCCAAATAAAAATTGCTTTTTGCTCTTCCATCTAGAACACCACTATCCCCGTTCAACCACTTCCAAGATCAGGAACTCCAGGAAGTCTTCCCTCTGTAAGCCTTGGTGTACTAGACACTTTTCTTATACATTACACCATCACCACATCTCAACTTTTGAACTTTACACGCCATGCAAAAAAATGTGCATGTTTACTCTGACCATATTGTGTGACTTGAAATTTGTAAGCTGACATTTGTGGTTTAGTTCAGGTGCAACCTGAACCCCCAGGTGCTGAGATATGGCAAGGATAAAGGTGAATAAAAAATAAAAGGGCAGCTGAGTACAGACTCTGTAAGAAAATCATGTAAAATTCAGAAGGTTTCAAATGGTAAATTGATTGGTGGGGACTGATTTCCAGGTCCTAGAAGGCACTCTGATGTCAGAAACAGCATGTCACTGAATAAAAAAGGAAGCCACACTGTTTATTGAAGAAATCCACACATAGGAAATCTACAGAGACAGAAACTGAGCACACATTAGAAATGTCCAGGAAAGTTAGCACTATGTTTTCACCTCCAAAAATGAATTGCTTTCCTCTAAAATCAGTTCCTTCTATAAGCTTTACTGAGATCTTCAAGGAACCATTCTCCTCCCTGAAAATATAAAGTTAATTTGGGGAATTTTTGTATTCTTTTATTTCTGGTAATGAATAATAATTTATCATTCATTAATATTCAGTATGATACAGATACAGTTTAAATATTAACTCACTTAAGATATAAAAAATCCATTTGAAGTTAATAATCACATTTAAAAAGCAAAAACACTGAAACAATGAGGTAATAAATAATTTTCTAAGATCATACACTGCCAGCATCTGTGCACAGGCAGCCTGTTTAGTGAACTCATAAGTGTTACATTATGCTGCTATCAATCCTTGGCAGTCTCAGTATTGCAATATATTCTGCCTCTTGTCAAACTTGATAGTCCCAGAAACGAGTTTTGTTGTAGCTCTGATAGCAAACCCCTAGATCATCCTGGAGAGAAACAAACATGCAATCTCTCCTGCAACCCCTTTGAGATTTTTCTTTACATAAAGAATATATCCCTCCTTTCTGCATGAGAGTCTACATCCTGAAGATAGTAAATCAAGCATAAGCCCAAGTTTGAGTAGTATTTTCTACAAGGCTATCAAATTATATCTGAGAGAGTCCCTCAGTTTTATTCCGTTCCCATTTTTTGAGAATTTCATATATGAGTATGATATTTGCGTTATTTCCATCCTTCCCAGTTACCTTCCAACTCCTCCCATCTACCCTCTATTTCTTGTCCTCTTTCTCATTTTTACATATACCTAATGCACTTATATATATTGTTATATGTATATATAAATATTAATACATATACACACATACATATATATTTACACATGTAATACCCTGAGTCCATTTAGCTGTGCTTGTGAATACCTATGTTTAAGGCTGACCACTTGGGATTAGATAACTTCACAGAGCTCTAGTCCTTGAAGAAACCTAATTTTCCCTCCCTCAACGTCAATTGCCTGTACCTCTTTATCTAGAGGTAGGACCTTGTGACATACCCCCCATTCACCTTGGTATGTCAACTGTTTTTGTCATTATACAGATCTTATTAGATTACCATACTGTGGTGATTTTATTAGTGTACCTTCCCTGTCATATCATGTCTAGAATGCGTTAACTAGCAGCAGCTCTTATATTCTTGTCACCTCCTCTTTCATGATGTTCCTGAGCCTTAGGTGTGGAAGTTGCATTGTGGATGCATCACTTAGGGCTAGCCTCTCACAATAACTTATTCTCTATGGTTAACAGGTTGTAGAACTTTGCAAAAGTCTCCAGATATTGGAAAAGAAAGTTTATTTGATGGGTGGTGAGAGGTACTCTTTACTGACTCAGAGCTAGAATCCACGAACGGAGAAAACATGGATTGATTATTTTTCTGAGTCTGTTATCTCATTTAGTATAACACTTTCTAGTTGAATCTATTTACCTGCAAATTTCATGGCTTAAATTTTCTTTTTTTTAATTGAGTTTTTAAAAATTTCATAGATTTCTCACTCAAATCCAGAACTCCTCCCCCATACATGCCTCTCCCTATACCCCCACTGAACCCTATGCTCTCTGCCATACATGCTGAGTCCTATTCATTCAGTTGTTTGTACCCAAATGTCATTCAGTGTAAATGTGTTCACTGGAGTCTAGTCAGCCCATCCAGTGGTCGTGTAGGTTGTACTCTCCCTCACCCAGCAGCAATCGGTCTCAAATAGTTCTCAATCTAGTACTAGCCCACCACCTATTTCTCACCTACACTTCGGGCCTTTGTTAAATTGAGCTGACATGGGTCCTGTGCTCAATGCCACTACTGCCCCAGACTCACATGAGCAAACCTCCAGTAGCCTGGAAGCCTCTAACTCCTTCTGTTCATGAACCAGCCCTGGCTCTTACAATCACAGTGTGGTTCCATTTAGGAGTCCTATCCTACACTCTACAGTTTCTTGTTCTCCTAAACTTGGCCAGTTGTGGCCTTCTGTGTGCATCGCATTCTGATGTACAAGAAAGACTCACTGATGAGAGTTGAGGGGTGCATTAACCCTCTCTCTACCCCTTATTCCACTATGCTCCATGAGCCTTAGTTGTAGAGATTTGACTTCAGATGTGTCACCTAGAACTGGGCATCTCCCAGATGTAAATTCTCTGTGCCTGACCAGATGTGCAACTCTGCAGTAGCCTCCGTCTGTTGCAAAAAAGAAGCTTCATTGATGAGTGCTGTACAGCATGCTTGTCACTCTAAGAAGGGGTCTCTTCGAATCTGGCACCGTGTTCCCTGCCAAGCAGGTGCCAGGTATACATACACATTAATGTTCAGATACTCTATGTGCATTATTCATAGGGTTTTTTAGGGCGTCACTTTTCCCTCTAGGTTTCCTAGCCTCCCCCACCACCCCCCAAGATTCACCATTCTCCACTGTTTTTTTCTCCCATCCAGCTTCCTTCCTCCCTAGTGACAGTGCTTCCATTATCCCCCCACCAGCTTTCCTCTCCTGACTTTGCTCTTTCCCACACACCATGGTCCCTTGCATGTCCCTCCCTCCTGTCCTCCCCACCAATGACTCCCACTTTTTCCACCTCCCTCAGGTAACATCTGTTCCTGACTATTGCCTTTTCAGGTTGTTTCTTTTCCTTTACCTCCATGTATCCTTTCCCTTTCCCTAGCTCCTGGTGTTACATCAGAATTTATATATTCACATATAAGGGATTGGTGCAAATGAGGGAGAACATATGTTGCTTGCTTTTCTGTGTTTGTGTTATTTCACATATAACATACTCTAGCTCCATCCATTTACCTGAAAATTGCATAATTTCATTTCTTCTTACTGCTGAATAGAACTCCATTGAATAAATGTATCACATTTTCATTAACCATTTGTCAGTTGAGGGAAGTTTAGGTTTTTTCCATTTCTTAGCTATTGTGAAGAGAGCCGCAACAAACATGGATGTACCAGTATATGATCAGTCTTTAGGGTATATGCCACAGAATGGTATTACTGGATCATGTGGTAAGTTCATTTTTAGTTTTTTGAGGGTTCTCCACACTGCTTTCCATCTTGGTTGCATGAGTTCGCATTCCCATCAGCAGTGCGTGAGTGTTCATCTTCCTCCACATCCTCTCCAGCATTTGGAGTTTTTTATTCTCTTGATCTTTGCCAATCTGACTGGGGTAAGACGGAATTTTGAAGTGGTCTTTAATCTGCATTTATCTAATTACTAAGGATGTTGAGCACTTTTTAAGGTGCTTCTTAGCCATTTTTATTTCTTAGTTTGAGAACTCTCTGTTTAGGTCTATCACCCATCTTTTTATTGAGTTGTTTATATTCTTATTTCTTTCTTTTTTGGGTTCTTTGTATATTCTGGATATTAATCCTCTGTCAGATGTGTAGCTGGTGAAGATTTTCTCCCACTTGATGGGTTTCCTCTTCCCTTCCTTTGTTGCTTCTTTTGCTGTACAGAAACTTTTTGATTTAATGAGGACCCACTTACTGATTGTTGACCTTAATGCCTGAGTAGGTGGTGGCTAATTTAGAAAGTGCTTTCCTATGCCTGTGTCTTGGAAGGTTCTGCCTATGCTTTCTTTTAGCAGTTTCCAAGTTTCAGGTTTTATAATGAGGTCTTTGATCCATTTGGAGTTGACTTTTGTTCAGCATGAAAGATAAGGGTCAAGATTCATT
Source organism: Nannospalax galili (assembly GCF_000622305.1). NCBI lineage: Eukaryota > Metazoa > Chordata > Mammalia > Rodentia > Spalacidae > Nannospalax > Nannospalax galili. Next base: position 423,383 of record NW_008345054.1, read on the forward strand.
CTTCTGCAGGTGGAGATCCAGTTTTGCCAGCACCATTTTTTGAAGATGCTATCTTTCCTCCATTATGTGTTCTTACCACCTTTGTCGACTATCAGGTTGCTGAAATTTTATGAATTTATGTTTGAGTGTTCTTTGTGTTTTGTTGATCTATGCACCTGTTTTTGTGCCACTACCATGCTGTTTTTATGACTACCTCTTTGTAATATAATCTGAGCTCTGGTATGGTGCTTCCCCCTCCCCCGCCCACCCCCTGCATTGTTTTTTTTTGTCCAAGATTGTTTTGGTAATCCAGGGTCTTTTGTGATTACACATGAATTTTGGGAAGATTTTGTCAAGCTCTGTGAAGAAAGTCATGGGCCTTTTGATTGGGATTGCATTGAATCTATAAATTGCTTTTGGTAAGATTGTCATTTTCACAATATTGATTCTACCAATCCATGAGCATGGTAGGTCTTTCTATCTCTTAGTGTCTCCTCTATCTCTTTCTTTAGAGTTTTGAAATTTTCATTGTAGAGATCTTTAATGTCTTTGGTTAGGTTTATCCTAAATATTTTACTTGTTTAAAGGCTATTGAGAATGGGAGGGTTTCCTCGAGTGCTTTTTTTGATTGCTTCTTATTGGTAAATAGAAAGGCTACTGATTTTTGCAAGAGGATTTTGTATCCTGCCACTTTACTGCAAGTATTAATACATTCTAACAGTTTTCTAGTGGAATTTTTGGGATCTCTTATGTATAATATATCATCTACAAATAGGGATAATTTGATCTCTTCTTTCCTTTAATTTTGTTCTCTTGTCTTATTGCTCTTGCAAAAGTTTCAAGCACTATATTGAAAAGGAGTGGAAATAGTGGATAGCCCTGTCTAGTTTCTGATTTTAATGGTAATCCAGTTATTTTTTTTGCATTGTTTTCTTTGTTTCTATTTCATTAACTTCTGCTCTGAGTTTTGTTATTTCTTTTCATTTAATTTCTTTTCATTTCTTTCAGTTTTCTCCATTTAGGGTGATGTTGGCTATGGATTTGTTGTATATAACTTTTGGTTGAGGTATGGTCCCTCCAAACCAATTCCTTCTAGGACTTTTAAAATGAATGCATGTTGCATTTTGTCAAATGCCATTTCTGCATCTATTGAGATGACAATGTGGTTTTTGTCTTTAAGTCCATTTGTATGTTTTATTTCATTTATTGACTTGCATATATTGAACCATCCCTGCATCTTTGGATTAAAGCTGACTTGATCATGGTGGATGATCCTTCTGATGTGTGTTTGTATGTGGTTTGCAAGTATTTTGTTGATTATCATAGCATCTATGTTCATTAAGATATGGCTCTATAGTTTCCTTTTTCATTGTATCTTTACCTGATTTTGGTTTTAGAGTGATGCTGGATTCATAGAAGGAGTTTGGGAATTATCCCTCTGTTTCTATCTTTTTGAATAATTTAAGCAATATTGGTTGTAGATTTTTTTTGTATGTCTGGTGGAATTCTGCTGTGAATCCAACTGGGCCTGGGTTTTTTTTTTTTAGTCAGGAGATTTTGTATTACTGTCTTGATTTCCTTATGTGTTATGGGTCTGTTTAGGCTGTTGATCTCCTCTTGGTTTAACTTTGGTAGTGGCTATGAGTTTAGAAATTCACTTCTTTTAGATTTTAACATTTAATGTAGTATAGATTAAAAAAATATTACCTTATAATGTTTTGGATTTTTTTTGCATCTGTTTCATGTTTTCCCTTTCATCTCTGATTTTGTGGATTTCAATTTGTTCTTTCTTTCTTTTGGTTAACTGGGCTAAGGGTCTGTCTATCTTGTTTAACCTTTCAAGCAGCCAGCTCTTAGATTCATTGATTTTTTTTTATATTGTTTTCTTTGTTTCTACTTCATTAATTTCTGCTCTGAGTTTTGTTTATTCCTTTTCATCTACTACATTTGGGGTTGGTTTGTTCTTGCCTTTGCAGTGTTTTGAGTTGTACTGTCAAGTTGTTTACATGTGATCTTTCTGATTTTTTAATGTAGGCACTAAGAGCTATAAACTTACCTCTTAGGACTGTTTTTATACTTTCTCAGAGGTTCTGTTGTGTTATCATTTTCATTTTGTTCCAGGAACACTTTTATTTCTTTCTTAATTTCTTCTTTGACCTGTTCATGATTCAGGAGTGTGTTATTTATCTCCATGAATTTGCATATTTACTAGAGCTTCTTTTGCTATTGGTTATAAGCTTTGCTGCACTATGGTCTGATAGAAGGCATGGAATTATTTCAATTTTTGTATTTGTTGAGATTTGTTTTGTGCCCCAGAATGTGGTCAATTTTAGAATAACTTGCATGATCTGCTACATGGAACATGTATTCTTTGGTGGTTGGGGGCATATTCTATATATCTGTTAAGTACATTTCATTTAGTGTGTCATTTAATTCAGATGTCTCTCTGTTTATTCTTTGTCCAGTTGACCTGTCTATTGAATAAAGTGGGGTATTAAAGTCGCCCACTATCACTGAGTTGGTGTCAATCTCTGTTTTCAGTCATGGACTACTAATTTTATGAAATTGGGTGCTCCAGAGTTTGGTGCATATATGTTCATGTTTGTAATAGCTTCTTGGCCAATTGTTCCTTTGATTAAGAATGAAGTAACCCTCCTTATTTCTTCTGATGAGTTTTAATTTGAAGTCTATTTCATTGGATTTTAAAATTGCATCACCAGCTTGCTTCTTAGGACCATTTGCTTTGAATAATTTTTTCCATCCTTTTACCCTAAGATAGTGTCTGTCCGTGAAAGTGAGATGAATTTCTTGAAGACAACAGAAATACGGTTTTTCTTTCTTATCTATTGCACTAGCCTGTGTCCTTTGACAGAGGAGTTAGTGTTATAACTGAAAGGTGTGTATTGTATACTGTCATTTTAATTTTTTTGTGTTTGTGGCTCTATTTTCTGTTTCCATTGCTATACCTTTATCTTCTTTCTGTAGCCTCTTAGGTATACACGTTCCTTCCTTTGATCCTTTATATTGCTTCAAGTATTCTCTGTATTGCTTGTTTGGAAGACACAAATTCTTTCAGGCTGTTTATAACATGGAAATTTTTCTGTTCTCCTTGACCTTGATAGATAGTTTTGCTGGATCAAGTATCCAGGATTGGAATCCATGATTGTTTAGAACTGGGAATACTTTGTTCCAGGCTCTTCTGGTTTTCATAGTTTGCATTGAAAAGTCAGCTGTAATTCTGATGGGTTTTCCTTTATATGTAACTTGTTTTTCTCTAGCAGCTTTCTTCTGTACATTTAATGTTTTTCACTATGATATGCCATGGGGATTTTCTGTTCTGATCTTGTCTTAATGGTGTTCTCTGTGCTTCATGAATTTCAGTAGGTATATCTTTCCTTAATTTAGGGAAATTTTCTTCTATAATCCTATTGGAGATCTGTTCAATGCCATTGGTTTGAATTTCTTCTCTTTCCTTTATGCCTATAATACGTAGATTTGGTTGTTTCATGTTGTCCCACATTTCCTGAGTATTCCATTCCTGTGATTTTTTTTTTTTAATTTTGCAGTCTTTGCTTAAGGAGTCCAGATCTTCAATTTTCACCTCCAGTCTTGATATTCTGTTTTGCATTTCATTCATTCTACTTTTGTGACCTTCTCCTGTTGTTTCTAATTGTTTTATTGAGTTTTTTTTCAGCCCTGTGTTCATTTCCATTTGGGTTTTCTTCATTATTTCTATCTCTTTAGTGAATTCACTTTAGAAGTTATTGTTTTTGATATTTCATTAAGCAGCATATTTATATATTCTTGGGCTTCTATCAAAAGTTATTCCATTCCTCTTTAAGTTCTTTGAGTTATTTGTGTTTTGTTGACATTCTTTGATCATGTTTATGATTGTTATTTAAAATTCTGTGTTCTGGGGTTCTACATGGTGGTTCTCAATGCTGTGCACTTATGTAGGACTCATGGTTTTGTTGGAGATATATTTTCCTGATTTTTCATATTGTTTGTGTTTTTGCATTGCTGTTTGGGCATATGTATGTTCTTTGTTGGTTATGTGATCAGTAGGAACTTCTACTTGGCTTTTGTTTAATTTAATTTTGGTTCTTTTAATGATGTTTATATAGCTTAGTTACTCTTTATTTAGGTGTGGAATACAAATTGGTGGGTACTTCAAGTTCTTGTTGGGTAGTAGGCTGGTGAGAGTCCTGCCTGAGCAGGCCTGTATGCCTGATTAGGATACTGGAAAGTTGGTGGTGAGGGGACCACTTGGGGAGGACTTAGGGATCTATGGTAGGTTTATTTAGTTAATCTGGCTTTGGAAGCTGGTCCTAGGACTTGAGTTGGAGGAATTGGAGCCTACCTATGAGAGAGCTAAATTTTCTTTACTACTGAGTAGAACTCCACTGTGTAAATGTATCACATTTTAATAATTCATTCATCAGTTGAGGGTCATTTCAGTTGTTTCCATATCTTAGCTATTGTGAAAAGAGCAACAATGAACATGGTTGAGCAAGTATCTCCCTGTTAGAATGTTGAATACTCTGGGTATAGTCAAGGAGTGGTATTACTGGATCATATGACAGATCAATTTCTTAACAGTTCTCCACATTGATTTCCACAGTGGCTGTAGCAGTTTGCAATCCCACCAGCTCTGAATGTAGATTTCCATTCTCTACATCTTCACCAGAAGTTGTTGTAATTTCTTTTTTTCGGGGGGGGGATCCCATCCATTCTGATTGGAGTAAAGTGAAATGTTAAACTAGTTTTAATTTGCATTTCCATAACTACTAAGGTCATTGAACACTTTTTAAGGTATTTCTTAGATATAACATTTCTTCTTTTGAGAGCTCTCTGTTAATATTTATAGCCTATTTTTTAGTTGGGTCATATGTTATCTTGATTTTTTTTCTAGTTCTTTGTATATTCTGGAAATCAGTTTTCTATCAGATGTACAGATGGCAAAGATTTTGTCCTACAATGTGGCTTTCTTATTCACTCAATTGGCTGTTTTCACCACTGTACAGCTTTGTAAGTTTAGTGAGGTGCTACTGGTTGACTGTTGACCTTAATTCCTGAGAAACTGATGTCTGATTTGAAAAGTCCTTTCCTGCACCTGTATGGTCTTGCCTATGTTTTCTTCTACAAGTTTCAGTATTCCAGGTTTCATATTGAGATCTTTGGTCTATTTGGAGTTAACTTTGTGGACAGTGACATGTAAGGTTCTAATTTCATTCTTCTATACACAAAGATCCAATTTTCCCAGTACCATTTATTAAAGATTTGTTAAAGATTCCTTTTCCTCCAGTATATATTTTGGAATCTTTATAAAATATCAGGTAGCTCTAATTGCATGCACTCATGTTTGGGTATTCCATTTTGTTCTATTGCTCTACCTGTCTGTTTTGTGCCAATACTACAATCCTTTTTATTAATATAGCTCTGTAATATCATTTGAAATCTGGTATGGTAATCCCTCCAGCATTACTCTTTTTGTTCAGGGTTGCTTTGGCTATTCAGGGTCTTTGGTGGAACCCTAGGAATTTCAGGAATTTTTTTTCTAGTTCTGTAAAAAACGTCATGGGGATTTTATTGGGATTGCATTTAATCTGTAATTACTTTTGGTTGGATGACCATTTTCACCATATTAATTCTACTAATCTTAAACTGTGAGAAACTTTTTCATTTCCTTGTGTCTTCTTCAATCTCTGTCTTCAAAGATTTAATGGTATCATTGCAAAGATCTTTAATGTCTTTGGTTAACTTTATTCCTGGGTTTTTTAGGGACTATTGTGAATGGCAGTATTTCCATGATTTCTTTCTCTGACTGCTTACTACTGGTGCATAATGAAATTCAGTATGGGGGGTGTCTTTGGGAGGTTCCGATGGGAGAGGGGGGGTCTACATTTGATTAAGATCTATTATATGAAATACAAAATTCAAAAAAACATTTTTTAAAAGTCTAGTTATTTTGTAAGTTGATTTTGTATCTTGCCACTTTTTGAAAATAGTAATCATTTCTAGAAGTTTTCCGGTGGAATTGTAGGATTTCCTATGTATAATATTATACCATCTACAATTAGGGATAATTCACCTCTTTTTCTCTCCAACCAGTACCCTTTTATTTCTGTCTCTTGCCTTATTGCTCTAGTTAGACTTTTCAACCACTCTTGAAAAAGAGTAGGGAGTGAACAGCCTTTAATTTAATGATTTTAATGGGACGGCTTCAGATTTTTCCCCATTTACAGTTATATTAGCTTTGGGTTTGTCATATATAGCTTTAATTATGTTGAGGTATGTTCCTTCTAGTCCAGTTCCTTCTAGGACTTTTATTATCAAGGCATGTTGGATTCTTTTCAGAGGTCTTTTCTGCATCTGTTAAGATGATCATGAGATTTTTGTCTTTAAGTTCATTTATTTATCTTATTATATTTATTGATTTCCATATATTGAACCATACTTGCATCTCTGGAACAAAGTCAATTTGATCACGGCAGATGATTGTTTTGATATGTGTCTATATTTCCAAGCATGTTGTTGAGAATTTTTGCATCAATGTTCATTAAGGATATGGGCTTAAGGTTTTCTTTTAGTTGTGTTTTTACTTGGTTTTGGCATTAGAGTAATACTGGCTTCATAGAACTAGTTTGGAAGTTCTCTCTGTGTTTCTATCTTTTAAAAGTTCCTTGAAGATTCTGGTAAAATTTTTTAGTCAGGAGGCTTTGTATTATTGTTTCTATTTCCTTATTTGTTATGGTTTAAGTTGTTGATTTCTTCTTGATTAACTTTGGTGCTCCATGGAATTTGAAAAGTCATCCATTTCTTTTAGTTTTTATAATTTCGTAGAGTACAGGTTTTTGAAGTATTCCTTTATAATGGTCTATATTACACTGCTGTAATGTAATGCTTCCCTTTTCATCTACAATTTTATTAATTTGCTCTTTCTTTCTCTTGGTTGCTGAGTCAAGAGTCTGTCTATCTTGTATATCTTTTCAAAGAACCATCTTTTAGATTAATTGATTATTTGTATTGTTTTCTGTATTTCTATGTCAGTGATTTCTGATTTTTATTATTTCTTCTTGTCTCCTGAGTTTGAATTTGGATTTTTTTCGGATTCTTGATTTGAGTCATTTTTTTGTGCTCTTTCTGACTTTTTTTCAAGACAGGGTCTCTCTGTAGCCCTAGTTGGCTTAGAAATTGCTATGGAGATCAGGCTGGCCTCAGTCTCACAGAGATCCAACTGCCACTGCCTCCTGATAGTAGGGATTAAAGTTTGCACCACCATAACTGGTTGTTTCTGATTTTTTATTGCAGCTCTTAGAGCAATAAACTTCCCGCTTAATGTGTCCAGAGGTTTCATTATGTTGTATTTTCATCTCCACTTAGTTATAGGAATATTATTATTTCTTTTTTTTTATTTCTTCAACACATTAATTATGCTGTTTAATCTCTATGAATTTGTGTAGTTACTAGCAATTCTTTCATCGTTGATTTTAAAATTTCTAGCACTGTGTTCTGATAGGATACATGGAATTGTTTCAATTATTTTGCTGAGGTTTGTTTTGTGTCCCAGTATTTGATCAGTTTTAGAGATTGGTTGATTGTTCCCTTCTATAGCCTGCGGAGTAGAATATGTATTCTTTGGTGTTGGAGTAGAATATTCTGTAGTGTCTCCTAGGTTCATTTGATGTGTTATATCATTTAACTTAAATATTTCTGTGCTTATTCTTTGTTCAGATGACCTGTCTATTGGATAAATTGAGGTGCTGAAGTCACCTATTATTGCTGAGTTGGGGTTAATCTATGTCTTGAAACCTAGTAATACTCTTTTCATGTGTGTGCCAGAGGTTCGTGCATATGTTTGTTTGCAATGGCTTCTTGGTTGATTGTTCCCTTGATCCAAATGAAGTGACCTTCATTTTGAGGTCCATTTTGTCATATATCATGATAGGAACACTTGCTTGTTTCTTGGGTCTGTTTTTTCAGAGAATTTTTTCCCATTTCACCCTGTAGTGTTGCCTTTTCTTTAAGGTGAGATGAGTTCCTTGCAGACAACAAAATGATTGATTTTGTTCCTTAATCCATATAACTAGCTGTGTCTTTTGATTGGGAAGTTGAGGCCATTGATTATTAAAGATATTATTGAAAAAAAGATGTGTATTTGTATAATGTCATTTTATTTTGTTTGTGTTCTCACTCTTATTTTGTTTTTCTGTAACGATGCCTCCATTTGTTTTTTCTGTAGTCACCATAGAAATATAGTTTTTGTTTGTTTGTTTGCTTGTTTTTTTTTTTTGGTCTTTTTTGAGACAGGGTCTCTCTGTAGCCCCAGCTGTCCTGGAACTCACTATGTAGACCAGGCTGACCTTGAACTCACAGAGATCTGCCTGCCTCTGCCTCCCGAGTGCTGGGAGTAAAGGTGTGTGCCACCTTGCCTGGCTAGAAATATAGATTTATAGAGCTGATGGGATTTAATAAGAATATATTATCTTAGCTTCTTATATTATTTGGGGTGTGTGTGTGTGTGTGTGTGTGTGTGTGTGTGTGCATGTGCGTGTGTGTGTGTGTGTGTGTGTGTGTGTGTGTGTGGTGAAGTTCTCTTGCTGGTGTCTGAAACAAAATTCTAGACTGCCTCTATGAGTGTATGTTTGGTTCTGTTTTTATTATTGTCCTAGCTTGGTTGATTTCTGATCAGGTTTGAAAAGTTAATTGTTCTGTGATTCAGGTTTTCAGTTTGAATTTTTACTGGAGGGACATGGATGATTTCCAGACTGGTCCAGTGTGTAGGGTGGATAATCACAACTAGAATGTGAGTGTGGAGATGGTAGCTGGGTGGGCTGGTTCTGTCCAGGATGGAGGGAGATGGCAACTAAATGGGTGGTTTACTGACTAGTTTACCAGGCTGGTTCTGAGCTCTCCAGCGGCATGCTCTAAGCCTAATCCTTGAGTGGGATGATGGCAATGAAACAGTCAAGGTTCTGACTAGCTCACCAGGCTTGTCCATAGCAAAAGCAGTAGGGTTTGTGCTTATTCTCAGATTGGGAAAATGGTGATGAATTGACTATTCCAGGTTTTTATCATACAATTTCCTCTATGAAAGGTATCTGGTCTTTAAATCCTATTGTAATTTTGACTGCTCTTCAAAGTCTAAGTCTTCTAACTCCTTCACTTGAATATAGTGGTGTCTTCTTGAATCTAAGCATTTCCATACATCCTCCCTCCAAGTCTATAAGACCAAAAAGGATGTAAAGATTCGTGTAGGAGACAGAGAATGTACGGTAGATATTGATTCATTGGAGAAATTAGTACAAAGAATCTCTCCTCCAAACCAATAAGGTTGAGGACATGGAAAACCGGTCAAGGAGAGGTTTGAACCCTACACTGAAGAGAAAAGAACAGCAGGGATGAGAGACAGGACTCACCCCAAGAAGAGTAAATCCAGCACTAGTGAATTAGTTACTTTTTCTATTTCTGTGATAAAGTACTCATCAGGAAACAAATGTAAGGGAGGAAGAATTAATTTTTACTCACAGTTCAAGGTTATAATTCATCTTGATAGGTAAGTCACAGTGGCAGAAGTTTGAGGCATCAGATCACGTTGCTTCCACTGTCAAGAAATAGTGAACAATGAATGTTTCTGCTCAGCTCACCACATCCTTTTTATACAGTCCAGTATCCCATTTTAGAGAATGGTACCATTCATAGTGGATGGATCTTCCCAACACAACAAACGTAATCAAACAATCCCACAGAGATATGCCCAGAGGCCCATCTCCCGTGTGATTTTCTGTCTCTTCAACTTGACAGTTGATGTTAACTAGCAACGAGATAGAAAAAAATTTTCAGAACTGGCCATATGGAAGGTGCTAATTTGTTCAGAACCAGAGGAGATACTTCACAGACACACTGTTTCTCTGGGTGAAAAAGATAAAGAAACAACACCTTTTAGAGATGCAGCAACAATGATGAGGAGGAGAGTAAAACGGTGGGAGTGGCTAAGAACTTTTTAGAATAAAAGTAAACAAAAGCATGCTGAGCAAGGCTGATTTTTTTTCCTCTTTAAATACATTATTTATCAGCCCTGAAACTAACTGCACTAGAATATGTAATTGGATAAAGCAGTCTGTCCACAAAACACCTTAGAGCAGAAGCAAGATAAAACAAATGAAAGCATCAAATTAACTATACAAACTATCATTGAAAAATGAAATAGAGAAAATTTAAATAAAAACACTTTTGGTTTGGGGTCTGGCTTGCAGAAATTTCTATTCCATTACAACACATGAGAAGCTAAACAAACTGAAAAAAATCACAGCTTTGTTTGTATATGTCATAGGTCAAACTTCCAAAAGTAGAGAGATAAACAAAGAATCACAAAGGAATACAACTTACTGGAGCAAAAATGCACTAGTGGAAACTACTGTGGGAACCAGTAATAGGCAGGGATATCTGAACTACAATGCATAGATTAACATAGACAAGTCCAAGAGCTAAAATATCAATGGGGAATTAATGTTTGGGGGCATCCTTGCATTTTTTGTGAGTTGCACACAGATGAACTTGACCTCAGTGAAAGTTGGTTCCAGCAAGGGAGGGGAAAAGAACCCTTCTGAAATATACCAATACTTCCTCTGTAATTAGGAAGATCTACCCTGAGAAGAAACCACTTGGCCAGAGCTTAATCTGGTAAGGTATAATCAGAGGCTAAGTGACCTGGATATACCTAATTCTACCACTTTCTAACCATCCTGTCCCAACAAAGGGGAAAGGGGACATAGAAATGCTTGTGAAGCCTGTATCCCTGGAGAACAAACTCATCAGAAAGGCAGAGACCTAGTTATAGGGTCCCAGACACTTCACCTCCCCCTACATTTTACCATTTTACTAATGGTCTATTTATCATTATCTTTTTTGGTAAACATATGATGCCCATTTCAACAGCTACATAACTACACAGCATAATCATGGGGGAGGGATAACTTGAAAAAATATGACAAACCTCAACTCCAGAGGCATATATGCAAAGAAAGAATATTCAGGCCAGGGATTTAAAAATACTATGACCGTTGGGCTAAGTGTTTTCACATAAAAAGTAAAATCCATGCAAGAACAGATGGATAATTTAAGGACAAAGATAAAAATTCCAAGAAAGAATAAAAAAAGAAATACTAGAAATTTTAAAAGCTCCATGTAAGAAAAATGAATGACAGCTTTGATGGGCTCATTATTGGACTGAATACAAGTTCATATAAAAGAAGCTTTGAGCTTGAGGCTACTTCAACAGATAACTTAAAAATTAAAAAGCAAAGAAAATATTGCCTAATAAAGAGAAATAGAACAGAATATCCAAGAACCCTAACAAAACTATATATATAAAAAAAAAACACAATATACATTATGGGAATACCAGAGGAAAATAGAGAGGAACAAGAAGAGAAAGGAGAAGAAAAATAAATATTGGAAGCAATACTGACTGAAATTTCTCCAATTATTAGCAACAAAACCACAAACCCATTGGAAAAACAGAACATTCAACAGGACAAGTGCTCTAAACTCTATAAGCAGACATATGTTGGAAATGGTGTTGCTAGGAATGCTTCCTGCATCCACTAACCTTACAACCACAGAAACTTAGGTTTTGAGATCATTAAAATTTATCTAGACTTTAGGAGAACCATGCTTTTGCTTCTTCTTGTAATCAGCTTTTACAAGCTAAGCAAAACATAAGGATTTAATCTTAAACTATGTTCCCTCTTTGTCTCTCATGATCCTTCCGTACCCCTAGCACACAATAATATATGTATGTACAGGTTGTGAAAATATCACTGCTGAAAGCAGCAACCTTGGAAGCATGTTGAAAGCAATGAATTATCCCCAGTAAATGCAGTTTTAAAAAACACGAGGTCTTGGGTCGATAATAATCTATTTATAGTTTTATATGCTTTCTGGGTCAATAGGTGATCAGAAAAGGAAAATTCTTCCCTAATAAGACAAAGTCCTTGGGTAGGCTAAGGCTGAGATCCAAGCAGATAGCCTGAGAGGGTGGGTTGTGACCTCCATCTGTGTAGCAGCTCTGATCTCAGCAGACCACCAGAGAGTGCCCAGTTCAGGCCTCCCTCTGGCCTGCCTCTGGCATAGGTGCTGAGAGCACAGGGGACTTCCTGAGAGTACCCGAATCCTGCCTCTATGTGGTGAAAGAAGCCTGAGTGTGCCTGACTGGAACCTGAATTGGCTTCTGTGGGTACTACTGAATAGCTGATCCGAAGCCATCAGTTCCCTCCAAATTAAACCTGAGAGAACCTGAACACTGTACCAACCAGCTTTACATAACCAATAAAGAAAGTGTCTAGGCACCCTGTTAAAACAAACAGAAGCATACTTCAACTTAATTCTCATATCAGAATCATAAACAACAAAATAAATTCACATGCCAAAATCACAATGAAATAATAATAAAACAGAAAGCCAAAATACTGTGTCCCACCCAACTCCACCATTCCTGTAGAAGAGTTCTACAAGGAGAACCCCCTAGAGATAACACAGAACACTGAATTTAAGAGAACAATCATAAACATGATCAGGGAATTCAACGAATTTAAAGAACACATGAACAAACAAATCAAAGAACTAAAAGAAGATAGGGATAAACTCCTGAATGAATTCACAAAATTCATAAAACCATTGAAAACTCAGGCAGAAATGAAGAAGGAAGTGCAAAACTCAATAAGCCAACTTAAAACAACAGGGAAACACCTCACCACTAGAATGAATGAAATGCAAAACAGAATATCGGTACTGGAGGATAAAGTTGAAGAATTGGACCACTCAAGCAAAGATTATGGA
>NW_008345054.1:436844-438280 GCF_000622305.1 Nannospalax galili
AAAGACACAGGCTTGTTGTTGAATGGATTAAGAAACAAAATCCCATTCTTTTGTTGTCTGCAGGAAACTCATCTCACCTTCAAGGACAGGCACTACCTTAAGGTAAAAGGATGGAAAAGAATATTCCAAGTAATGACACTAAGAAATAAGCAGGGCTTGCAATTCTAATATCTGACAAAACAGACTTCAAAGTAAAACTAATCAGAAGAGATAAAGAGGGTCACTTCATTCTGATGAAAGGAACAGATTGCATCAAACTCTGGTGCACCCAAATTCATAAAAACAACACTACAGGATGTTAAGACACAGATTAACCCCAACTCAGTAATACTAGGTGACTTCAGTACCCCACTGTCTCCGTTAGACAGGTCAAACTGGACAAGGACTAAACAGACATCTGAATTAAATGATACCATAATTCAAATGGACCTAACAGACATCTTTTGAATATTCCACCCAAGCACCAAAGAATGCACTTTCTACTCAGCACCCCATGGAACTTTTTCAAATATTGACCACATACTGGGCCACAAAACAAACCTCAATAAATACAAAAAATTGAAATAATTCCATTCATTCTATCAGACCACAAAGAAATAAAGCTCAAAACCACAATGCAATAAAGCCCTAGTCACTACATGAACTCTGGCTATTTAAACGACACACTTCTAAACAATGGGTGGGTCAAAGAGAAATTAAGAAAGAAATAAAAGAATTCCTGGAATTTAATGAAAAGGAAAATACAACACAATACAATTTTGGGACACTTTAAAGGCTGTCCTAAGAGGGAAGTTTATAGCTTTAAGTGCCTACATTAAAAAATTAGAAAGAGCCCAAATAAATGACCTAACATTGCAACTCAAGACACTGGAAAGGCAAGAACAAATGAAATTTAAACCCAGCAGAAGAAAATAAATAACGTATCTCAGAATAATCCTGACCAAAGACATTAAAGACCTCTACAATGAAAATTTTAAATCTTTAAAGAAAGAGATTGAGGAAGACATCAGAAGCAAATAAGATAGACAGACTCTAGCACAGTTAACCAAAATAAAGAAAGAGCAAATCCAAATCAACAAAATCAGAGATGAAAGGGGAAACATCACAAAAGACAACCCAAAGATCCACACCATTATTTTAAAAATCTATATGCTACTAAATCTGAAACTCTGAAAGAAATAGATGGAGATCTGAAATCATGGGAACCTCCAAAGTTAAACCAAGAAGAGATCAACAGTTTAAACAGACCCATAACATATAAGGAAATTGAAACAGTAATACAAAGTCTCTCAACAACAAAAAAGCCCAGGCCCAGATGGATTTACAGCAGAATTCTACCTGACATTGAAAGACCTCCAACCAATGCTACTTAAATTATTCAAAATGATAGAAAAGAGGGAGAACTCCCAAATTCCTTCTATGAAGCCAGCATCACT
>NW_008345054.1:438559-471721 GCF_000622305.1 Nannospalax galili
TGAAGAAAATCTGGAAGCATTCCCATTAAAATCAGGAACCAGTCAAGGCTGTCCATTATCTCCACTCCTTTCCAACATAGTGCTTGAAACTCTTGCTAGAGCAATAAGACAGGAGAGGGAAATTAAAGGAGTACTAATTGTAAAAGAAGAGATGAAACTGTTGCTTTTTTCAGACAATATGATACTATACCTAAGGGATCGCAAAAGTTCCACCAGAAAACTCCTAGAACTGATCAAGACTTTTGGTACAGTGGCAGGTTATAAAAAATCAATCTACAAAAATCATTAGCCTTTCTATATATCAATAACAAGCAATTGGAGAAAGAATACAGGAAAAGTTCCCATTCACAATTGCTGCAAAAAAATATCCTGGAATAAATCTGACCAAAGACACCAAAGATCTCTACAATGAAAATTTTAAATCATTAAAGAAAGAGATTTAGGAAGACACCAGGAAATGAAAGGACCTCCCATGCTCATGGATTGGAATTAATATGGTGAAAATGACCATCCTACCAAAAGCAATATATAAATTCAGTGCAATCCCAATCAAAATCCCCATGACATACTTCACAGAATTAGAAAAAAATTCCTTAAATTCATATGGAAGCACAAAAGGCCCCAGATAGCCAAAGCAACCCTGAGCACAAAGAGCAATGCTGGGGGGATTACTGTACCAGATCTCAAAGTATACTACAGAGCTCTAGTCATAGAAACAGCATGACTGGCACAAAAATAGACACATAGATCAATGGAACATTGTTGAAGATTCAAACACAACTACATGCAATTTCAGCCACCTGATGTTTGACAAAGGTGCCAAGAACACACAATGGAGGAAAGACAGCATCTTCAACAAATGGTGCTGGCAAAATTAGATTTCCACCTGTAGAAGAATGAAACTAGATCCTTATCTTTCACCTTGTACAAAAATCAACTCTAAATGGATCAAAGACCTCAATGTGAAACTGGAAACCCTGAAACTATTACAAGAAAATATTGGCAGTAACTTACAAGATATAGGTGTAGGAAAGGATTCTCTAAATCAGACAGAAGTTGCTCAGGAATTAAGGTCAGGAATCAACAAGTGTACCTCATTAAACTAAAAAGCTTCTGCACATCAAAAGAAAAAATCAAAAAAGTAAAGAGAAAATCCACAGAATGGGATAAAGTTTTCACCAGTGACACATCTGACAGAGGTTTAACATCCAGAATATATAAAGAACTCAAAAAACAAAGAATCAAGAAACCAAATGACCCAATTAAAAGATGGGCTAAAGATCTAAATGGATTTCTCAAAGGAAGAAGTAAAGATGGCTAAGAAACATCTCAAAAAGCGTTAAACATTGTTAATAATTAGGGAAATACAAATTAAAACCACCCTCAGGTATCTTCTTAGCCCAATCAGATTGGGGTAAGATCAAGAGAACAAATGATACCAAATGCTGGGGCAGATGTGGAGAAAGGGGAATGTTCATTCACTGCTGTTGGGATTGCAAACTCATGCAACCTCTATGGAAAACAGTATGGAGGACTCTTAAGAAGCTAAAAATGAACCTACCATATGATCTGGTTATACCACTCCTTGACATATGCCCAAAGGACTCATCCTGTTGTAGAGACATTTGTACAGCCATGTTTGTTGCTGCTCTTTTCACAATAGCTAAGAGATGGAAGCAACCTCAACTGACCAGTGGTTATCAAAAATGTGGTATATTTACACAATGGAGTTCTATTCAGTAGTAAAGAAAGATGAAATAATGAAATTTTCAGTTAAATGGATGGATCTAGAAACTCTTATACTAAGTGAAATAACACAGACTCAGAAAAACAAAAGACATTATGTTCTCCCTCATGTGGATGGAACCACCAAATCTTTTTAAATTCCAGGTCCTTTAAATGAGATGATGCTATAGAACAGTCTCTTCTGTGTGAAATAACTACCATCATCATGACTTCAGCTGAGCCTATTCGCTAAACAGCATCACAATTGGGGTTGTTGCTGGTTGTACTCATTCATTCAAGGAGGGCCAAGCAGGGTCATGGACCCTCACCAGAGTATCCAGCCACTCTTCCCAGCCAATTATATGTAATTTGGCCCTAATCACACATAGCTTCCTGGGTTTGGGGAGGGCTAAACTATACAATCTGGGGAAGGCTAGGAAGAGAAGGCATGACCAATGCTGGGTAAAGGCTTTCCAGTGTACATACCCTCAAGTCATACGTACGCCTCAGCAACCCCTCAGTTATCTCAAAGCCTTTGAGAGGGAACTGACAGTGATTCTAACCACTCCAACAGCTATCAAAATACCTGAAAGCAAATCCTGAATCCATCACTCTAGAGTTCAGTCTTGGAAGACAAAAGAAAAATGATAAGGAACCCAATAGAGGGAGGGATGGTTTTGGAAGTCCTTCTCAAGAAATCCCAATGGACTCTCATATGAACATTTGAAAAATGCCCTGTTCTGACTTTTTTCTAGTTCCCTGTCTCAAACTTGAAATGCTAATTACTCTTGCCTTTACTTCTCCTTCACATCTCCTATTCATGATTCAAGGACTTCCTTTTCCTCCTAGTGATAAGAATTATGCAATTTGGGAGACTTTTAGATAGACTCACTGAAGGGGTGTTCCAATTGCCTCACCCTTCGTCCCTGTTTAGCATGGAAAAAGCCAGAGCAGTCTGTGTCCTGATTCCCTATTAGCAGTTTGGGTAACCTCTTCAGAGTATGGTGTGATAAGAATAGGGGGTAGGAATTGGCTGGGCAGTTAGGGTTAAAAGACCCCAAAGAAAAGTGTCCAGTTTCTTCACTAAAACACAATGTCCTTGGGCCCCTTAGCAACATACTCCGTTCCAAAGGCCAAAAATGTCAAAAATATTAGAGATCTTTTATATAATCCTTAAAAGATTTTAGGGGTACCTGTTCAGAAGGGGGAATGTTAGTGTATCCAAAAGCCCCATAATAAATAAATAAATAAAGCAAAAAAGAAGAAAGAGTACATAAATTTATCAGAAAAAAGTGATGGGGAGATATGGGAGAAGTTAGAGGGGAGGGAATGGGCATGGATTTGATCAAAATACGTTATATACATGTATGAAATTATTTATTTAAAAAAGGACAAAATCCTTGGTTTTTTCACATATAATGCTGGACGTACTGTTTAAATAAAGAAGAGAGTATACCTTTTATCAGCGGAACAGTGCCAAGAGAAATTTAAAAGGAACAGTTTTGAGAGCATATCAGGCTCACTCTTGGTTTGAATGACTTCAGGATTCAGACTTTCTTTGTTCAGTCTCAAATACATGGCTGCACCTACCACAACATACTATATGCAAAGTGTAGAATATCAGAGAGATAGAAAAAAAGTCTCCAAAAAAGAAAAAAATAAACAACAGAAAGTAATTCTTAACCTATTCAGGAGAAAATATAAAAATTACATCTCACCTCTCCCCAGAAGCCTTGTAAAGCAAGAAGACAGTAGAAGAGAATCTAGTACTTAAAGTGTTGAGAGATGGAAAAGACCACTATAAAAATCCTCCATCCTATGAAATTATTTTTTAAAAGTGAGAGGAATTGATTTTTGTTCAGCATCATATCTATGGGTATAATTTCATTCTTCTACACACAAAGATCCACCTTTCCCAGCACCATTTTTTGAAGATGATGTCTTTCCTCCAGTTATGTATTTTTGGTGTCCTTTGTTCAATATCGGGAGTCTGCAATTGCACGCATTCATGTTTGGGTCTTCTATGTTGTTCCACTAGTTTACATGTTTGTTTTGTGCAAATACTACACAATTCTTATTACTGTGGCACTGTAATGTAGTTTGAAATCTGGTATGATAATCCCTCCAGAATTGCTCTTTTTTCTCAGGATTTCTTTGGCTATTCAGGGTCTTTTGTGGTTCCATAGTAATTTTAGGATTGTTGTTTCTATTTCCAATATCATGGGTATTTTGATTAGAAATGCATTGAATCATGTTATCTCTCATTTGTCCATCCTAGCTCCAAAATCTTAGACTTGAATATATATCCTGATGTAACCACAGAAGTCAGGAAAGTAGAAAAAGGCTATATAACAAAATTCACAGTGCCGGGTAAGGAAAACCTCCCTTCAAGCTGCTGGTCAGGGTAGTCCCAAAATAACATAGGCTATTGTCACAGCTATTGATTGCCTCCCAGAACTTAAAAGCATGAACCTGTTGTTGAAAACAAGACATACTTTGGGAATGGGACTTGGAGTAATTGAACTAGAACTGACCTGGAAGCCTCTTCCCTGAAGACCACTTCTCATAGTATTTGAAGACACTATGCAAACTGCCAAGGGAGAAAACCAATCAATGATTCTTCTCAGTTGTAAAGCCTATGAACTACAGTCATGACTAGCCCAGAAATTATCTCTGTTGGTACAGTACTGGTACTTTTATCTAGGAAGTAGCCACTGGGGTTGTGCCTTTGAAGGAATATTGGGACACAGACCCTTTCTTTCTCTTTACTTTCTGGCCAGCATGAAGGGATATAGTTTGCTTCACATTTTTTCTTTCATGATGCTCAGCCTCACATAAGGCCCGGAAATGAGAGAGCTAAGAGATCACAGGCTTAACCACTGAAACAGTGAATGAATATTAACCTTGGCTGGGTAGTTTTTGTCAAACTGACACAAACTAGAGATACCTTGGAAGATGGATCCTCAATTGAGGAATGGTCTGCATCAGACTGGCATATGGGCATGTTGGTGGGACATTTTCTTGATTGCTAATTGATGTGGGAGGTTCCAGCCCCCACACTGTGGGTGCCATCCATGAGTAGGTGGAACTGGACTACATAAGAAAGGTAGCTGAACAAGACAGCAGGCAGGATTCTTTAACTCAGTCCCTGCCTCTCCTTCATTCCGTGATGGTCCATGACCTGGAAGTTGTAAGATGAAGTAAACCCATTTCTCCTACATATTGTTTGGGTCATGGCATTTATCACAGCAAAAGGACTCAAACTAGGAAAAAAATGTCTTTAAGTTGATTTTCTTGGGTATTTTATTACAGTTATGGAAACTAGACTAATGATTTCTCCCTCATTTTGGCTTATCTGCACTGTTTATTCCTGCCAAAAATATATAGTTTGATTTTCATTTAAAAATGTATTATTTTGCTTTTTCAGGACTTCCTTATTATTGTCTATAGATGTACAATATACCATTATATGTACAAAATTTATTCAGTTTTCTTTATTGAATGTGAAGGTATTTTCTACTTATTTCGTAGTTTAGAAAGAACACTTCAGTGGATAATCTTGGGGGTGTTGTATGGCTACATGCATATTTTATGCTATATTTTGGAATTATGGCTATTTGTTAGGAAGTTGAATGCATTTTTAAGTGTTTTAGGTATGGAGAAATCACTTCCTCCATAGATTTTGTGTGAGTGTGTGTGTGTGTGTGTGTGTTGTGTGTGTATGTGTGTGTGTTGTGTGAGAGAACCTCATCATCAAATTACATTGCAAAATCTTTTAACTTTTAACATTTTAATTGAGGAACAAAGGTATCCTTGTATACTTTTAATTTATAGTTTTAAATGAGTGTCATTGACTGCTTTTCATATTGCTAAGGTATATATCCTGCATTTATACTTTTTAGATAATTTGCTTGTATGTTTGATAATACAAGTTTCCTTTTTAAAGATCTGTACATATTAGAAATATTAATCTATGCATCTAATACATATAACAAATATATTCTCATTTGCTTATTGTGAAATTTTCAACAAATTTCAGATTTTATTTTAGATTTTGTCTTTTTCCCATCATGAATGATTGCACCCTTATTTTGAATAATTTTTATTATACTTTTCCTTATAACAAGTTAATCTGTAATCTCTTTAAGTTAAAGATTATTCACTTATATGTTATTTGATATGTAATCATTTATAATTATTTTTATGATATGAGAAGTGTATTTTTTATCCTAATTCAAATGGTTCTGCAATTATCCCAGTACTGTTTATCTCAAAGCCCATTCAGTGATTCCAGAACCAGTATCATCATGTATTAAAGTTTATATGCAGATATGTCTGTTCCTGGACTTTTATTCTATTTGGTTGTTTGGACCATCTGTTCACTGTTCTTCAATAATAGTGACAGCACATGCTCACATTTCTTACTCTCCGTTTCATGTTTCTTTCTTATATTGGTTTTATTATCAATTTGGCTAACTCCAAAAAATTCACTTTTAAAATTAAGATCACGTTAGTTTATAAATTGACTTGGGAAGAAATAACATCTAGATGATATTGAATTATATAATCAAGAAGAGCTGCCTTTCCGTTTATTTGGGTCAACTTCTGACCTCATTCAGGAGTGTGAACAGGCTTCTGTCTGTTCAGATTGAAGGTTTTTGTTTTTTTTTTTCTTATACATTAGACAGGCCAAGTGTTTCAAGGAATTGCATTTCATCTAAGCTAACAGATTTGGTCCTAATATTCCTCTATTATCATTTTAATACTCACAGGTCTACAGCGCTGTCTTTACATTCATTTCTGCTCTTAGTAGCTTGTATTTTTTCTTTGGTTCTGAGAATGGCTAATGGCTAACCTCAGTTGGTCTTTCTGAAAAACCAGATTTGGATTTCATAGAGTTTTCTCTAATGACTTATTGTTTTCAACGTCACTGATTTCTTTTCTAAGATTGCTGTGTCTTCGAGTCACTTTAGAGTTCATTTGCCCTTCTTCTTTGTGTTTTCCAGTTATAAACTTAGAACATGGAATTTAGATGTCTTTCCTTTTGTAATATATACATTTGATCCTATGCATTTCCCTCTAAACATTGCTTTTGCTGTGCAGCACAGATTTTGATGCCTTGTATTTTCATTTATATTAAGATCAAAACATTTTATAATCCTTGTGAAATTTGTTTTGATCCATCTGTTACTTAGGTGTGTCTTGTTTAATCTCTCTGTAGTTTTGCATTTTCCAGCCATCATTCTTAGATTGGTTTCTAATACAATGGATGGTTTGAAAGCAGACATTATGTAGTTTCTGTTTTTCCTAAATTTGTTAAGGTGTGCTTTATGGCTCAGATATGGATTATTGAAATTCTCCAGCATCAGTATTCTCCAATTCTCACTGTATTTCTGCCAGGTTTTTAGTTTCACACTTGGAAATTCTTATGCTAAGTATATACATTAAGGATTATTGTGATTCCTTTGAATATTGTGACCTTAGGAAAGTCTTCATTGCTCATACCATTCATTTATGTCATGTCCCTCTGAATTCTAATTATTCATGAAGGTTTTTCTATCTAAAATTAATAGAACTACTTTTCTTTTGATTAGTATTAAGTTGACATATCTCATCTTATTCCTATCTTCTAATGTGTATAAGTCTTTAGATTTTAAGTGAGTTTCATATAGACAACATGTAGTTGAGAATGGTTTTTGACACTCTTTAAGCATCTCTGATTCTTTTTGTTCTGTTTTTTGTTTTGTTTTGTTTTTTTGAGACAGATTCTTACTATATATAGTCCCAGTTGGCCTAGAACTTGCTATTTAGACCATCCCAGACTAGTCTTGATCTCACAGCAATCCACTCTCCTCTGCTCCTTGAGTCCTAGGATTAAAGAATCTCTGGATTTTAATTAATATGGTTAGAATTTTGACATTTTAAATGGCCATTGGTATTTACCTTATTAATTTTTACTGTTTGTTCCCTTTTATTATTTTTATCTTTCATACATTTTGCCTTTTTGATTGAATACATATATGATTTTAATTTTTCTCCTTAGACTATCAATATTTCTCCACTTTTAATTGTTATTTATTTAATTTTATTTATGTGTGTGTACAGAGGTATGTTAGGTGCATGTGGGTGTGCTCAGAGGTCAGACAAAAGCAGCAGACACCCTGGAGCTGGATTTATAGGCAGTGATGAGTCAACCAATGTGGGCACTGAGAACAGAACTTGGGTCCTCCAGGAAAGCAGCAAGCACTCTTAATCGCTAAGTCATCTCTCCAAGCTCCATCTCCTCCCAACCCCCTGTTTTTATTATTTTTTATATTTCTTTTATTATTTTTATTTTATGTGTATGAGTGTATTGCCTGCATGTATGTGAGTGCACCCGTGTCATGCAATGCTGCGAAGGGAGGTCAGAAGAGGGCTTCGGATTCCCCTGGCACTGGAGTTGAGGACGGTTCATAGCCACCGTGTGGGTGCTGGGAATTGAACCCGGGTCCTCTGTGAGAGCAGTCAGCACTCTTAACCACTGAGCCAAGACCATTTTAAAAAAATATTTTCTCTGTGGTGGTGCACGCCATTAGTCCCAGCACTCAGGAGGCAGAAACAAGTGGATCTATGTGAGATTGAGGGCATCCTGGTTTACATAGTGAGTGTTAAGCCAGCGGGAGCTACAGGGAGGGTTGTTACAGAGCTTGAAATGTAAATTTACAACAAATCCAAGACTACTTTCAAGTAACACTGGACCTCAGTGTGGATACTGCAAATACTTTAGACCAATGAACTTGGGCATTCTTCTCAGCCATCCTTTCTCATGTCATTGCTATTTTTCATTTCCTTATACATAAACACACTTAGGCATAAATGAACATGAATGTGTATATGAGCATGCATATATATATATATATGCACACATATGTGAAAAAACAATCACATGTACCTTGGCTATGAGTCTTATAAACAAAAGGCTATCTGTAGGTCAATTAAGAAAAAGGGAAAATTAAAGAACTGTTTTCCCCTCACTTCTTTTTTTCCTATGGCATATTTCTTTACTTCCTTCCTAATACAACTTTGATTTCCAGCACACATCATACTATTGCTTTATGAGGAACTCCTTTTAATGTTTGTTGCAAACCAGGTCTACTGACAACAAATTATATCAATGTATATTCATCTGAGAAATATCATCGATGTTTGTTTGCCGGAGAAAAGCTTACTTTCCCCCTCACTACTTATAAACTTTTTAAAAACTTTCATACATGAGCATTGCATTGCATTGTTTCCACCCTTCGCAGTCCCTCCCAGTTCCTTTCAAGTCCCGCCGCTCCCTCATAATTTTTTCTTCTCTCCTTTTGGATGGAGGAAGTGATTTAAATTTGATTAAGAACTGTTGTATAAAATGTACAAAAGCCCAATAATATATTTATATATATGTATATATATTCATTTATAGTTATGTTTATGACTTCCTGGTATTATCTCTCAGGAAGTTAGTCCCTGGAGAAAACAGATTTTCTGTCCATCAGCATGCATTGATTGCCTGAAGCTCTTCATTTTGACATGGGGCAATGTGAAACTTCCCCTGTTCACCTTGGCATGTCAACTGGTTTTGTCATTATGCAGATCTTGTTAGACTGCCATACTGTGGCGATTTCACTTGTGTAGCATCCCTAATCTGCCTAGAATGCATTAACTAGCAGGAGGCATCTTATCCCTCTGACTCTTACATTCTTTCCACCCCCTCTTCCACTAGTTCCCTGAGCATTAGGCATAGAGGTTGCATTGTAGATGTGTCACTTAGGGCTGGGCATCTAACGGCCATGTATTCTCTGTATATAACCAGTTGTGGAAATCTGTAATAGTCTACATCTGTTGCAAAAAGAGTTTCTTTAATGAATGGGGAGAGGTACACTATCTATCATATGTATTTAGAATATAGTAAGTAAGAAACCACATTGGTCTAGGAAAATGACAGAAGTAAGTTCTTCTCTAGAATCTATGACCTCTCCAACTGTTGCTAAAAATTCCTTCAGGGAGGAGGATATAAACAATGTCCACTGCCTCCTCCTTTGGTCCCAACTACAAACTGAGGTAAAGTTCCACCAAAATGTACTCAAGGAATCCAATGAGTTTATAGGGCTTATGTACCAAGCAGTGGGTAAGGGGTTAATTACAGAAGTGTGATTGTTTCTCCCCTAAGACTGAATTGGAAAGTCTTTACCCAAGCGTAGATGATGATTTCCCCCATAGCCTTATGAAATGGTAAGAGATGTTTCCTTAAGCTTCCTCAGCTTGTATACTCTAGTCCTTCCCCCAGGCCACATGCAATTAGGGCCAAATTGTTCATCGGGGATTGCACGGTGTGACTGGATACTCAGATGATGGTAATGAACTCTCTCTCAGCCTCATTTCATTTGAGAAAATGAACAGTCATGAAGTCCAGCTGTGAGAACCTTTGGCACGCAGGCACAGCTCAACTCAGGAAGATCGCATCTATCTGATTAGTAAGACATTCCTACATAACACTAGCCACATGAACTTGGTTATAGTGCCATGCATGAATCCCCCCTAGTCAGCAGACCTTCAGTTCAATTGGAAAGTAGCCTGGCCTGGTTGTAATTTTTCACATGCTTTGATATTTGAATGTGCTAGCTATTCAGGAAAATGAAAATTAGAGCTAAAGCAGTATAACCCAAGACAAAATGCAGACATGAAACACACAAAAACAGATCATGACCACATTGAAATTTGGGAAGTGAAGATCTCAGCCAAGTAAATTAACAAAATGCAGACATGAAACACACAAAGATCATGACCACATTGAAATTTGGGAAGTGAAGATCTCAGCCAAGTAAATTTTATCAACGACTATGGCGGATTTAGAAGTGCAGACTTCTTATTTTCAAGTGGTATGGGTGTTTATGAAAAGCACTTTGTGCAATATCTGGGAACTGAACAAATGGATACCTTAGTGTTGACATTGTTGAAATCCTTCTTTCAGATGAAGAAAGCATCAGACATGAAATGAGAATGTCAAGGAATTTTGAGGTTGAATTATCATTGAAGATGTTGATGTGCTCAGGACCAGGGCCTGTGTTTTGAGAAATTTTCCTTTGATGAGGAAATATTTGAGTATACTATTACTACATATTCAAACCTCATTCTAAAATATTCAAATTCTGCCTCTTTCCTACAGTATACTTTGGATTACTATAGGCTTCATCTTCAAATCTGGGCTCTTCTAGGACTGAAAACAAGCTTTTAAGGTGAGTGTGTGACACATACTTGCAATTTCAACAGAAAGACTGAGGCAGGAAGATCTCAAGTTTGAAGCTAGACTGTACCACATAATGAGTGTTTCTCTCTTATATGCTCCAAAAAGTCCACTTTAGTAATATACACTCTGTGTCTCTTGCAGGCAAACTGGGATTGTGGCCTCCCCACATAAAAACACAAGGCTTTTTGTGGTCTGGTTGATGTATTCATTTATCAGCTTTGGCTTTGATAAACACATTGAGATTAAGAATGTACAATCTTAAACTGGATCCATCATATATGAGAAACTTGAGCTACTCTGGAATCTATATCTTTATATTAGTTAAAAATCTAACATTCTTCATTAACTTATCACAGGTTCATTTTTATCAAATGTAAAATGTAGGGTTTTAATTAGCTTAAATGTTGTTCTAGAATTAAACATGATAATATAAAGTACCCAGAATAGCAAATTATACTCTGTAAATGGAGTTACTTTTATTGTTGCTACTATAGGGTTTTTAAAGCATCAACCACCAAAGTTCAATTGAAAAGCAACCCAATTTTCATTAATAACCTATTACAGATCAGCCATCTATGAATTTTTTAAACCTCTTTTTAGCGGAGGGGGAGTCTTTTTGAGACAGGGTCTGTCTGTAGCCCCAGCTGTCCTGGAACTTACTGTGTAGATCAGGCTGGACTTGAACTCATGGAAATCTGCCTGGCTCTGCCTCCCGATTGCTGGGATTAAAGGCGTGTGCCACCATGCCCGGCTTATTTAAACCTCTTTAGGAACTACAATACCTGTTTTACTTCCTAATCTAACGGGTTCCATAAACTTTATTACGTGCTGTGTAACATGGCATTTCCTTCAAATTGTTTAACTTAGCTTATCCAAGTATCAATAGATTTCTCACAGTTCTAAAATCTCAGTGTTTTGTACATAAGTCTGTTTTGATCTAACTCACTCCTAGCTGCCAATCATAACATTTATACTCATCTGTATTCTAGATCAAATGGTTTTTTTAGTATTATTTAAAATTCAGTCTGAGTCTACAGATCTAAAACCTGTGGTTCATTTGATGCAGGTGACTGAAGGGCACAGCTCCTTTGCAGAATTTCCTCTTATGGCTTTTACTATCCCAGCCTTTAGAACGGGTAGAAGGGTCTGGATATATTTTCTCTGGAACTCACTAGCATGGACTCACACATTAATACTATTACCCTGCCACAGCCATACAGATCCTTTCCATGAGAAGAGAGATGGCCCACGATTTTTCTTATTGCATGTATAACTTTCTCATTTTTAGCCTGTTGCACTTGAACTTGATATTTGTCAAAATTAAGAAGATTAGATATGCCCCCTGTATCACTAGATTCTCCATGAGTTTTATCATGAAGGAATACTGGTTTTGTCAAGGACCATTTTTGCATCCGATGAGATAATCGTGTGGTTTCTGTCCTTGACTCTATTTATGTGATAGATTACATTTATTGATTTATGTATGTTGAACCATCCCTGAATCTCTGGGATAAAGTCACTTGATCACGGTGAATGATTCTTTGAATGTGTGCTTGAAATTGGTTTGTGAGTACATTATTGAGAAGTTTTGCATCTATGTTCATCAGGAAGACTGGCCTAAAATTTTCTTTTTGGGTCTTTATCTGGTTTTGGTATTGCAAAAATGCCAGGTATGTAGAAATAATTTGGAAGTGTTCCTTACTTTTTCTACTTTATGGAATAATTTTAGGGTTATTGGTATTATTCCTTCTTTGAAGGTTTGGTACAATTTTGTGCTGAATTCATCTGGTTCTTGGGGTTTTTTAGTTGGAAGAATGTAAATTGCTGCTTCAATCTCATTTGTTGGTATAGATCTGTTTAAAATATTTATTTCATCTTGATTTAATGTTGGTAGGTTGCATATATGTAGGAATTCATCCATTTCTTTTAGATTTTCCAGTTCAATGGAATATGGCTTTTTAATGCATATCCTTATGATTTTCTGAATTTCCTCAGGGTCTGTTGCAATGTTTTCATGAAAATCTCAAATTAATCTTATTAATTTGAGTTCTTTCCTTATTTTGATTACTTTGGCTAGAATTTTGTCAATCTTGTTAATTTTTTCAAAGAATTAGCTTTTAATTTCATTGATTCTTTGTAATTTTTTGTTTATTTCAATTTCATTAATTTCAACCCTAGTTTGTCCATCTCTTCCTGTCTGCTTTTTTAGGTGTTGTTTGTTCTTGGTTTTCCAAAGCCTTCAGGTGAATCATTGTTATTAATATGAGATGTCTCTAATTTTGTGATATAGGCACTTAGTGCTGTAAACTTTCCCTTTAGGACTGCCTTCATTGTGTCCCATAAATTATGGTGTTGTGCTTTTACTTTTATTCAATTCTAGGAATTCTTTAATTTCCTTTTTTATTTCTCCCTTGACCCAATTTTCATTTAATAGTATATTGTCTGTTTCCAAAAGTTTGTGCATATTTTTTTTAGTTTCTGTTGTGTTGGTATCCAGCTTTATTCCTGATAGAATAAAGGTCTGATAGATTCCAAAAGTTTGTGCATATTTTTTTAGTTTCTGTTGCTGTTGGTATCCAGCTTTATTCCTGATAGAATAAAGGTCTGATAGAATCCAGGATGTTATTTCAATTTTCCTGTATTTGTTGAGACATGCTTTGTGTTCTGATATGTGGTATGTTTTGGAGAATGTCCCATGGGCTGCTGAGATGGATATGTATTCCCTATTGGTGGAGTGGAATGTTCTGTAGATATGTTAAGTGCATTTGATTTATGTTATTATTTAATGCCTGAGTTTCTTTGTTTGTGTTTTTCCCATTGATTTCTCTATTGTTGAGAGTAGGGCATTGAAGTCACCCCACTGTCACTGTGCTGTGATTAATTTCTGTTTTTACATTTAATAGCCAGTGAAAGAGGCAAAGGGAACTCAATTCGGAGACATCAGCTGCAAGGTGAGCCTATGGCTAGACAGACCACAGGCCATAGGGGAGAGCTTATGACTAGTATCGTGTTAAGTGGGCATAGTATTAAACGGACTCCTAATGACTTACTGGTATACCTATAGATTAAGACATCTCTCAGTTCTGACCAGAGAAGCTTCTTCTTGAAGCAGCTGGCAATTAACACAAACAATTAACACAGACAATCCTACCACTTGTCAATGTATAGAGACTAAGAGACCATGGAGTGCTCCACTCTAAATAGGACACTATATCACACCCCTTTCTCCAAAGGCACTGCACTACAGTCTTTACTCCTTGGATATGTCATAATGCACTTGATTTGCTTTCTCATTCTGTTGAGTAACATTTTTTTTTCAGTAGATTCCTTACAAATAATATCCAGTAGGTAAAAATATCGTGTATGTACACATCTAAAAATGTATTTTAATCTCATACTTGATCCATCGTTTACTGAGGGGATTGCTCAGTGGGTAGAGTCCTTGCTGTGCAAGCTTGAGGATTTGAATTACGATCCAGCACTCACATAAAGGCTAGATGCTGTATCCTGCATCTATAACCTCTGTGTTTCAGGAGTGGGCAGAGCCACAGAGATCCCTGGTCCTCATTGACCAGGCAGTCTAGCCAAAATAACAAGCACCAGTTTCAGTAGCAGCTCTTGTCTAAAAGAAAATAATAAAATGGAGAGTAATAGAGGAATACTTCGCTCCTAGTTTTCTTTTTATTGCTGTGATAAAATACTCCGACTTAAAACAACCATGCCCTTAATCCCAGTACCCAGGAGGCCAAGGCAGGTGCATCTCTGTGAGACTGAGGCCAAACTGGTCTACATAGAGAGTTCCAGGCAAGCTGGGGCTACAGAGAGACCTAGTGTCAAAAAAATCCAGAGAAACAAAAGGGTTTATTGCATCTTACATTTCCAAGTGACAGTCCATCATGAGAGAAGCCAGCGTAGGAAGTCAATCAGGATGCAAGACTGAAGAAGGGATCATTAAAAAGGAAGATTGCTTAATGGCTTGCTCAGCTACTTTTCTTATATAACCCATGTCCACGTGTCCAGGGATGGCCCCACCCACAGTGGTTTGGCCCTACTACATCAATCGACAATCAAGAAAAGGCCATGATAAACATGCCCACAATGCAATCTGGTGGATAAAATTCCTTAAGTGAGGGTCCCTCTTCCCAGGTGTTAGTGCACTAGTTTGTGTCAAGTTGACAAAAACCAGCTAGCACAACATCTAAAGTTGACCTCTGGCCTCTACATGAGCACATACAGGCAAGCACGCCCCCTTCCCATACACAAGTAGACATATGCATACACCACTCACATACAGATTTGTTAATAAGAACATTCCAGATTGAAAATAGTATTTTTGGTATTACCAAAATGTTGCTGTATCTTCTGGGCTGGAGAGATGGCTCAGCAGTTAAGAACGCTGGCTGTTCTTGAAGATGACCCAGGTTTGAATCCCAGCACTTACATGGCAGCTAACAATTGTTTGTAACTCCAGTTCCAAGGGATCTGACAGCCTCTTCTGTCCTCCGTGGGCATTGCACGACAGAGGTGCCTAGTTACATGCAGGCAATACATGCATATACATAACATAAAAATAACAAAAAAATGTTTTAATGTGGCTGCATCTTCTGTCTCCTAATGTTGGTGTTTTGAAGTATAATTGTACAATTCCTGATCCCCTGCCTGTGACTTTTCATTTCTATCTAAAAACTTTTAGAATCCTCTCTGTGAAATATTTGAAATTCATAATGGGCATGTGTCCTACTTTCCTTTCTGTTACTGTGATAAAATACCCCACCAAAAGAAACGTAGGGGGAAAGGGGGTTAAATTGTCATTCACACTTCCAGGTTACAATCCACCAATTGGGGAAATCACAGCAGGAAGAATTAGAGGTGACTAGTCACATCTGTAGTCCAGAGCAGAGCAAGCTTAGTGCTCAGACTGCTTTCTCTCTCATACAGCCCAGGGCCCACTACCAGGGAATGGAGCTGGCCACTTTCAGGTGTCTTCCCACATCCATTAAGGCAATCAAGACAATTCCCCACAGACATGCCCACAAGCCAAGGTGATCTGGACAATCTCTCATTGAGACTCTCTTCCCAAGGGAGCCTAAGTTATGTCAAGTTGGCAACTGAAACTATTACAACATGTTTATTTACTGTTTTGTTTTCCATATGTATCCCTGGTATTTATTGTGTTCATTTAATGAAAAAAAATGTGTTCTTTAGTTCTGCAGCTTTAACTTAACTTTTTAATTTATTCGTTTATTATTTCTTCCTCTGTTCTTTCTTTTACTTTGCAGACCTATGAGTTTTCTCGTATTTTTTATAGATTTATTTCTTTACTTTTTGGATAGCTCTTTAGGTATAATCTCTAAGCATGAGTTGAATTCTTTCGATCTGCTCTTTCATCTTTAATTTTCAAGCATTTTGTTCTCAGAATTTCTTTTCTACCCCATTGCCTTCATACTTCAAGGATCAATAAATTGAGTCTTATCCCCATGAAGACATCATATGTCATAAATTTTCTTGTGATCCTTTCATTGCTTCTCTTTGTTCCCCTTTTCAATATTTTTGTTTTGATCTTTGTCTTTTGTATGAAAAAAAAATCCCTTTAATAGCTGGCATTTCTTAGCTGATGGCTAATACCTAAAGATTGAATTACTAAAAAGCTCTTGGAAATTTTGTGTGTCGTGGAGGAGCTTGCTGGAGGTTATAGGTTTACCAGGTCAGCTCCTTGATTGAATGGGCTCAGGGTTTTCCCAAAACAATTTCCTATCCAAGCATTTATAGCCCCTTTAGTCTCCCATATGGGAATCCAACTGGGTGTGGTGGGAAGTAGATTTTCCACCCCACATAGAGACATAATTCCTATTTCTAGTAAGTTAGCTGGTTGGAGCCTGATGACTGTTTCTGGGTCATCTCTTCTAGGAGGAAGTTTTTAGCCTTCTGTCTTAAAAGGAGCAACAGTTTCAACGGAGTGTTTTGTGGGGAGGAGTTCTATTGTCAAGTTGGCAAAGAATAACATTGGCAACCCAGTTAAACTCACTTTAAGATAAGTAATGAGCTCTTCAGAGGAAGTTTGACCCTAGTTAAGACATTTATCAGAAATTTAAATTTAATTGGGCATTAGTATTTTTATTTATTTACTTATTTTTGGTCTTTTTGAGACAGGGTCTCCCTGCAGCCCCAGCCGTCCTGGAACTCACTATGTAGACCAGGCTGGCCTTGAATTCAAAAAGATCAGCCTGCCTCTGCCTCCTGAGTGCTGGGATTAAAGGCTAGCACCACCACACCTGGCTATTATTTTTATTTGTTAAACCTAACAACTTTATTTGGGAGTAACTGCTAATTTTGTTTTGAGAACAGTGTTTTTATTAATCCTCCCCTTTTTTATACTGTTGTTCCTGTCAGGACAATCTATTCTTACACTGTCTAATGCATCCAATTGGAGTCACTGGGTAGAAGCTTACTGGGATTTGGAAATAAAATGAAGGCTGCTACTTGCCTATTCTTTTCCTGGCCATCAGAAAAGTACCGATTTTATCTTAAAATTACATTAGCTAGTGGTTACCAGTTTATTTCCAGATTCTAAAATAGTGTCACTGATGCTTCTAATTTTCTCTGTACTTCAGTGATTCTACTTTAAAAACAAACAAGCAAAAGTTCTGTACTTCTGTATTGGTGAGGTTTCCTATGTTATTAAATTCACAGTGCTAAGTCAGAATTGCTCAAGTAATAATATTTCTCAACATGAATGAAAAATACTAGAAACTAGTAAAGATTCACTGTGACTGTACATTAACATACAGCAAACTTACCATATGCATTTATCTTCCTTTTCCCTCCAAAGCTCTGAAGAATTTTAAAAGGGTAATCTTTGTGGTACTATACATCACAACTAGCTGGTTTTTGAAACAGAATTTATTAACTGACTATTAAACCTTGTCCAGAATAAAGATCCAGCACTCAGTTACTGCACAAGGAGAAAAACAAAGCATCAGTCCACTCTCAACTCCACTTATTCCCTGGAAACACCAGGTGTCCTCGCAGCAGGGACAAGGCCTGGACTGACCACAAGTTCACAAGGTTAAAGTCTTGGTATTGAAAAGCCCCTCAGACACTTTTCTAAGTGTCACATATCCCAGTAACTCTGAAACTCCATCCCATTCTGAAGCAGAGATGCTTATTCTCTGGATAAGTAGAAGAGAAGGGGCCTATAATATGTATCAATACAGAAAATATTAGGAATGACATTTGAAGCCAGAAATAGAGAGATTAATTGAGAAATACCTGAAGAGATGACCTTGGGGACCTGCCTTCATCTTGTTTCCAGGGTTCTGACAGGCATATATCTTTCTACCTAATCCATATCTCTCATATGAGGATTTTGGAGACTCAGCAGAAGAGCCTGGAGCCAAGCTCTCCCAGTATATACTGATATGACAGGACCCCGAATAAAAAGGACAACTCATCACTTCTTTGTCTTTTAGTGCTTCCCAAAAGTCAAAAGTCTACACACATCTACATACACATTCAAGTCAGCCTTTATGGGCTTGCTGCTAATACAAACAGTCTTTAATATGAAAAATGTGGATTACAGACTCAGGACCTTGGACAGAAGCTACTGATTGGAAGTTAAAACAGAGAGAAATAAAAGAACTTTGAAAAAGAAAGGAAATAATACAGGTACACCCACAAGAAAATCCCCTACATTATGATTGGTGCTTTTTGAGACTAAGAAGGTAACAGCCCCACATAGAAAGAAAAAGGAGGGCAGTATAAAGTGAAAGAACAAGGGAGGGAATCTTTAAATTAAATATATCTAAAATCAGGTCATAATTAAAAGCCTGTAAGTAAAATTAAGAAAATCTCCCAGGAAATGAATTAATCCAAAAGAACAGAAAGAAGGAAGATAATGCTGGCAGAATGCTCTCCAAAGGCCCGTGGGTTAAAAGCTTTTTCAAAAAATGTATTTATTTTTATTTTATGTGTATGAGTGTTGCCTGCATGTATGTAAGTACACCCATGTGTACAATGCCCATGGAGGTCAGACGAAGGCATTGGATCCCCTGGAACTGGAGTTGGAGGGCTGAGCTGACTTTCTGCAGTTCTCACCAGCTTCCAGGTAGTGCCAACCACAACGCTGGCCAGCCACTGACACTTCAAGTAGCAAAGATTTAGAAGACAATTGAAAAACTATGGACCTGAACCAGACAAGAAAATGTCAGATGATCCTGGAAAGAGGTGAACAAACACAGGAGCGCATCTAAGGGAACCTAAGCTCACAGTATGCAGAAAGACTAGAGAACCATTTTCTAACTGCATGAGGTGAGTAGAAACATGTGGAAGTTTTCATAGGAAGATACGGTATTTTCAGAAATTTGGGAAAAAAGAAATTTTCAAGTATTGGAAAGATCTAGAAAATTTAGAGAAATAAAATAGCTTTAGGTGTATAGATAATAAACACACATGCTCTTGAGAGATGACTCAGTGGTTAAGAATGCTTATTGCTCTTACAGTGTCAGAGTCTGTTCCCATCATGCACATCAGGCAGTTCACCTGTAATCCCAGCTCTAGGGAATTGATGGCCTCTTCTGATCTCTATCAGCATCCACATATAGGTGGCATACACTCATATAGACATACACATGTATACATCAAAATAGATCTTAAAAAATAATAAATGGTCAAAAAAAGATAAGGCAATTGTTAATTCTTGGGGTAAATGCTTGCACAAGAAATAGCATTTTCTCATAGAAAACTTGGTTCAATATTCATCTGTCATTATGTCAACCAAGCTCTCCGCTAGTTAATGGGTACTTGGTAGGGAATCTAATGTAGATGTTGTTAGTCACTGGCAAAAAAGAAGCAAATAGGCAATTCCATGATTAATTAAAGAATGAAACATCAATATAAGAATATTTGTTGAAATATAAAGGATATGAGGTTGGAGAGATGCATCAGCAGTTAAGAGCATGGCTGCTCTTGCAGAAGAGCTGGGTTCAATTCCCAGCACCCACATTGTGGTTAACAATTGTAGGTAACTCCAGTTACAGAGGATCCAACTCTCCCCCTTTTCTGACCACCTCAAGCATTGCCCAACAAGGGTGCACTGACTTGCATGCTAGGAATAAATTCATACAAATAAAACAGAAATAGCAGGGCACGGTGGCACACACCTTTAATCCCAGCACTCGGGTGGCAGAGGCAGGAGGATCTCTGTGAGTTCAAGGCCAGCCTGGTCTACATGGTGAGTTCCAGGACAGCTGGGGCTATAGGGAGACCCTGTCTCAAAAAGACAAAAAATAAATAAATAAATAAAAAATAAAATATTTTTTAAATATACACAATAAAATTTTTTTTTAGTCTCTTTTGAAGCAGGGTCTCCCTGTAGCCCCAGCTGTCCTGGAACTCACTATGTAGACCAAGCTGGCCTTGAATTCACAGAAATCCACCTGCCTCTGCCTCCCGAGTGCTGGGACTACGGGCGTATGCCACCACACCCAGCTACAATAAAATTTTTTTAAGAAATATAAAGGATAGAAACCATAAGAAATGGAAATTAATATGGAAGTCCCTGCTTGTGGGAGGTGGAGTGCCATCAAAGAATAAAGCAAAGGGTTGTTGTTTTGTGTGAGCTTTTCAGTACTGCCTGGTTTAAATTTAGTCTATGTATTACTTTGATAAGAATTTGAATGTTCATATGTATTATTCTGTGGAGACTATAGGAAAATTATTGTTTTATTTTGAGTTGATCCTGTTGCATTGTGGCTAATTTTATCTTTTTTTTTTTTTTTTCCTCTAGGAAGGTACTCTTGCAGGCTTGGAGAACTGGAGCTGGGATTCATGCCCATCCTTTGCTGAATCTTACGTGTTGTCTCTTTGGGTTCCTTTCATCTCTGCCAGCTGACAGAAACAGCCCCACAGGCTCAGGCCAAGAGATCAAGCCAGAAACAGCAACTCCTTCTCACTAGTGACTGTTCATTCCGGAAAGACACAAGAAAAACCCATTTTCTGCCTTTAGCAGGCCAGTGGCTGGATTCAGGAGAGAAGATCCTGAAGAAGTTCCTCATCGATGAAGAAAAACGGTTACCACTGTATAAAATAACAAATGTAAATAAAGATGTTCTTCCATGCCCATGAATCATTTAGAGAATTATAGGAAAGTTTGGAGCAAGAGAGACTCTGCATTTAGCTTATGAACCAGCCCTCTTCTGAGAAGTTCTCATATTTCCCAGCCAAAAGCACTCCACGTCAAGTACTGTTGGCCATTTTAATTATACACAGAGCATAATGAAGAAATGCAGAGAAATAGAAAACTCCAAACATCCCCTTGTTAGGTAGAACACAGACAGGAATTGTGGAGCTTGGAGAAGCTCGTCCTATAGACAGCTGAAATCCCGTTTCCTATATGTACGGTCTGAAAAGCTATTGTAAAAACGTGACCCCAGCTTTCATGATAAAGCCTCGATTTTAAACATAACAGGATGTCTTAACCCTGGGGTGGCAGAATGTCTCAACTGACACATAGGCCCATGAGATCAATCATGGGCCTTGAGCAGCCTCAGAAAGGAATTAGATGTGAAGGAACCAAAGGAAACTGCAGCTGGATGGATCTTGGTAGCTGTACCTCCTGACAGTCAGAATGACAATTTTGGATGAAATGTCCTTGAAACTGAAGACAGGTTGTCCCTGTTATATCCAACACTAAGATCCCAGAGAACGCCCCCACCCCCAAAACACACAGGGGTCTCTGCATTCTCAAACGTTCTGACATCATTATATATTTATATACGGCTTACATTGTGTACTCCCTCTAGTGGGATTTATTCGAGATTCAGGGGAAGTAGTACTTTGAAAGAGAAATCCAGTCCACTGTAATTTGGGTGGGTACAGGTCCCCTTTACCCGATGAGTGTGTTACCTCATAAATATTCATACAAAACTTTTAAAAATCCTACAACACAGAAGCCACTGTTTTTCTCCTTCCAATCTTCAGGCTAGCCTACTCTAATCTTTGTTTTTCTTGCTAAATATGTTTAAACAAAAAAGATTGGAGGGTCTTTTTTTGAGATATGGTCTCCCTGTAGCCCCAACTGCCCTGGAACTCTCTATGGAGATTGGATTGGCCTTGATCTCACAGAGATCTGTCTTCTTCTGCCTCCTGAATGCTGGGATTAAAGGTGTTCCCACCATGCCTGGCACAAACTTATTCCTAAATGTCTTAAAGCATGTCTTTAAATTGATTTATTTCCATTAAGACAAGGTTGAGAAAGCAACCTCCTCACACACACCACCACAGCCATAACTTCTAAATCATTACTCGAAAATTCTTTTGGAAACTATTGTTTTTAATTATTTTTATTTTACATGTATGAGTGTATTGTCTGCATGTATGTGAGTGCACCCGTGTCGTGCAATGTCACAGAGGTCAGAAGAGGGCTTCAGATTCCCCTGGAACTGGAGTTAAGGACGGTTTGTAGCTGCCATGTAGGTGCTGGGAATCAAACCCAGGTCCTTTGCAAGAGGACCAAGAAACTATCTGTTTTTTAAGAGGAGTTCCTCTTCTAGTTACACAGTGGTTGGGGTAGTATTTGAATACCCTGAATTATGCCTCCCCTGTTTCCTCATGTAGCTAATAGCTTGGAAATGGATACAATCAACAATACGTTGGAAGTAGGAAAGATGGAAAACTAGCCATGGATTAATATTTTTGCAAGTAATTAATGTATCTGGAATAAATATCCACTTACAAATTCTCCTTTTCCCTGGAAGAGAGAGAAGTTTAATGAAGTTCAGACTTCGACTGAAATAACTTCCAACAGTTTAGAAGCCTCTATATTATTAGCTAAAAGACAAGGCATTCTGGGAATCCACCATCTCTCATTCTTTTATTCATTTATCTGTCTCTTTATTCTCTGAAGTTAACATTTATTTATTCAGCAAAATTCAGAGCGAACGCTGCTATATCCCAGGATCTGCACAGAGGAAATGAGTAAGGAATGGAGGAGCAATCCCTGCCTTTAGGAGCAGAACAACTCATCTAGTGAGCTTATGACTTCCAGGTGGTGGATCATCTAGTGAGCTTAAGACTTCCAGGTTGTGGATCAAAGTTTGGACATAGAAAGGAATCCTGAAGAAAACACTTTCCAGACTTCATTCTGAGAGTCCTTGGGAGTAGAACTGTTGTCCCAAATATTGGCATAGAAGATATTTGTGGTCTATCAGGCAGTACATCTCAAGGACAGTTTCAGAGACACGTGGCACTGTCTAAATACATCTGTCCCAAAGTTACCATTCTATTTCATGTTTGGCCCATCAGGCTAGAGGTTGTGCTGGGGCAGTGACTTGAGCTCTGATAAGAAGGTGCCCTACAATTCTTGCTAACTTGTTAATAATAAGTCTAAATACCCTACAGCTGCTGCTATTATACATGGCAAGGCAGCAATTACACACTACTAACATGGGCTGCCAGAGAGAGACTGCTGCTGCATCAAAGCAAAGCATCCAAATGGTTAGATGGTACTGCCATTTGAGCTGCACCCCACCCATTGAATTTTGGGCAGATTATAGAACAAACACCAGAAATGTACTAGAACAATTGTTCTCAGACCTCAACAGGGATCAGAGTCACCTGGACATCTTGTTAAAAATCAGGTTTCTGGCCCAGACCCCCAAGAGTTTGATTAAATGGATCTGTGAAGGGTTCTGGACCTTTTACTCCTAACGGGTTCCCAGGTGATGCTTATTGTTTGTCTGGGACCCTCACAAGAAGAATGTTTGAAATAGCGTGAGATCAGAAAACAATGCAGCTAAACAAAGTTGTCCTCAAGGGGCTTCTGTCCCAAGCTGTCTGTAGAAAAGACTTACCAAACACAAATGACAATCAGATCTGGAACTGCCACTTACAAATAAAGTAAAAATATTTTCTGTCCGGAAAAAAATGGATTATTTTCTTTAGCAAGGTGAGATGGTGATAAAATTATAAAACCCACATTGGTTCCATTTATTTTCCCTTTTCCAGCAGACAGACTTAGGGAACTATTTTATCAACATTTTGAGTAAAATGTAGGTTGTCTAGAAGTAAAATGTCAATTTGGTTTTCTTTCTTATATGGTTCTCCTGATTTTTAGTTTTGTAAAAGAGTAAAAATCCCTAACATTGACTCTTTTAGCAACTAAATAGTTTTTATTTTCTAATTATAAAATTAACACATGAACACTTTAAAATGGAACCTATAAAAAGCTACAAATAAGCTGTGGTACTCACTTAAGTGTTTGATATCTGAGGGAGTTTTTCTGCATGTGGCATTTACTTTCTAAAAATTTTTCATGCAATTAAAATATTTCTTGGAAAGAAAAATGAATCTATTCAAAAGATGAAAGATAATAGAAAAACATAACTGCTAAAATTAGTTATGCATGTGGAAAAGAGACAAGGTAAAGTTGTAGTTGGAAATTAGCTTTTATTTAATCAAATTCTACAACAAGAAATGTGGAGATGGAAATACAAAGTATAATTTCCAAAAGGAAAGTTGCCCTAAGCTTTCACAGAAGCACAAAAAAAATTACACCTTATCTAGGGACCACTCCCAGGTGAATTAATAAGTGAATCTCTCTACTCCCAGACTAATGTCACATGCTCTGTAAATGTGCAAATATCGCATAGCCGCTTCTGTCTATCCTGAAGTTATCTGTTCAGTTCTACGTCTCTACCCAATAAATGCAGACTATCTTCATGCCAAGCACTATCTTTTCAACACTATGGGAATCCAGGAAACAAGCCATCACTTGGGTTAGGTAAATTAAATATTTCTCTGATGTTAACCCAAGGGAGCTTTGTGAGTGATTTTCAACTTTAACTTCAGTGAAGAAATATAAGCAAACACTGAAGACAGAGACACCCCCCTCAGAAGCACTGCTCTAAGTATTATGGGTTGGAAAACCCTGGATTAGCATGGCAGGTCTTACCTGGCATTTGGAACAAATATAAAACCTCAGGCTCTGAGATGAATCCAAAGTACCAGAACCCTTGGGACGGGACATGACCATGTGTGCTGAACCAGGGCTGCAGATGACACTGAGGCACACTAAGGTTGAAGAACCATGACTTTGGGCCATTGAATCATTCAAGTACATAGAATTGGCACCTACTCACCTTCACAGTCTAGCCACTTACTGGTTAGAAACAGTCACTTCACACTGGGAACTGCACTAACTGCTTTCATTGAATCATTCAAGTACATAGAATTGGCACCTACTCACCTTCACTTACTGGTTAGAAACAGTCACTTCACACTGGGAACTGCACTAACTGCTTCATATGATTTCGTGTTGACTATGTCAGCAATCCATAGAGGAAGTACTATGATCCTCACTAGTTCAATGAGGAAACTTAAACAGGAGTAGAGGCAGTTGGCCAGCAATGAAGAGCTGTTAAGTGATAGATTTGGGAATAAATCCAAGATGTCTAATTCCTGGGCTATAAACAAGATGATCATATCATAAGATTTCAATTTGACCCCAGTTTCCTTACCTGTTTGTAGTGGTCCCTTGATCTCTAGCTTATCAAAATATTAATTGTGGTTTAATAATATTATCCACTGGTAATTTGAAAGGCTTGCTCAGCCTGGGTCTCTGTGTGAGCCAGTTTTACATCATTATAGTAACTCTGACAAACTAAAGTGAAAAGAGGCAAGGTAGATTTTAGCTCACAGTTTTAAGGGTGCCAGTCCATGATCAATTTGTACATCATGGAGGGAGCAGATCAAAAGCAAGATGAAAGAGACAGAAAGATACAGAGGGAGAGGGCTAAGAAGATGGAGATAAAGAAAAAAAAGAGGGGACTGGAGAGATGGCTCAGTGGTTAAGAGCACTGACTGCTCTTGCGGAGGACCTGGTTCAAATCCCAGAACCTGCATGGCAGCTAACAACTGTCTGTAACTCCAGTTCCAGGGGATCTGATACTTTCTTCTGACCTCTGCAGGCATTTCATGACACCAGTGCACTTACGTACATGTAGGCAATACACTTATACACATAAAATAAAAATAATAAAATATTAAAAAAGAGAAAAAGAAAAAAGAGAGATGGGATCCATTTATTCAAGTTGTTATGGTCAGAGGATGAGCCCCGCCAGCTCCTAACAAGCCAGGTTCTGACATCTGTCTTCTATAGGCCAATTAAGCAGAAAAGTAATAATGAAAAGCAGGAAAAAAAGATGTGTCCTGTGGCGCCACACTGAGAAGAGGAACCCTCTTTGGTCTATCCTTGGGGGTCCTGACATGAGGTTTATATTTAGAGGGCAAGCAGTTCTGGTCCAACTGTGGTCCTGCCCATCACTGGCCCATCGTTCACTCATCATGTTGGTGGTGGTCTCTCCTTCAATGTAGTCCGACAAGCTGTCAGAACTGTGTGAAATCTTTCTGGGAGACAAACTCTTCCTCTGACTGGAGCCAGGCTTCAGCCTTTTCCTTCTTGCAGCATGAGATTTCTGGAAAAATTCCAATTTCTTGGACTCTACTGCTTCAGTACTCTAAAAGCAAAGTGAGAGGCATGGGTATGTCTTCTGAAAATCTTCATTGCTGTCAAAATAGTAAGAGCCCCACAACCTCCTTCAAGACATGCCTCAAGTGGCCACCTAAAGCCTTCCACTTGGACTCATTTCTTAAAGTTTCCACTGCCTACCAATAGTGCCAAGCTGCGGACCTAGTCTTTCACATGGGGGCCTTTGAAGAACATTTAAAGTCCAAACTGTATCATTCTCCGTGACATTCTATGTGTTCCAGTCAGTGCAACAAGGGTGTTATGGGCTCTTTGTGAAAGGGAAAGAATCCAAAGTTTTGGTACAATGATCTACTGCAAAGTTCACACCCACTTTTGACAACACCAAAACCCCTCAGAAACTGACGCTGTTCGTCTTTTTCATCCTAACTCTCAACTCCCTCATGGAATTAAGCTTGATTTCTGGACTTGAACTTGACCTCTGGCTCATGAGCTGAAGCTTTGTTTACCCCAAATAGCTCCTCAGAGATCTGGATTGTATTCCTTTTCATGCAATAATTGATATGGTATGTGAAGGTGCCCCATGAGTAATAAGTCATTACACAGCTGTAAGGCGTTACTATTAAGAACATGTATCACAAGGGAAAGAGTTAGGCAATTAGGAAAGAAATAATCTGGTTTATTTAAAGAAAGATGGATTGTCCATAAAATAATTTCAGAAGATGAGATATACTCCTCCCATCTCTTTCCTGGCAAGGAACCAGGCACTGGGGAAATCATGGCATATCTTCAGGTCTCAGTTCAAGTTCTATTTCTGATGTTAACATTTTTATAACTGGACCTGACAAGTCTCTCTACTCTCCCTGATCTCATGCACCACACACAGAAGCAAAAATGTTTTTCGTCCTCTATCTACAATATGCCTCCCACCAAAAGCCCCTAAGTGGGCTTTCCTCCCCAGCATCATTTCCTCCTTTCTTTGAGTGAGAGCCATGTCTCCCTTCTCACCCAGGAGGCCCATCCGGCAGCCTTATATTTGCTCCTGGCTCTACTCTCCTGCTGTGCTCTTGATTACTCTGACCTGGCTTACCTGGGGCTTTCAGTGAGCTGGTGGTTTTCCTAGTCCTGGGACACTTTGTGTTCAGCCCAGAGGATTGCTTTCTAACAACTCATCTGCAAACACATCCTTAAAAAATGAAGAAAGGAAGGAAAAGAAAAGAAAGAGAAAGGAAGAAGGAGGAAAGAAAAGCCTGGATGTAGTAAGATCAGTGAAAGTAAATCACTTTCACTTTGTAGTGAAAGAAATAGTGAATTTGATTTTAGTGTCAAGTTGGGAAAAGGATCCAGAGATAGGTCCAGAGATAACGAAGACTCAGTGCTCACTTCTGTTTTGTTGACAGTCTTTACCTTGGGCTGTGATGTTGATTTTTAATTTAAGCATACATTTATTAAATCATGATAGACCAGCCAACATCTCTCAGAGCCATACCAGGTCACTGAAAGGAATAAAAATGAATTATTAGCACATTACCTACACTAAAAATTATGGTTTAAGAAACTGCTATGAGGCGCCTGAAAGATGACTCAGTGGTTAGGAGCACTTGCTGCTCTTGGAAAGAATCCACGTTTGGTTCCTAGTACCTACATGGCAGCTTACAACCATCTATAACTCCAGTTTCAGGGAATCTGACACCCTTTGTGGGAATCAGGCACACATGTGCACATGCATGCATTCAGGCAAACACTCATACTCATAAAAATTAATAAAAATTTAAACCCAAACAATATATCTTTTCAAATGAAAATGCCATGATAGTTGATATGCAAGATGCAAAAAGAATTAAACAAAACAACATCTAACAGATTTAGAAAAACAATTCTGTTCTCTGGGAGGCAACACTTGTTAGAATGCATGCTAAGATCTCCTTCCATAGGAAGGCCCGACTCTTGAGTACATACTTGGCTGTATCCAGGTGGCACTGGCCAAGTAGTTGACTGCTTGCTGGTATATGTAACAGAAAAACAGAGAAGCTTCCTTTTTGTGGGGAGACACCTGTATTGTTTTGCCAGATGGAATATACATAGATCTCATTTACATGAAACAATTAGTCTTTGTCACATCTTCCTGGAAGAGGAAGAGACAGAATGATCATAACCTTTATACTGCAGATTTGCATGTTCGAAAGAAAATTAAATGGGTTAAGCAGAGAAGAACATCTCCTTATAACACTCTAGTTTTCAATCATGTTACCTCTGAATTTGAAGCAGTATTTCTTCACTCCATGTGTATGATAGCAGAAAGAGAAGCTATTATAACCTCCAAGGTTCATCAGGACCTGGCTAAAGAACACTCATTCTTTCACACAGCTCTGACAACTTACTAGACCACCTTACAGAGCAGACTGGAGCTGAGACAATGACAGTCATGGGTAGACAGGACCATACCTTGACCAGGATGATGAGTTGAACATATCTTTTTTCCCTCTAGTTAAACCCAAAGCTCAGGCCAGTACTGATAAACTTTGGTGGAGGGATGGAAACATTGAACTTCTCTATTTGTTCCTCTTTCTAATAAAGCTACTTGAAGTAAATCCCTATTCTCTGCTTTTCTTTATGACTTATCTCTTTAATTGATACACTAAGGATTGGGTAGTAGAGCCTGGTTTGCCAGTAATGAGGAAAAAAAAAAAAACCTAATGTACAATTGATGAACTATGACCTTAGTAGGACTTTGTTCTGTATGGTAGATGAATAGGTACTAACAAATGTATTTGATAAGAACCCTATATACTCCTAATAATAAGCCTAATAAATGTGTCTGTGATGTGTCTGTGTGTGTGTATGTGTGTTACTACATGTAGAAGTAACAGAACTTTGGAAGCTTCCACTTGTATTCAAATCATGAAGGACAATCTTCTACTCTGAGCTGAGTCTTAGGATAAGACAGGACAGACAGCCAGAAAACCACAGTCTGTGATCTTAAAGGAACATCACCTTACAATATGTCTTGTTTGTCAAGATGGCTGAGATTTTACTGGCATCAGCAATATATCATGTTACTGGGAATATCACAGTCATTGCCCTCACTTGCCCAACATACGTGATTTTGTAAAATGCTGATCATCTAAATTTCCTATGATGGCATAAAGGCCATGGAGGATCTATGCTGAAAGTCTCAAATCCACCAATATGGCTACTGCCAAAGGATGACATGAGAAATTCTATAAAAATCTGTATGCATTTCTGGTCCAGGCCTCAGATTCTCTAGAGCAGAAGCTTAGACTGGAGCCCATGAGTAATAAAGGAAAACTTCTGCTTCTTGAGTAGGGCCCGAGTCTTCTCACTGTGCCACGTCAGTCTCTGGTTAATTCTAATGCCACCAGAGCCCAGACATATTTGTTAGCTTTCTTACTGCTGTAATAAACACCATGACCAAAAGTAACTTGAGGAAAAGTTGATTTGGCTGACGTGTCCTGATTAGAGGACATCACTGAAGGAAGCCAAGGCAGAAATGAGGCAGGAACTGAAGGCAGGAGCTGAAGCGGAGGCAATGGAGGAATGCTGCTTACTGTCTTGCTCCATTAGCCTGTGCTCAGCCCGCTTATCTAACCTAGGACCATCTGCCCAGGTGGTGGCACCACCCACATTGAACTGGGCCCCCCCCACATCATTCAGCAATCAAGGAAATGCCTCATACATATGCCCACAGGCCAGTCTGACAGCAGAAATTTCCTAATTGAGGTTTTTTGTCTTCCAAGGTTTGTCAAGTTGACAACTGAAGCTCTCCAGCACGCCAGGCCTTGGCTCTAAAAAATCCAGTAACACTTAGAAGGCCTTTTATTTCTAAGCAAATCGCAAATTTATTTAGATTACAAACTCAGGTATTATAGGGCATATTATAGGTATGAATCTGAGTCTAGAGGGACACCCTCACAGATTTTCAGGTTCTCGAATCCCAGACCAAAAAACTAGAT
Organism: Nannospalax galili; assembly: GCF_000622305.1. Lineage (NCBI taxonomy): Eukaryota > Metazoa > Chordata > Mammalia > Rodentia > Spalacidae > Nannospalax > Nannospalax galili. The sequence goes on from NW_008345054.1 coordinate 469,008, forward strand.
CAGACACATGTGGCTGGTGATAGAAATCACAGTTTATTAAAGAGAGAGTCACTCCAGGAAGTGGAAGTGGGCTAGAGAGCCCAGGCAGACCCCAGACTCTAAAGCCCTGTGCTCTGAGCATCCTGATTATTTAGAGGTCATTTACACACTGCCTGCCTTCTGTTTCAGGGTTGGCACAGACTTTTCTTTTCCTCATGCTTTGCTTTTTCACATTTAGACCTGGTGGGGAGGAATTCCCTGTCTTTCTGTCACCTGGTTTCTGTTGTTAATCTTGAAGCCACCTTCTGTATGCCATATTCTCCTGTCACAAGAACTGTAGAAAGTATAGACGGTGGCAAGAGACAAGTTTGGGTTCTAACAAGGAACAAGCTATGAGGTCACCCCTCCAGTGAACCTTCTGCTTTGTATCCAGCTCTCTTTTAAGAATGTCCTTTTTGATCCCTCCTCTTTATTCCTTCTCAAGTGAAAGAATCAACCTCAGAAACTGCTACCAGGACAAACAATGCCTTCCTTGCTCCTAGTTTAGGTATAGCCCAGGATCCAGAGATCAGATAGGTGGCTCATGCAAGTTGTAACTCTAGGTTTTACACATTAAAAACAAAATTTTTCTGGTATCTCATGAAGTGTAAGACAAATCACATCTACAGATCACACGAATGAGAAACACACACTACACAAAAGTCGAGAAGTAGAAATCAAGGCACATGTTTGCTTCTAGCATCCCTTTGTGTGGTCAGCTCGGCACAGAGACCTGAGATAATGACAGTGGATTAAGGAACTTTGGGGACTCATGATCTTGATGAGGATGTCTTCTGCCCTGGCTGGTTAGAAGTCAGTCAAAGTATGTTTGCAGATACACAAAACAATACAAAACAAAACAAAGCAAAACAAAACGAATCTCCTAACAGTCAGTGGTTATCTTTTTCATTTACCACATTACCAACAAAGAGAGTCACTTCCAGGAGGAAATCACCTGATGTTTCAAGTTTCAAGTGCGTGGTTGCCAACTGAGGAGAATACTATCCTGCTGGAGCAATGCTCAAATGAGACAAAAAAACTAGTCTCTTAAAACTGGAGGAACTGTGGGTTATCTTGGACTGCAGTATGTCTTTCTTCTTAGATGACTAAACTTGAGGGAGAGTATGTGCTATGTATTTGTGGGCATCCCACAGGGGGAACGGAAATAGATTACTTTAGTATCATAACATAATGAGCATTCATTGGTTATCTGTGGGTGGATGGCCCAATAAATTCCCTGACCTTAACCCCAATTTTACTATGCACTTGCTGAAAGGCAGTAAGTTCAGAATGGTATTTTCACTTAAGCCATTTCCAAGCCATTATTTAACAAGATGATCAAGGTGACTCTATACTTCATCCGTCAGTTATTTTTCTTCAAAACTAAAAATGATACCCCCCCATCTTTTTTTGAGCAAAGTTCTGTGAAGACTGTAAAACAACTCCAGGGGTTATAATAATAATGTGACAGGTACCTCCGTAGGGGCTCAGAGACGTTGGTTGTGGCTCAAACTTCTCCCATGTGAATGATTACCTCTCCATAAACACCCCACTTCCCTACTCATCCCCATTCAGACAGTTCAGATACCTTCACCACTTATCTCACTGAAATAGAATCAGAAGTTTAATAAAACTTGTGAAATTGGAAATTAATTGTGTCTTATGAATGCAAATGTGGCATACACTTTCATCCCAGTCTCTCTTCCGAATATTATATCAGATGCTGCTGTCCTTAGTTCTGCCCCTGAGGCTGCAGACTCAATGATCAGAAAACCTACTGGAGAGTCCAGTCCCAACAAAGGATGCAACTCAATTAGCTCTGAATCTTTCCAGTTTTACAGCCTGAATGGAAAGAGAGAAGGAGAGAAAGGCAAATCCCAGGAGGCCCTACCAGGGAATCAGTCTATGCACAGAGATTCAGGAAGCCTGAGATTTACAGGGTCACTTTTTGATTACTGTTTAGTCCAGGGTGCAAATAGCTTTGAGAGAATGGGGCCCCAGAGAACACTTAATGTGAGTGGGATGATAGGCCCCCTGTGACACTGGTTGGTGCATGATACACTGAGGTCACTGCAAGGGTGTTGCTCATTCCTTGGGGAAATTTGTCTAGAAGCAGTCTTTCAGTTTCCTGATTTCCAACATGGCCAACATAGAATTAAATATACACATACTCAAGGACTTGTAACCTTTCTTTTTTTATTTACTTTTTATTTTTTTAAAAATTAGAGATGCGTGTGCCAATATCTCAGTGTTAGTAGCAAAAACAATGAGTCTTAGGGTGTTGCTCATTCCTTGGGGAAATTTGTCTAGAAGCAGTCTTTCAGTTTCCTGATTTCCAACATGGCCAACATAGAATTAAATATACACATACTCAAGGACTTGTAACCTTTCTTTTTTTATTTACTTTTTATTTTTTTAAAAATTAGAGATGCGTGTGCCAATATCTCAGTGTTAGTAGCAAAAACAATGAGTCTTTCTGCAAGAATTAAAAAATAAAATAAAATAATAACAAATGTAAAAAAACCTTTTAAAGATAAAAATTTGTTTATTATTTTTATTTTATGTGTATGCATGTATTGCCTGCATGTAGGTAAGTGCACCGGTGTCGTGCAGTGCCCGCAGAGGCTGTCGGATCCCCTGGGACAGGAGTTACAGACAATTGTTAGCTGCCATGTGGGTGCTGGGATTTGAACCCG
>NW_008345054.1:471790-525322 GCF_000622305.1 Nannospalax galili
TTTAAGGGAATTATATCTTTGGGGCTGTGTTTACAGCATTTTCCAGTTCATGAGTATAATTCCTTGTAAAGCCTTCCCTAGCAGATCATTGCACTAGGTACTTTTCAGTTGCTGTGATCAAACACCGTGACCAAGGCAACTTATAGAAGGAGAGTTTATTTCGCTTATGGTCCCAGAGGGGAAAAGTCCATCATGGCAGGAAGGCATGGCAGCAGAGGTGGCTGGAGTAGAGAATCAAACACATCTTCAAGCAGGCACAGGAAGCAGAGAGAGAAACTGGTAGTGGGACGTCGCTTTGAATTCTCAAATTCTGCTCCGGGGATGTGCATCCTCCAGCGCGGCCACACCTACTAGAGGTTCCATATCTCTCCTCAAACAACACCATGAATTGGGGACCAAGCGCCCAAATACTTGGAGCCTATCGAGGCCATTCTCACTCAAACTAGCATAAGTATGCATTCTGTAGATATAAAAGTTAGGTCATCATTGAATGCCATTTGGAAAATCAAAAGGAAAACAACAGAGGAAACCCCAAAATGTGCTTGTGAGTTTGTGCAAATACCTTTTATCCAATAGTTTAAATTCAAAGTAGTGATTGCTTTATGTTTAATGTTACTACAATTCTCCTAATTCAGTGAGTAGCATAGTATTTAACATGTCATGAATATCCAAGAGCTCTTAAATGTGAGCAAATGATGGCTATTGTGGGCAGAATAATGATTCTCAAGGAGGTACTTGCTGAAGGAGATCATTGGGAACCAAGGGAAAATAGTCGATCTAGGTCTGGTAAAGATCAGGCATAACCTCATGACACTGCTGTCTTTGGAAAAGTAGCTTTATTTCAGCATCGCACATAGAGCATGCAGCTCACCCATTTCAAATGTGCACTAGATGATTTTTATCCATACAGGATTTTACAAACTAAATGTATCTTTTTAAAAGAGTCCCTCTGCTTTCTGGTCTTCGCAACCCAACCCAGTCTAGCCAATTACCTGCTTTTTGCCACTACAGAGTTGTCATTTGGTGTATTCTACAAAATGAGCCATTTAACATGTGCCTCTTCTATTCATGTTTTCAGAGTCCCTCTGTGTTTTACATAATGGCACTTCATTTCACTGTTACAGTCATGTAACCCTCCACTGAACAGGCTCATGTGTTATTTATCTATTCATCAGTTGGTGGGCATTAGGATTTTTTCCATTTTTATGTGTTAGGACTACGGCAAATTTTGTGGGGATATATTCAGGACTTGTGTTTGGACACATGCCTAAAAATATAAGGGCTGGGCAATATGATGACTGTACATTTTCTATTCTGAAGACTCACAAAACTATTTCTTAAAATGACTACATTATTTTATTTATTCCATCTATAACAAGGGCATTTTAATCTCTCTACATCCTTGCTAATGCTTACTATGGTTAGTGTTTTTGAGAACAGTCATTCTAAAGGATATGAAGTCATATTTAACTGTAATTTTGATTCACATGCTTCACTATCAAATGACAATGAATATTTTCATATACTTATTGACTACTTTTATATCTTCTTTCTAAAAATACCTATTCAAGTTCTTATACTTTTTCTTGGATCATTTTTCTTATTTATTTTTACTGTACGTGTACAAGTGCTTTGCCTGCATGTATATAAGTGTACCATATATATGCAAATGAATAAGGAGAAAAACATCAGTTTCCCAGGAACTTGGGTTCCTGGAACTATTGGTTGTTAGCTGCCATGTGGGTACTGCCGAAGGAACTTCGGTTCTCTGCAAGTGCAGCCAGAGCTCTTAACTGCTTAGCCACCTCTCCAGCCCCCAAAGCCTTTAGCACAGGGTGTTCTCGGCTAGTCTCCTATCTAAGTACTAATGAGGCCTGACCCTGCTTAGCTTCTGAGATCAGATAAGATTGGGTGGATTCATAGATGACTTTTCTTTCTGTTGTTTAGTTGTACAAATTATATACTCTGTAACATCTAACTGTTACATCTAACTTTTAAACGTTGCCTCTCTCTCTCTCTCTATCTCTATCTCTCTCTCTCTCTCTCTCCCTCTCTCCCTCTCCCTCTATCTTTTGGAGTTGTATTTCTATGCAAGTAGCCATTACCTAACCTAAGGAGAGAAATTTTTCTTATGGTTTCTTCCAAAAGTTTTACTAATTTTATCCTCACAGTTGGTTATTGATATATGAAAATATATTGGGTTTATTTTTGTGAATGAGGTGTGATATAGGGTCTTAAGTTAATTTTTCGTAACTGGATGCTTAGGTGTTCCTCTTCGCATTAGTGAATTCTTAGGGAAGCCTTCTTCAACTTGGGTTTCCCGTACATGCAGGGCTCTGGTACTTTAGTTCCTTTCTATTGCTGTTCTGTTTCCTCATCCTTCTGTCAGTTGTGATTAAGGAAGCTTTGAAGTGATTTTTTTAAATCATGAAATGTGAATCCTTCAGCATTTTCCTTCTTTTTCAAAACTATTTCCGTCACTTATGTTTACATAAAAATTTTATAATTAGCTAGTCAAGTTTTTCAAAATGTCAAGTGGAATTTTTATAGGAACTGTGATAAATCTTCAGATCAATTTTGGTAATGTGCTAGATAGCTTTAGTTATCAACATGAGACACCAGGGTAGAGGGGACCTCAACTGGGGAACTGCCTTCATTGGACTGGCCAGTGGCCATGTCTATGGGGTATTTTCTTGATTGTTAAGTGATGTGGGAAGGACCAACCCACTGTGGGCCATACCACCCCTGTGCAGGTTGTTCTGTATTGTATAAGAAAGCAGGCTGAGTGTGGGCCAGAGGAGCAAGCTAGTAAGCAGCATTCCTCCATGGCCTGTGCTTCAGCTCCTGCCTCCAGGTTCCTGCCCTGAGTTCCTACCTTGGGCTTCTTCAGTGATAAACTGTGACCCAGAAGATAAAATAAACCCTTTCCCCCCATGTTGGTATTGTTCAGAGTATTTTGTCAAGGCAATCAAAAAGAAACTAGAACAGATAATAATGAAAATCTTAATATTAAAATGTTTAATCAATTACCATGTTATATTTTTCTATTTACTTCCAATTCTTTAAAACTTCTTTAATTGCCTTCAGTAATGTTTGCAGCTTTTAAAATATAAATTTTAAACTTTTGCTAAACATATACATAAATATTTTGTTCTTTTTAAAATATATTTTGGTTGAATTTTTCTGGACTTTATACATTTTAATCATATTTAGTCCTCCTTCCTATCTGCATCCCCCCATAGCCTATCCACAGGACTTCATGAATTTTGGCATATATGTTCACTCCTATTGAGTCAAGTTTGTATATGCAGAAGTCCCTCTGTATGAGTTCAGCCACTGGAGCCTGTTTAGCCTGTCTAGCATCACTCCCTTACAGAATATCAGCTCTCTCTCACCCAGCCATGATCAGCTGCCAGTAGTTCCTCACCAAAGTTATGGCCTCCTGCACCTTTCCCCTGGTTTTGTCAACTCTCATCCATGAAGTTTCCTCGTGCAACAGAGAGTGATGAACACAAAAGGTCACAACTGGCCAAAGTGTAGAGTATAAGAGACTACAGAGTGCGGGTCCCTGGACAGGACTCCTATATTAAACTCCACCCACCCAGGGCTCAGTGGAAGAGGGGGCAGAAAGATTGTAAGAGCCAGGGGAGGAAGCGCATAACCATAATGAAAGAGTCTTACGGGCTCCTGGGACCTTGTTGATGTGAACTTAGAGCAATGGTGGCAGCATGCACAAGACCCATGCAAACTCAATATTTTGTTCTTTTCAGTGGTATTTTTAAATACAATTATTATCCTGCATTTGTTTTCAGAATGTTCATTTCATTGCTGGTATATAACAATAGAATTGAACTTTGTAGAGTAAAGCTGTAATCTATATTTTTCTGAACTCCGTTCTGATTTGAATAATTTTGTTGTTGCTGTTGTTGTGCCTCCTCCTCCTCCTCCTCCTCCTCCTCCTCCTCCTCCTCCTCCTCCTCCTCCTCCTCCTCCTCCTCCTCCTCCTCCTCCTCCTCCTCCTCCTCCTCCTCCTCCTCCTCCTCCTCCTCCTCCTCCTCCTCCTCCTCCTCCTCCTCCTCCTCCTCCTCCTCCTCCTCCTCCTCCTCCTCCTCCTCTTCTTTTATAGTATTTTCTATTGATCCCAGTGCTCTATGAACCTCTTGCTTGAGTTTGGCTCATGCCATTCATACCTGGTCTCACTCTGCTCACCAAATCCTGCTGCCTAGAAAGAGTAGCCTCAAGTGTTTCTTGTGGTCAGCTAATTATATCACACAGAATACTAAAAATGCGGATGCTTAGGATATAGATTAATAGCATCACTGTTTTTACTGTATCATCAATGTTCTTTTGTAGAATTCATTTTTGTTTGTTTCCTTCTGGCATGTACAATGATGATCACAATTATTATTATAAGAGTATATTTCAATTGTGTTCAATTCATATTTTTTTCCATCACAGATTTTATAATTAGTACAAATGTCAGTATAGTCCAAAAGAAAAAAAGTATTTTATTATTAATATTAAAATAACTTTGGGGGCTAGAGAGATGGCTCAGCAGTTAAGAACCCTGGTTGTTCTTACAAAAGACCCAGGCTCAAATCCCAGCACACACATGGCAGCTAACAACTGTTCATAACTCCAGTCCCGAGGGATCCAACAGCTTCTTCCGATCCCCTTGGGCATTGCGCAACATGAGTGCACTGACCTACATGCAGGCAATACACGCATACACATAAAATAAAAATAATAAAAGAAATTTAAAATAATTTTGGACAAGTAAAAGGATCTCAATGACTCCCTAGTATCTGTGAACTACATATTGACCTCTGTTGCAGCATAACATTGGGAGCGAGTAAAGAGGATGCCACCATATGAACAAAGCCATGGAAGTGTGCATGAAAATACACAAAACACATCTTTTTGGATTGTATTTTAATAGCTAGAAGTGAGAATTTTTTACAGATTGTGATTTTTTTATGTATATGAGTGTTTGCCTGCATGTATGCATGTACACCACGTGTCCAAAGCCTGTGGAGGCTCAAAAAGGGCATCAGAACCCCTGGAACTGGAGTTGCAGATAGTTAGGATCTGTCATGTATGCTGGGAACAGAACCCAGATCCTCTGCAAGGACAGCAAGTGCTCTTAACCTCCAGATGCTAAAAGAGTAGTAAAGAGAGAATGAAGGTTGGTTTGATTGGAGTAAGAAATAGCTTAAATCATTAATGAGGCATGCCTCTGGGCATTGCCAGACAGGTTTAGTAGAGGAGGGAAGATCCACCCTGAGTGTGGATGCACAACCTTGTGAGCCGGGATCCTGAACTGAATTACAAAGGGAAAATTTGGAAGTCAGCTGGGCACTGACATTTCCCTTTCTCTATTTCCCATCAGCTCTGAGGACTAAGCAGCTCTCACTACCATACCTTCCCCATCCTGACTGCATTCCTTTGAAATGTAAGCCCAAATAAACTGTTTCCCCTTCACGCTACTTTTTGTTAGATATTTGGTCACAGACAAAAAAGATGAAATTTACAAATAGTAAATAAAAACTTCAATTTAGTATGACAGGAAAGGGAGAGCCTTGATGTCTGGCAATGTGTGCAAGAATCAATATCGGGCTTTGGCTTTTGCTATTGTTCTGTTTTACTTGGTTTTGCTTCTAATTTTCAGGTCAACTTAAACTAAAGGAATTCAGATTAATCTTGTCATCCCTAACTCAGGATTAAGGCCAGTACAGATGTAGATGATCAGCTCACACTGTCTTCATAAGCTATAGCGCTTAATCTGATGAAGTGATGAGTCCTTGGGGGTAATCTTCAGGCTTTAAAGACATCTCTCTGCACTGCTGTGTTGGTCAACTTTGCATCAGTATAGTAAAATGCCTAGGATAATTAGCTTTGAAAGTTCTGTTTTAGCTCATAATCCCATTGTTTTGGATCCTTTGTAAAGCAGCACATCATTATGGAAGCTCATACCATGTACAAGAAATACAAGAGAAAGAGAGATAAGATCTTGAAATTCCTTTGAAGGGCACACCCACAGTATCATAAGTCTCTCCCTCTAAGCCCCATCTCTCAAAGGCTTTACTACCTCCCCAAAGTACAGTGTTGGAGACTAAGACTTAAATACCTGTGCCTTTGGGGAACATTCAAATATCTCTGGTAAACAATTATATATTTGCATCAGAATAATGTATGAGATAATTAATTTGATTCCACAAACAAGCAAATGCTTTCAAAGGAAGTTCAAAGAATCCCAAAGCCAGACGATAAGTGGGCATTCAAACCTGGAGTTTCTCCCATAGGGACCAACAAGCTCAGAATTATCAATAAAATGTACAAAAACACATTTTAATGAGAGACACTACCAAATATGAAGAAATAAAATTCCACCCTATTCCCTATAGAGCTATACAGATCAAATGTTCTGATGTTGTCCAACACCATGGATTTGATCTGGGACCTCAAAGCTTTGAAAATATAAATTTCCTTTCTGGTGGCACAGTCATAACTTCCGCTATTGAGATACATGACATCTCCAGAGAAGCACTGATATGAGTAGTGGAAGAACAGAGATGCATCTTTCAGGTTCTTACACACTGCAGGAGATAGGAAGGGATGGAATTTACAACTGTCTATCCATCAGCTATGGCGTTTCTTCTAAATGGATACCATATTTGATAGCCCGTGTTACAGACATCTATAGTCTCGTATTCCTCTTCTTTTCACCTATTTTCAAACTGCATTCAGGTAAAAGGATCATATTCTACAGCTCTGACTATTGATCTGGTGTTTCTGTTAGTGTATTTATAATCAAGCAGCCTAAGGCTATGTAATATTATTTAATATGTTGCTGACCAATTTTACTGATCTGCAGACTATAGGCTCTGTCCACAAAGAGGGTGTTAGCTTGCCTGCCAAAAGAATTTATCCTTTATTTAGTAGTGTCTTGTCTTCACTTGGTGACAACAAGCAAGTTTAACAATTTATACTTGGTTCCCTTAAGACATACCATAGCTATAGACTGTAGTTACAAGTGCCAACTGAATGTTCAAGGGAAAATCTCCTAAAACGAGATGCTAGGCTGGCAAAATGGTTCAGTAAGTTAAAGGCACTTGCCACCAAGTCTGAAAACCTGAGTTCAATCTCTGGAACCCACATGGTGGAAAGAACCCCTTTCTGCAAGTAGTCTCCTAGGCTCCACATGTGTACCACCACACAAATACACACACACACACGGAGAGAGAGAGAGAGAGAGAGAGAGAGAGAGAGAGAGAGAGAGAGAGAGAGAGAGGATAAACAAATGTAACAAAATTGAAACTAGTATTCTGCGATTATCTTTCCTTCTGTCCTTGGTTACCTCAGTTTTTTTTATCTTTTTATGTACTACATAACTTTATCAAAACTAATAGAAGGCTAGGACTAGGACACAAGCAAAACCTCTCTCTCTCTCTCTCTCTCTCTCTCTCTCTCTCTCTCTTATCCACACCCATAAAAGGACCCTCTTGAGAAGTCTGCTAATGAATCTCTGGAGAAAGAACCATGTCCAGCTGTACTAAATCAGCAGGATGCCTGAGCTGTGTTCAGTTTGTTTCTTACTTATGGAAAGAGAAGGAGAGCTCATTTCTTAAAGCTTCCTGTCTCCTCAAATAAAGATTGTTTAGCTAGCCTAGAGACCTAGAAAACTCACAAGTCAAATCTCTCTCCCAGCTTCTCTGGGTCTCTTTAACTTAGGTAGAGACAAGGGTTACAATCTGTATTGGGTATGGTATAGGTTTACATGTCAGCTGATACCATGGAACTATGGCACAAATTCTAGACTTTGTTTTTATTATTTTTATTTTATGTTTATAAGTGTATTGTCTGCATGTGTGTAAGCACATACATGTCATGCAATGCCCATGGAGGTAAGACAAGAGCATCAAATGCCCTGAAACTGGATTTACTGATGGTTGTTAGCCACCATGTGGGTACTGGAAATCAAGGGTCCTCCACAAGAGTAGCCAGTGCTCTTAACTGCTGAGTTATCTCTCCAGTCCCTCAAGTTCTAGATGCTGCATCACAATTTCTGAGTTCTTTTAAACTTGATTACTTGAGTGTTAACAATAAGGTAGTTGATACATACACTCTGAAGATTTGTTCTCTAGGAATAAAAGACAAGGGGTTAGAGAGATGGCTCAGCAGTTAAGAGGACTAGCTGCTCTTGCAGAGGAACTGGGATTGATTCCCACCTCTCACATGGCAGATGGCAATGGTCTATAACTCGAGTTCCAGGGGAATTCATCTCCCTCTTCTGACCTCCACAGGCATTATTCAGCATAAATGCACTTAGATACATGCAGGCAAAACACACACATAAAAAATAAAAATAATGGACAAAATATTTTTTAAAAGAATAAAAGACAAGATATGGCAAAGTCCAGATAAACTAATAATCACAAAATTTGTGTTGTGAACAATTTCTAGAGAGAACTACAAGTTTCATAACACCTAGTTTCCTCTCCCCTTATGAAATGTGTAGCTGGGCAGAAGTTTCCCCGTGGAGTTAAAGGACAAACTTTACACTGTTCCTTTCCATTATCCTTATGTACTCATTGATTTACACCTCAGCTAGGATATTGCTGGGTAGCACACTCCTGAGTCATGCACATATTTGGGCTTCAAATATATGTATGGTAAAACTGTGGCTCCTTGTCTGAATTTCAGAGGCCCTGTGAGAAAAATCTATCATGGAGAAATGAGTCAAGCAAAAGAGATAGACTTGGGAAGAAATATGCAACATTTCAGCACCCAGTGTGGTGGCTGGGGGTCCCAAGAATAGTTCTGAGTGGCACAGCAACAGAAACAGACACTGCAAAGGGCATGATTCCAAGCAGACTGGGCAAACAGACCTTTGTTAGATGGAATGACTTGAGATTGTAGGTGAGGCATTTACAGAAGTCTGCCATGAACACCGCCACAGTGAAACCCTATACATGAAAATTCCAGTAATCGAGGCAACCTCGCATTACACACATAATTGAACACAGCCTAGCCAGCATGCATGATGGAATAGCAATATAAAGATACCTAATAAACAGATTTAGATAATGAAAATCATGTGAGCTGTTCATTGTTCATCTTCCTTCTCTTACAAGGAAAGCTTCCTGAGTTCTGAGACTTCACCTATCCTAGGTGCTGTCAAATCTCATCAATTAGAATAGTATACACTAAGAATACCACATGTACTTGTTGAGTGAATGACTGAGTCATTGGATCAACTCACAAAGCAATGTAAGAAATGGAGCAGCGTGCAGAGGAAATGCAAAGGGCAGAGGACCATGTGCTGAGAAAGCGTCAGGAAACTTTCAAGAGTAAAACAATAGAATAAATCAATAGCTGGAAAGGTCTTAAGCAATGGAGCTTTTGTCTTTCATTTCAGTATTTTTTTCTCTTTTATTAAATGTATAAAGATTCTTACTTGTGGTTACTCAAACTCTCCTGCCTCCTCCTCAGCCTCCCATATCTCTCCCTGCTTAGAACTATCCACCCTCAGCGCCTTCCATTTTACATGTAACAATGGAGCTTTTAATGCAGATGCAGTAATGCTGACTCTAGTATCATTAGAAAATCATTGGGGCAAATCTAAGATTAAAGATCTATAGTGTAAAACTTCAGCTTGCAACAGGAGCGCTTGGTAACTATGTATCTGTTATCAACTTATCAGGACGTTGAAAGCCCACCAACTCTGTTCGTAAGACTGACTTGTATGTTCAAAGCACTGACTTGTATTTTTCCTATTTCTTGAAAGAATCGAATGTCAAGAAAGGATATGCCTTTTACAGGCCCCTTAAGAATTGGTCTGGAATTTGAAAGGAATGTCAAGCTCTCAGTCCCACAGTCTTAGGTCTCTAGACCTCAGTTCAATCCTACCTGCATCATTATAACTGTGATTTCCAAAAATCTAGTAATAATTATGCCAAACTGTCCTTCCCAAAAGATAGCGTCATAAAAATGTCTGGGAATAGCAATCATTCTCTCTAATAAGGTACCATGATTGATACGGTTATTGCTGTGGCAAGCAGGGTTGTTAACATGGACATTTCTGTTCACCCTTCTTGATATCATGCAGACTTATTTTGTTGAAAACATTAGTTAATAATCAGATCCTACTCTAGAGTCTAGTAACTACCACCATCAAGAGAAGAAAGTCAAATCCAACTAAACTCACTGCCAGATTTATGCTACTCTAAGGGAATTTGATTCAATTTCTCTTAAAAGGTAGTTGTGATGAAAAGAGAAGCTAAGTTAAAATTTGAGAATGAGCTTGTTATCACAGCTTCTCTAGTCATTCATTTTCTTCTGGTTCGTTTATGTAAGTATAAACCCTCTACTTTCCATCACTCATTTTTCACCTTTGTAACTTGGCAATAAAGAAATCTTTATAATAGCCAAGTGAAAACGGAAGCCATGAAATATTGCTACAGAGCAGACATGACTTTGGAGATCAATGTTTATAGTAAGTTGTTGATGGTAAAGGTAGATGTAAAGGAGGAAATAGTTCTTAATTCTCCACTTTCAGTCCTGAGTGGAACCATGCATGCATGAACACCATTACCAGAACACATGCAATGGAGGCTTCCTCAGATAAGCAGTAAGAAGTATGTGTGTAACTAAACTAATTATCTTTAAGTCTTTCTTTTTGTTGTCTTTAAGACACTGAATATTATGTTCTTCTAGAGAATTATTTTTCATAGGCATGCCATTGAATGTATTAATAAAGACTAGAAATTTCTCCCAAATTGCTCCTTTGTGGAAGCATGGGAACTCCTAACCAATGATGATCCAAATTGCTCATCATCATCTGCAAAGCACCACCATCACTTGGGTCTGTGTTCTCCAGTCCTTACCTTCCCTGTTGTTTTTTGAGCCCTTTAAGTATGTTTCATGCCTTCATGCTTGGGTAGCCCTTCTATAACTGAGATAAAATTATTATTTTTATATTTTTTATTTATTTTTGAGAAGCCCATATGGTGAAATATGATAGCCACCCATTTCCCCTCCAACTCCCCCAAGTCCTCTCTCACCCATCCCCCTCCCAACTTCATATTTTATTTTTTCTCTTTGCTTCTTTTGTTTTTGATAACTCAGTATAATTAGCACTGCCATATGTGCGTGGATGGGCACTGGAGCATGAGGAAGTTATAACCAGAAAAGAGAATGATCTCCCTCCCTCTGCAGCTAGCAATTTCCAATAGCAACCCAGTAAGGGGTGAGGCCGGGACATCATCTCCCCCATCAGTGCTGGAATTTTGGCTGACTTGATCTTATGCAAGTTTTGTACATATATCCTCAGCTACTGAGAATTCATAAATGCAATGGCCAAGTTATGTGCAGAAGACAGCATTTCATAGCACTCCTCCCTATCCTCTGGCTCTTACATCCTTTCCATCCCTTCTTCTGGGATGTTCCCTGAGCCTTGACAGGGATAGAATTGACAAAGAGGTCCAACTTAATGATGAGCACTCAGTTTCTTGTTTGTAGCACTTTAACCATTTGTGCATCTTAACATTGCTGCCCATTGAAGAATTATAGGATTGAGAGCCGCCCAGATCTGTGGGGATAAACACAAATATTTAGCAAAATAGCAATAACAGGTTCTACTCTGGGGTCTATGATCTCCCCAGCCATGGGCTTTTCTTGACCAAGATTATAGAATCATGTATGAAATTTCTTCCTGTGGAGGAGGCCTCAAATTCAAACAGAAAGAGTTTAATTACCCCATAGTACTCATAGAGAGTCAATGAGAGAAGGGATTAGTATTGTTGAGACTTTTTAATGGCCAAATCAGTATTTGTTTACCAGAAGGAGGAAGTGGGAAGAGGGATCAGAGGTAGCAACAAAATCCATGCAGTGGATTTGTCTGTCCTTGATTGCCACATTACTCTGACAACAACCTGCATCATTGGCACCCTTTCTCCATGTTCACATTCCGCTAAAAATCCAAGGATGGCTGATTATTGTTATGGATTCCTATTATGCTAGTTTAGCTTATTTTAATATAGTCCACACTATTTTTACTGCTAACTATTATTGCTAATAGATTTTAAACTGTATTGCTAAATTGCCATTGTTGATTTAAGGAGGAACAAATGGCACCATGCTTTTTTTTTTATGTCTGAGATGTGTGCAATGCCTCCAGCATTGTGCTGCTCAAACCTAATTTGTACATTTGCAGGAGGCTGAAGCCAAGACTCTCCTCAGGCCATTGACCTAAACTGAATTTCAGGGAGGAGAATCTCACTTGTACAATTCAGAAGGCAATCCTTGTGCTATTACACCTTTAATTTTTTCAAGGCTTTGGCTTTTTACAAGACATTCTCTCCCTTCTACTTTGTCTTCTGTCTCTGGCTTCATTCTTCCTTTTCCCAGAGCATGTGTCTATTTATACCACCACGCTCTGGTGTGAAGGTATGCTCACAATGGCTGAGGCTCAGATAATAACTGCTAGTTGCAGATTATTCAATTATGACTTGTCTTATTTCTCTGAGGATTACTTGGGATTCTTCCTGGCTGCTCTTTGCTTCTCTGTGCTGTCATTGTAGACAAGAGGGTAAAATGGCAATGCATTAAATTTTTTTAATAAAAATAGAAAAGAAAGAAATCCCTATAGCTTCATTTCCAAATGAGGGTAGTGGGGTGAACTTTTAATAGCCAAAGAAAGCTCAATAATAGTCAAGCAACTAACAGCCTGAGAGAGATACTAGGTGATGCTGCTGTGCAGATCCACAGAAAATAATAGAATAGTTTCTGCATCGATAAGAACTCCCAGAAATAGAAAAAAAGACAACATGATTCCCTGATCTGAGGCATTTTAAAGTTTTTCAGGGTAAACTGGTAATGTTCTTGCAATATTTCTGTTGGACAACAATGAAGGTGAAATGAAAAGGAAAATAAAGTTACAACAAATCAGAAAAAGTGTTTTAAAGTTAGAAATTTTCACTTTTCCACGTGATCATGTTCCCACTGTGTGATCTGGGAGAGATGGATATTCTCCAGTTTCCCAGTGATGACCCTTTGGCAAAGGATGGTAAGAAGTTAGGCACTTTTCAATGGTCTCTCCACACTCACACACCTCTTCACACTTCATTCATTCACTGGTCTCATTCTTCTGACTCCTGGCTTCTTTTTTATTTCCTGAGCTGCCTTCTGCTACTGACTCCACAATCTGCAAATGAGATAAGGAAATAGAGGGATCACCATGGCCACTCCTGGCAGAGAGTGTGAGCTTGCAGACAGCAAGGAAAAGTCAGAGTCGATAATGATTTAATCAAGCTGAGAAAAACAAGTGAAGCCTGGAATACTAAATAAATATTTGTAAATGTGCAGTCTTCTCTATAGGTCAAAAAAATTGAGTTGTACCAGTAAAATCTAGAGAAAAAAATACCATCAATAGGAGGAGGTAAAAATGATGTGCTTATGTTAGTTGATGTTGAAGGTAATATAGGTCATCAGTAGTATGTGTGCTCTATGTAAGACAGAGTCTTGTCTGGAACAAGAGAGGTAGACATCTCATTTGACTGCACGCTGTTTAGAATGCACTTAGAGTACTTGGTACACATTGTGAGCATCTTTTATGGAGTTTAGCATGAGAGGTAAGATCTTTTAGAGTAGTGAATAAAATGGACTTTCAAAACAGGGATATTTTGTGGATAATGAATTGATATGAATGAAGTTTATTATGCATACTTTAAAAAAATTAGACAGAGTCTTGCTAAACTGCATTTGAATTTACTACATTTTCAAGGCTGGCCTCAAACTCATGATCAGCCTCCCAAACACTGAGATCACAGTGTGTGTCTTTATGTCTTTATGCTCACGTTGATGCCAAATCCGTGAGGCCACCAAGCTTGTCTTGCATAGATGAGAATAAGAAAGGCCAAGGTGGAAAAGCCCAAGATTTGAAATGCTATTTCTAAGAAATCTGAATTTCCTATCCCCAAACCTATAAATTTAAGAATGAGGGGGGCTAGAGAGATGGCTCAACAGTTAGGAGCACTGGTTGCTCTTGCAGAGGACCGGGGTTTGATTCCCAGTACCCACGTGGCGTATAACAACTGTCCTAACTCCAGTTTCAGAGGATTTGATGCCCTCTTCTGACATTTGTGGGCAATGCATGACATGGGTGCACTTACATACAGCAGGCAATACACTCATACACATAAAAATTATATATATATCTATATATGCCTACGGAGTCAGGTTTGTGACCCCAAATACCTTTGGTGTGTGTTCATCACCTAGAGCCTGGTCAATCTACCAAGAGTCTGACCTTATATGAGACTGAATCTCCCCTTCCTAGCAGCCAGCAGTTTTCAAGAGTTTCTTAGGTTGTATTGGGGTTTCTTACTCACTTTCCCTAGATCTATGCTGGGAGTTTGTCTGGCTTGAGCTTATGTGCGACATGTGCATGCTTTCACAATTACTGTGAGTTTATATGAGCAATGGCCCAGCTGTCTGGAAAACTCTGTTTCTTTGTGGTCATCTACCTCTTCTGTCTCTTACAATCTTTCCACCCCCTCTTCTACAATACTCCCTGAGCTTGGAGGGTAGTTTGATACAGGTATCCTATTCATAATAAGCAATCTGCAGTCTTTTATTTTATGAATGTTGACCAGTTATGGTTCTCTGTGTTAATCACCATCTGCTATATAACGATGCTTCTCTGATGAGAGTTGATAGATGCATTAATATATGGATATAGCATTAAGTCATTAGAAATAAGTTTCATACTATATCTGTTTATCAAAATGTCCTAGTTTGTTTCTTCATTGCTGTGACAAAATACTTTGACCAATCCCAACTTGAGGAGGAAAGGGTTTATTCAGCTTACATCTCCCAGGTCACAGTTCATCAGGAAGCCCAAGGTAGGAACTCAGGGCAGGAACCTGGAAGTAGGAGCTGTGGCACAGGTCATGGAGGAATGCTGCTTACTGGCTTGTCCCCTTGGAGCCTGCTCAGCCTGCTTTCTTATGCAACACAGGCCCACCTGCCCAGGGATGGCACAACCCATAGTGGGCTGGCCCTCCCACATCACTCAATAATCAAGCAGGCACCCCATGGACATGGCCACAGGCCAGTCCAACGAAGGAAATTCCCCATTTGAGGCTCCCTCAACCCAGGTGTGTCAAGTTGACACCAAAACTTTCCAGCACAATTGACCCCTTGTCAAATTGACACACAAACATATCACTATTAAACCACAACCTTTCCAATTCTTGTCCCCAAGATATGATGTTAACATTAATATCACATCATAAGACAGTACACCCTTAAAAACCCCACAGTCCTTAAAAATCCAAACACTTAAAAGTCAGTCTCTTTCAAAAGTCTCTTAACTGTGGGTGGTCTTCTGTAAAATCCAAAACAAGTACTGTCTTATTTCAAAGGGAAGAATCAGGCACACTTAATGAAAACCAAAGTCCAGCAAAGTAGCTCAAGGCTGGACATCTGGGATTCACTCATGATTTTCTGGTCTCCAAAGGGTTCTGACAGCTCCACTTCTCTGACGCTGCCGTCCACAGCACACACAGCTTGTCTCTCAGACCCAGGCCAGCTCCATTCCATACCTGCTGCTGTCCTTGATGGTCGTCCCTTGGCCTGGCATCTCCAAAAAGCTGGGGTCTCCACTGAAACTGAGGCTACACCTTCACCAATGGCCTCTTCTTGCCTCTTGGGATGCAAAGCCTCAATTTCTCTCCATGACCCCTTCAATCTTGGGGTCTTCACTGCAACTGAATCTGCACTTTCACCTATGGCCTTTCCTGGCTTCTCAGAGTGCCAACCCTCAGCTGCTCTCTGTGACCCCCTCATGCTTTCAACACCAGAACCATGCAGGAGACTCTTACACATTACCAAATCCTGCTTCCAGCTTGAGGTAGAGGCTCGGGTGCCCTTCTGTGTGCTGGCCATGAGGAAATACCTCCCAAAAGACTTCACCACCATGATGCTGGTCTCCTGTTACTCACAGTTGATTTTTCAGCTCCGGCATACCAGCATCAATTGTCCCAGTAAAGCAAAGGTTTTACTTCAGGTTCTGGTCTCTTCTTGATCACAGCTGATTCTTCAGCCCCAGCCAACCAGAACCCACAGATTTTCAATTCAAAACATCACACAAACAGCCCTGATAGTCTCTGTTTCCCTTTGAAGCTTCACAACCCAGACCCCCATTGTTCACAACTCTTTCAGCATAACTGCTACAAGCTCCACAAAAACAAACTCTAAGCACTCAATGGCTTTTTCAGCCCAAAGTTCCAAATGCTTCCACAATCCTCCTGAAAACACCAAGGTCAGGTCTGTCACACCAGTACTCCACTGTCTGGTAGCAATTTCTGTCCTAGTTTGTTTCTTCACTGCTGTGTCAAAACACTCTGACCAATACCAACTTGGGGAGGAAAGGGTTTATTCAGCTTACATCTCCCATGTCACAGTTCATCAGGGAGCCCAATGTAGGAACTCAGTGCAGGAACCTGGAAGCAGGAGCTGGAGCACAGGCCATGGAGGAACACTGCTTACTGATTTGCTCCCCTGGCCCCTGCTCAGCCTGATTTCTTATACAACACAGGCCCACCTGCCCAGGGATGGCACTACCCACAGTGGCCTGGGCCCTCCCACATCACTCACCAATCAAGCAGATGCCCCAATGGACATGGCTACATGCCAGTCCAATGAAGGCAATTCCCCAATTGAGGCTCCTTCAACCCAGGTGTGTCAAGTTGACATTAAAGCTGTCCAGCACGCAGAATAATTGTATTAGGCTCTCTCCCATGGCCTGTGACCTGTCTAACCTCAGGTTCCTAGACCTGATATCAGTGTCAGGTATGGACTCCATCTTATGAAGTGGAAATTAAATCCAATTAGAAAGTAGTTGATTACTTGTATAATATTTATGCCACTATTATACCAAGGGGTATATCCCAGGGCAATTGTTGTAGCTATCAGGATTCACAGCTGCGTAAGATTCCTACTAAATTTTCCCTTCAGGTATCTTGCATAGTGTCTTCTAGTACCATGAATGTTAGCTAGCAGAGAAGAATCTTTGAGCTCAGCACCAGCTCAATTTCTCTTTCTTTGTTATATATATTTGTGTATATATTGTCTTTATCAATAGGGCCTTAACATGAAATTCTGGTGGGTAACTAATAGCAGGAGCAATGACCAGTATTGTTTGAGAGTCTAGGGGACCCCTGATCAACAGTTTCAAAAGAAGGAGTATGAGCCCATTCCTGGCATTTGGCTTTTACTTTGCTAGTCTATGGTGCCTAGTAGGCACAATGTCCCCCTGGTATAACATAGCTCTCAGTTTTTCCATCATTGAAATGAGAAAGGGTGAACCCATTCTCATTTGTCTTCTTTGTTGTTTTTACATGAGCTGCTTTATAAACTACTTTGAAGCAAACAGATTGATGTATATATGCCAAGAATTAATTAACACTGGCCTCTGCAGTGTTTCCCTCAGAAAACTGTGGCTGGTTGTGAGTCATGGCTGTACAGAGGTGGAAGGGAAGAGGATACTATGAGAAAAGACTACATATCCTTCAGGCACATTAGCACTTTTCAATTCTTTATGCAGTTTAATCACAGAGAAAAAGCAGGTCTTAAAAAACAACAAAAACAAAACAAAAAAACCGCTCTCCAGCTCTCTGCATGCTGGGCCAGCAGAAAAAAATATAAGAAAATGGGAAGGAAAGTTTGTGTTTGAGGGAGCTCTTCTGACCTTCAAGACCTGGAGACCCTTGGTATTAAAACAAGCAGTTTGCTTAGTTAATAATAACTGTGTTCAGGACTTGTCATCTACAAAGAACTTTAATTAATCCTCATAACACCCTGGTGGGCTGCAGAAGGTAAGTGTTATTATCTGCATTTCATATGAGACAAAATGCAGGCATGAACAGAGAGAGGAAATCGCTTGCCTGGGATAGCAAATATAAATTTAGCTTGGAGGGCTGCCTTATAAGACCACATGCCTTCCTCCTGAGAAGTCCTTTTAGTAATGTATCTGGGGCAGAACATGGGAGCCACTGTTAAGAGCTACAGAAGGCACAAGTAGAGAAAACAGCCAGACCAAAATGTCTTACTGGGGACACATGGAATAGGACATGGATGAAGAGCAAGATCAGAGGAAACTGATCTCGTGACAAGGAATTTCATAGTGAAGACAGGGACATGGTGGTACCCTCCTGTGGCGTTCTGAGCATATAAAACTATTCATCTCTGAACCAATAAGATCCTAGAGCAAAATAAAGCAAAGCAATAAAAAAAACCTATCATTCCCTCAGTGCCTCCTGTGCTTATGAACAGGGATGGAATAAGAAACTGAAGCACTAGCTATAATAATAAGTGGTGTTGATGGTGTCTTTGGATGGGTGGATGGGTGGATTGATGGATAGGTGAGTAAATGGTTAGATGGATGGAGGAGTGGTTGGATGGATGCATGTATGCATGGATGGGTGATCTTTAAATTTCACTTCTAAATCACCGTTTTCCTCCAATATCCACCTAATATTGCTAACCTCTGTACTTTAACATGATGGCATTTACAATATTCATCCTGCACCTGTCAAACTCTCTTTAGTTTGCTTTTTCTTTAGAAGACTCGTTCAGATGCTGTTAATGATGAATATCACCCAACTTCATTCTTTAGTCTTACAATTAGTGTTTCAAGAGCCCCAAAGAGCATCAAGACATAAGTCTTCTTTGCTAACTGAAGGTACAGAAGGACTGATAGGTCATATTGTTATTTAATATTACATCGGAAGATAAAACAGGAGGACTGGAAACCAAGTATTTTTATTTCTGCAATGGTCTTGAGCAGAAGTTGTCCATGTGATTTCACATCTAAGAACTGTACTAAGAGCCTCTGCCATGGAAAGCTCTGAAGGTACTAGTAAACATAAGTACCCTAAGGAAACAAGACCCAGGTTGATGATTCTGAATTTAATAGTATCATTTTCAAGGTCTCCAACAGCCAAAGCTAAGTTCTGCATTCAAGATTAGTAGAGCCACAATGAAAAGAAGGAAAACAGTCATGTTGGAAGATCATGGAATGATCTATATCCCCTCCTTCCCCAAGTCTCAGGGACCATCACAGAAGAGGGAGTGGGAAGATGGTAGGAGCCAGAAGCAGAGGATGACCAGAGGAAAAACATGTATCATGGCCATGACAGGACTGTAGCATCTGACCTGTACAAGACCAAACCAGTCAACATTCTAACATGGAGTGGGAAAGGTTTCATAAGCCTTTATCTCTAAGTGATGAGCTATGGACAACTGATGGCTTCTGGGGAAGGGAAAGTCAGTGACCATGCACCAGTGGATGACCCCACACCCAGGACTATATGGACAGCACAAATTGGAGTCAATGGGTTATTAAATTTTAAAATATCAAAGAACACAATGTTGCGGGCATTGGGAGATGGGATGGCTCTGGAAGATATTAAGGGGAGGAGTTGGGGTGAATATGATCAAAATTAATTTTATGAATTCTCAAAGAAAACAAATATATATTATATTGTATATATAATTTTTTTAATTAAAAGAAGCATTCATTACAACAGCATTAACCTATTCAATAACATTTTTCTGAGCTAGGGTACATCTCTTTCAAAATTGGCTGTACATTTTTAGGTTTACAGAGGAATTATTACGCTTGTACAATCTTTTACTGATTATAAACTCTACAAGACATAAAATTAAATGAGGTTTTAATGTTTAGAAAAGATCTCCACTTCGTTGTTAAAATACAGTTTCATACAGAAAAATTCATTTTAAGGCAACTGACATTGAGACGTTTTCACATGCATTTCTAATCTCCATATACATGACTATCACTGGTCACAGTCACCCACCTGCTGAGCTCCTCGGCATCTGAGCATGAATACAAACTCATTAAGGATCAAGCAGGAGGTATACCATCTCCCATGCGCTCTTTAAGCTTTTGGATTTCTTTAAAGCAGTATATTTAACAAATGTTGTATTATAAGTTGAGAGAAACAGTCAAAGTCATATATTTCCTTTGTGATTTCTCTGAAATAGAATAAACCATGTTGGCAGACTCTCTCAAGATTATCCTATGCCTTTTTGCATTTCTAAAAATATACATTAAAAAGGTGAAATTTTCAGAGAAGACTAATCTTCTATACCACAGAAGAAGCTGGGATCTGAAATGGGACATGGGGTATGCCCATTACTCCTTTGAGATGATTTGATATAAGTTTGGGAAGCCAAAGCAAGAGGAGAAACACACAGTAATTTCATATTTAGAGAGATCTGAGTTCTAGAGTAAAACAAAACCATTTCTCAGAAGTCCCAGGAAGAACAGCAACAAGACATATAAAGGAGAGAGAAGACTGCAGGCGCTGTGGGAAATTGAGCAAAGAAGAGAAGCTTTGCACAGGGTGAAATGCACAGGTTTCTGCATCTGCGGGTGGGGTGTTGGGAGAGGAGCTTTTCAGAGTTCCTGATTGCTTTTTTCCTACATGCTTGTTTAAAAATCAGATGTCAGTTCCTGACCCTGCAAAGGAGTGTACTAAGTGGAAATCATTTCTCTATTTCCCAGACCTCACAGGAAATGTTCATCGGCAAAGACGGTCGCCTTTCAGGTGCACTGGATGCAAGAGGACTTCAGGAGTGGTCCTTGGTGAATGTAGATAACCACTCAGGTGCTGCCAAGGACATGCAGATGAGAAGGGGCTTCCTGCCTATGTGACTGCCATCAGGGTCCCTCTTCCCACTCACAGTACTTATCATAGATACTTAGCATGCTCTGCTTGCCAGAAGGAGCCAGTGAAAGGAAGATTCAGGTGACAGCTTTGATAATTCCCCAGATGTATGCCCTCCCCCAGAGTCTAGACTCACTATCTTACAAAGAAATATCTCTTTATTTCTAAGATAAAATATGCATCACCACCCTCCCCAAACCAACTTTCCTTTAGGCAAAGAAAATTAAAATGAATCGTAATTTTTGTGAAAGTTAGTGGGGTTGGACTGAATCGAAAGGACCATTTCTCAGAGGGTTTAATTTCTTGTCCATATTTTCTATGGTAGGATGCTTCACTTTGGACTGACTATCCATTTACTCATGTTCACTGAGCTAGAAAAGCCATCTTCTAAAAGCCAATCCCACATCACCTCCATACCCACACTCTACTGCTTGACAAACTCCATTTATCCTTCAGAATACTAGCCATCTTCACTGTCCCTAAGTGATTTAATGACTCCCTCTTTAGACTTCTCATAGTATTTTGTTGACAAAGGTACCATCCATGTCAATTAAGTAACATGACTTGATGAATGAGCATAAGAACCTGTTCTGTGGTGTAAGTGATAAGTTTGAAATAAAAACTGCCTTCCCAGCTTTACCCCTCAGGAGCTTTTTCACTCTGAGTGAACCCATCACCTCTCAGCGCACTTGATTCCCATCTGTACAATGGGAACAACCCCACTGTTCCCTGAAGAGTAATTGTGAGATTTCAGGTATCATGCATTTAATACACTCAGAACTATGCACTTAAAAAGGAACTCAATAAATGTTGGATATTATTAGCTTACTGTATTACAGTTAATTGTGCATGCAATTTTATCTTATAGGCAATGAGGAACCATTAAAGCTTATTAAGCAGGGAAGTGGCATTAGAAAAGTATTTGAGAATCCGAACTAGAGAAAGAAGAATGAAATGAAGACCTGGCCAGTGATCTAAATGAAAAATAAGGAAGATTAAAAAATCAGACACTTGCTTATAATTACCCTGGCAAGCTGAGCAGGGGCTAAGTCAAAATGCCCTCTGATTGGCAGAGGAAGTTCCTGGGATGCATACCACTTTCTCTGTTACTGGCCCTTTCGATTGACTGCCTTTCCATTCTGGGTATCTGCTTCCTCTTCTACTTCCTATGCCTGAACAGAAGACTCAATATCATCACATTCCTCTAGCTGAAGTCCTACTTCACACTGCTTCAAGAGAGCAGCAAAGCCATATCTCAGATCTATGATTCTCTCTAATTTGCTATAATAAAACACAAATTAACAAGGAAAGGTTTTGAATTTAATTGCATGCTTTGTGTTTTTTTTGGTTAATTTGCAGCATTCATCTTTTAGGACAGTGGAAGATGGATTTTTATAGGACACAGTGATTGAGGGATTGTCCAGTAGTAAAGGGGGAAAATGGAGAGCTGGACCAGTAGAGAATTCAAAAGAGAGATTAGAGGTAAACCTGATGGGGAATACCAAAAGTATTAGAGTAGGAGAAGGCCTTGTCCCTCAACACCTGAAGGTCGCTATGACTATGTATAATGTTGCTATACCATCTGAAGGGCCCTTGGCAGCCCTGCTCTTTAGGACGTGAGCTAAGAATAGAAGCTAATCCTGCCAGGGAAGGAAAAGCATACCTTGTTCTCCTCTAATCCTAACTTGGGCTCTGGGAATCTGGAGAGATACCAGCAGTAACTGCAAGTTTTTCCTCACAGGTGATATGCTGACAAGACTTTAAAAAACCAAAAGAAAAGAAAACCTATCCCCCTCCCAAGAGCTCTATTACTCTGCTTCCAAAATCTCAGTGACCTTTGTTGGAAATGGGATGTGGATCATGGTGAACAGAAGTAACCCAATAACATGGGCATCTTAACCATTTTAGGAAAGTAAAAACCACTTAACCCCCAATGTAATGGCTGAAGCATCTGTCTGATCAAGAAAGAAATTGGTTTTAACTTGTGCTGCTTGGACTTCAGAGAGAAATAAAAAGGCAAAACAAGAAGGAAAAATTGTTGAGATTTCAGATGTACCTTTTGGTTTGTGATTCCAGACTCAAAGTGCCCTAGCATGGAGTAAATCTAATCACATTTAGACACAGCCCTGTAGTAAATTGAGGGATGATGAAAGATATTATAAGATGAAAATCTTGGAGATAGAAACTGGAAAGAAAATTCTAGGGAAGGATTGTGGAGTCAGCTGCCCTGCTATTGAACACAGAAGAGTCACAGAGATAAGCCCAACCTGGATAAAACCCAGTGTCTATCCTCTATTGACAGTGTCTTCAGAGACAAGTTCTGCAGTGCTGGATGGACCCCGCAGTGCCTCTGGAGCTGAGCAAGGACTGGAAGAAGCAGAGCAGAGGGGGCTGGAGAGATGACTCAACGGTTAAGAACACTGGCTGTTCTTGCAGAAGACCCGGGTTCATATTCCAGCACCCACATGGCAGCTAACAACTGTCTGTAACTCCAGTTCCAGGGGATCGAACAGCCTCTTCTGTCTGTGGGGACTGCATGACACAGGTGCACTTACCCACATGCAGGCAGCACACACATACACATAAAAATTAAAATAAAATAAAATAAAATAAAATAAAATAAAGAAGCACAGCCTGCTTCCAGATGCCACCTACAGAATATCACAGAGTAACTTGAGAGATGGCTGTCAGGACCTGCCAGATCCTGGCCTACTGTGATCTTGTCTTTATCCTTGAGTGCAGACTATAGTGTCATCCTGTCTGGTACCCATCTTGCCCTTGGTCAGAGAGGGTGGGAAATCACTGAATTGCTGTTCAGTAATTGGCATCATGCAGTTAAATGAGGTTCACTCTGACCTTACACTTCTAGAAGTTTGATCCTAGACCAATTCTCAAATCAACATCTCTTAGAATTATATACAACACTATATGTACTACATAATGATATATAATTGTGATGTGGCTTTGTTTATATATCGGAATATAGTTTATATATAATCATGTTACATTAATATACAGACAATTTTATGTATCATTACTTCACACATACACACAACACACACACATACACACACTGAAGTCCAATTTGAGTCTTATGAAGATTGGACGAGATGAGCTCCATCCGTTTTGGGCTCAACCATGTTGAATTATAGCTTCGAAAGTTAACATCAATTTTTGCATACTAAGCAACAGCTAGGAAATCTCAATCTGTCAATCCCTTTCTTCTCCGTCTCTCCTTTGTCCTGGCCCTCCCTTGTTTTTCTATGTCCCTGTCTCTATCTTCCTTTCCCTCTGTCTTCCTCTCCCCCTTACCTCTGTAGGGAATTACAAAGGAAGCCCCACCTAATTTTGTGATACACACTTAAAAGACAAAAAAGCAATGCTTCAGGGAAGATTCCAAATCTCCTAAGTTTCTAATTACACATAGTAAAATAGTTATTACAAATACAAATATTATGTGTATAACATAATTTGTTTGCAAAGCATTCTGTAAACTTTAGCTCCTTAATAAAAGAATAAATTAGCAAACATTAATTACCAAGTTACTAAATGAAGACTAGTTGAATTGGACTTCAGTTTGAGGCTAGAAAACTATTCTCCTTGGAGTTTCCCTCCTTGACACCAATATCATCTTTGGGTTTTGTAATTTTATTACCTGAAAGGGAGGGAGGGCAATGAAAATTGTATTATAAGGATCAGATCCTGTTGGAGCATTAAGCTTCGTCCACATTAAGGCCTGCTACATATTCATACCTTGGAGACTGCAGATAAAAATATATGACTTTCAAAATTCTTATTTGTGATCATTTCTGAATCCATATGTGCTCATTAAATGCCATGGAATACATTTTTAATAATGAGCAAGAATTTGACAAATGACCTGCCTGAGTTGAACAAAAAGATTTAATGCAGCATATCTCACACAGCAGGGAAAATACCTGGAGAGTGTTAAAATCCCATTTGTTAAATTGTATTGTATTATGTTCAGACTGTCCATTTGAAGACAGACTGCTTATAATAATCATTGTTGTGGTGCCATATAGTCCTATCTAAATAACCAAATGGGCAAATGACTCCATATCTGCAAAATAAATAGGCTTGATGCAAACTTTGAGTGCACACATTCCTAACAATATTTTCCCAAGAAGGAAAACCATTCTCACTGTCATGTTAAGCTCTACCAAAGAACAAGTCTTAAAAATGTATCCCCTTTAAAATTTATGATTTCTTTATTCTCTAAGGATTGAAATCAATATAGAAGAGGATTAGCGATGACCTTCATGTAAATTACAGAAAGAAAACAAAGAAACCTTTATTAATGATCAAGGAAAGAAAGAAGTCAATAGTTACTGAGTTTTGTGTCTGTGTGTGTGTGTGTGTGTGTGTGTGTGTATGTGTGTGGCACATGTGTGTGCACATCACCCACTGTGGTAGGATACTTACACTCTTGCATTGATGGTCATTAAGAAGAAACGGACCAAAAAGAGCCAAGCTTATAAAATTAAGTTTCATCTTTCAGAGGATTCATTTACTCCTAGCTGCTTTTACTGTTGGCAGTCATTATTCATTGGTTGATTACTGGGATATCATAGACCAGTCTTCTCCTTCCATTAGCAAATCTAGGACTCCTCATCTCCCTGTCTCCCAACTAATCATTACTTAGAGAATTTGAACCATGTTTACAGTATATAGTTTATAATGTAATTAAGAAGCTATGTTTTCAAAATAAATAATACAGTGGTCCAAATCCAAAGATAAATGGCTTTTTTAGCATCTAGTGTTTAAATTATTATCAATGATGTTAAGCTCCATTAGGGTGGTTAACCAAGAGTTACCTATACAGGTTACTGTATTTTCTCCAGTGTTGTCTTTGGGGAAATAGAATCTTCTGTGGGAGACAGGCTTGAGCCCAGGGTGATATTGCAACTGTCAGGGTCACGTGGTTTCCAGGAATCCAGGCTCTGTAATCTGAAACCCAGTATGCTAATGAGGCATCCTACCCTCTATTATGTGATAGGACATTAAGTCTGTTATGCTAATAGGATGCTAAGTTTGTTATGCTAATAAGATATCCTACTTGCTGTAATGTGATAGGACGCTAAACCTGTTATGCTAATGAGGTATCCTACTTGCTGTGCTGTGATTGGACCACTACCCCTATATAAGCTTGTGCCTTCCTGCAATAAAGCAGACCTGTGTCACTGAACCTGGTCTCCTGTATCTGAATGTGGCTCCACTGACACAGTCTCTTCACCAGGCCTGGGGTCTGGGACCGGGCAGAAGCAGCGACGACAGGAGGCAGCACAGGGAAAGCAAAAGAGCTGCCTCAGCACCAGGCGAGCAGAAGAGCAGCCTCGATGCCCATGAGAACGAAGGAGAGGCACCCATGAGAACAGAGGAGTGGCTGCCACTCGCAGTGACTGCAACCTTCATGTCAGTTATTTAAAGTTCATTTTTAGCAAATAGCAGATATAATTCCAAAATAATTGAAAACTGGTAAAATACAGAAAGCAATGTAGTAAATGGGATCATAAAGAAATGGGATCTTTGATGTAGGTGGAATCTCAAGGTTCCCATAGTCAAGCTTATATCATAGGATGAAAATGCAGATAAAACATGGTATGTGACCTACCCACGTTCACACAGCAAAGCATGCTGAAGGCTCAGCATTCTGAATTCCTTTACTCCCTGATTTTTTACAGCTGACTATTTTTTTATTTCACTTGACCCCAAACTGGGTAAGCATCCAACTACTTTATTATCATTTTTACAAATGAAGCACCAAGCACAACAAAATGCATAGTAATAGCTGCAAAGCACAGGGATTTTCTAAAAGCTAAAAATCACTCAAAATGTGAAGGAGTCTACAGAGAAAATACTAAGCAGCTAAGGACAATTGTCCAAAAGGATGGAAGCCTTGACAAGGCTGTGGCCAGCTTCATCTGGTCTTTACTAGTAAAATCTGCCCAGGCAGGACCTAGCCTTTTATTTGCTTTAACAAATATTTAATTGATGATCAACAATGGTATATAACTAAGAGGAACATAGCATAGATCTCTGAGGAATATAAGGAAAGGCCATTCAAAGAGATGGAACCAAAGTAATGGAGCATATTAAAAATCTATGCTATGAGACACTAGAAATGCCATTAAAGGCAAAGATTACCAATATGCTATTTCCTGTCAGAAATGAACTAGCCTAACGGAGAAGCAATTGCTTTTTGAGAGATGGAAGAAAAAATGGTATCCTCAGACCCTCATCATTAGTGGCATTCCTAGGTGTCTACCCTCTGTACTTCTTCCTGAAATTAAAAAAAAAAAACCTTCATGTCAACAGCAGCCACACCCATCCAGGTTACCTTCCCCCATTACCCTCTATCCCTGAAAGCTTGGGGTCCATTTCTTCAACACTCAACACCCTTTCTTTAATATGTTTCATAGTTTGGTTGCATCTCTTTGAATGGCCTTTCCCTCTACTCCTCAGAGATCCACTCCACAGGTTTCTATTGTTTCATGTTGGGAATCTCTGTACCAATGCTTAGTTCTATAAGGCCCACTTTGCCACAGCCTACTTCAGATAAGAATCTCAAATCCACTGACACCATCAATTGCTCACTCTCCCTAGCCTTCCCCCTGCCTTCAATCCTCTGTGCTCAGTATAGATTTCACGATCATGTGCTGCACCACCTTTCTCCCATTTTTTCTGTCATAACAGCGTGCCACACTTCTGCTCAAAACCAGCAACTCTTAATCTTTTCTGTGCCTGCAGTAAAATTTTACAAGAGAAAATGATATGATTATTGATTCAATTTATTTTAAATTCATAATTATAAAACTATGATGGGTTTTCTCTATTGCTATAAATAGTTCATAGGTTGATATTTTAATTTGGTTTTCTATACAATACATAATTTTCTCTTCTTTCTTCACACATATCCTATAAAACCCTTTCTATCAAGTTTCAGATCTTGCATAGACCTAAGCACTGACATAAAAAAGATCAACAGTACGTTCCTCATTCCCATTCATCAAAGCTCTCATTGTTTTCTGCTGCACTACAGAAATACCTGTTACTAAGGGCAGTTCTCCACTTGTGCTCATTAACTCACACCAATTCAGATTCATCTGTGATTTTCCCCCATTCATTTATTCATCTAATCAATATATTTTTGATACCGGATAGAGAAAATATCTTAATCTCATGGAGGAAACAAAAAAGACTCTGCTTTTTGTTTCTTGCGTGCATTTAGCATAATCATGAGATCCACATTAAGAAATCAAACTATTGTTAAGTTATAGAAGAAAAGAAAATAAATATTCATCAGCTGTCTATTGCAACAAAGGAAGGATAGGAAGCTTGGACAATGAGGAAGACAGTTCCAGGAGGGAGTATTTAGATTTGTATAGAGATTTAAATTTTTAATTGCATTTATTTATTTACTTATTTTTGTGTGTATCCTACAGTGTGCATGTGGAGGGCAGAAAAACTTTTGGGAGTCAATTTTATCCTTCTGCCACTTGGGTCCTGGGGCTCTAACTCGGGTCATCAGGCCTAGCAGCAAAGATCTTTCTGTTTAGGCCATCTTGCCAGCCCTGGAATAGAGATTTTTCAAGGACTTCCTCACAATGTGACTACAGGGATATGCAGGAGAGAGAAGAATTTTTAATGAAACTACAGCCTTTTGCTTCTAACTTCTGCTAGATGTCTCTGGTCAGATGCATCATAGGGTCTTCAAACTCAATGTATCAAAAAGAATGAAGTCCTTTATTTCTAGATATACCATCACCTAGACTTTCCCTAAGTGCGTCTTTTTCAAAAGTGGTACACTATAGGCCATACATTTAATAATTTGTAAACCCAAGTGCCAGACCAAAGACTTTCTCTCAGCCTTTACACATGGCTGACTTAAAGCTAGTTATCATTGTGTCCCACCATAGGCCATTTCAATACAGCAGTCATAGTAGGTTTAAAATGAAAGTTGGATTATGACCACGTCTTGACTATGTGTGTCCAATGGCTTCCTACTTCACCATCACACTTAGATGCAACTTACAATCTTTGCCATGGTCTCTGTTCTTCTGCCGGCTTTGCCCACTTTATTTTGTACTGCCCACTCTGTACTTCTTGCTGCCCTCAATTCACACCAGCCTCCTGGCTGTTTCTAACACATGCTCCTTCTTGCTTTAACAACAGCTATTACTCTTTTATTTGATCGGCTACTGTTCATATTGCTTTCTCTTAATCCTTCAGGTTTCAGTTTCAATGTGACCTCCTCAAGCATATTTAAGTGGCCCATAGTATCTAAGAAAGGTTCCTTGTTATTATTTAACATGCCTCTTGCACCTTACAAATTTCTTTTTCTTTTTTCTTTTCTTTTCTTTCTTTCTTCTTTCTTTTTTACTTTTTTAAAAAATCAAGTTCAAATAAAGTGTTAAGGCTTCACTTGGAAAGTTGGAAAGTATTATCCCAAACCAGTGAGGGATAAAGAACAGGAAAGTGATTCAGGAAAGGGTGGGGTGTAAAACAAGGGAGATGAGTTCTTACTCAAGGCTTCACTGCTTCATTCCAGCAAGGAAAAGCATGCACACTACACCTGTTCAGCCATGGGGAGCATCTCAGAACTGGCTAGATTGCCTGTTTTCTGCCACTTCTTCTTTTGAATTGCTCAGTATTTCCTCACAGGAAAGTTAATCCCCTACATGTCTGGATTTTGACACCAATTTAGGAAGCCAAGCCCTACATCCTGCCTTGTTAAATTTCACCCTTTGTTCTGGGAGTGTAGAGAAGACACAGAGACTGAGGGCATGTATGTAGAAGCTTCAGAAGAAATAATCCCTTGGACCCATGTGGAATCAGTAGATTGTGGAACTTTTTTTCTGACAGTATTTTTTATTGATTTTTTATTGATATTTTGTGATTTTCATATATATAGTTTGATGGTATTTAGATCCATTTCCCTCTCCATACCTTCCCCCACTGGTCCCCCAACCAATGTAATGGTCTCTCTCTCTCTCTCTCTCTCTCTCTCTCTCTCTCTTCTATATATATATATATATATATATATATATGCCTATACAGTCTGATTTATTTCTCCAAATGTCCATCAGTGTGGGTCCATCCACTGTAAGACACTGTTTTCCCCCTTCCCAACACCCATCAATTGCCAAAAGTTCTTAAGTTTGTGTTGGGATTTCTTACCCACTGTCCAGTTGTGAAATTTTATGAGTGTTGAGCATCTAAGAGAGACAGGTGAGACAAGGAGAATCTAAAGAGATCCTTCAGATACCAGATATATATCTTATTAATTTTATTTCTGACACCCATTATAGATTGTAAAGAGCTGCAAGTAGCCTATAGCATCATAAAGTTTAGCTAAAGAGAGGGAAGGGACAAGAGGACCAAGAAAGGATGATTATGTGCACACTTCTTGGAAGAGTGGGAAACCCTTACCATCCCTCATCCTGAAAGTGCTGTGTGCTAGTTAGTTGCTTTGCTTCTCTGTGACCAAAATACCTGTAAGAACTGTAATATCAAGTGAGATGCACAGCGGAATGCCGTCTAGTGATGGCTGAATTAGGAGTCCTTTATTAACAGCTGGTGGTCAGAGAGAGGACTAATGCCCAGAAGAGGTTTCAATCCTGAGGAGAAGCAGGGAAGGGTTTATAAAGCTTAAAGCCACAATTACATCAGGCTAGGGGCAAAGCCAATAGCCACAGAATTATCAGATCATCACAGTTATACCAGACCAGAGGCAGATCGGTTAACAAAGAGGTTTTTCAGTTAACAAATGTTTTGATAAGGAAAAAACCAAGTTTTTCAGAATTGTAGAAAGGATAGACTCCATAGAGATGCAGGTACAACTTGGAGGGAAGACATGCTATCTGGACATGCCACCTGGCTACTTGTAAGTTTCCCAGTATTGTAGAAACAATATAGGATATCTGAAACTACCTGCATGAAATGTTCTGCCTGACTGACTGCAGTGGGAATGACTGGGCAAAAACACAGGGTAAAGCAAAAGTCAGCTAGAATAAAATGGAGTTAGTTTTGCCATTTCAGAACAACTTAAGCTGAGAAATTATTTTACCTCATGTATTAAGTGGCTTCTCCCATTCTTGGGTGTGTTCATGCAAGGGCCAGAGCTATCCGACTTATGAAAATTGGAGTAGAGGCACTGAAACAAACATGAGATACAGTTTTTGAGGATACACTTCCAATAGTATAGTTCCTTCGCTAGACTCCACTTTCCCTAGTTCTACCAACTCTCAATAGCCAATTAAAATTTTGAATCCATCATTGGAATAAACCATTCATTATATCAAATCCCCAAGGACACAATCATCCCTGAAAACATCCTCATACAAACACCTACAGGTGTGTTTTACTAATGTCCCGGGTGCTTGTTTCTCAACCCAATCAAGCTGACAGTCAGTGTTAACAATCACAAGAGGGAACAGTGATCTCAAAACCTGCTGACAGCTGGAGTGATGATACATGATCTCAAAATACTACAGGTTCTAGAGAAATGACTGATACCAAACTCTGCAGCCACTCAGTCCACTATAACGCAACCAGAAACTAGATGGTTAGGGAGCCTGGATAGCATGTAAAGGTTAGTGTCCCAAAACATACACTGAAATGAAGACTGGAAAAATAGATCTTGCAATGGAATCCTGTGATCATCCAGCGTAGGAAGCCAGGCTTTAACCTACAATTGGAAACCACAAAGTTTAAGAAATAAAATTTCACACTACTCTTGAAAGACCTATGTTCCCCTTGTTTATTGCTTTTTATTTTTGCTTTGATGTTGAACACGTCTGGAAGTAACTTTTTCTGCATGGAATGAAGAAGGGGATCATTTTTCTTCTTAAGAATATATGTAATTGTCACAAGTTTTAGACGGACCATCATTTTCTCATTTATCTGCAATACTAATTCATTTGTTTATTAGATTTTTCACTTTTGTGTATTTCTTCAAGGTTCTCCATTCTGACCAGTGAGTCTAACCATGCATTATCTTAACTTGAATACCTATACATTAAAAATAATCCCTGACATTTTTTGTAGGACAAAGGCTCTTGCCTGATTCTTTTATTTTATGAAAGCTTTAGTAATGTTTGACTCTTTATTCAGGTATATAAATTTTATTGTCATTTTCTTTAATACTACGAAGATTTTTTGTATTGTAATTGTACCTTGAGGACAATTGGTATTACTAATTTATATATTATGAACAATTTCTGTGTCTCCATTTACTTAGGTCTTTTTAAATTCTATTATGTTCTTTTATAAAGATTTCTATAATAGTGTTGAACATTGCATGAAAATAATTTTCCTTGAGAAACTTATATTTTACATTTTAATAAAAATAGATTTGTTGTCCTCTTGATCAAGAAGGACATGGAGACCCCACCAGATGGACATGAACCAGTGTCCAGTCTACTAAGAGGAGGGTCAACACACAGGAAACATTTCTTCCATGCTTCCAGGAGAAGCCAGCCACTGTTGAACAGGACCTTTGACTTATCTTCACATAGATGGAACTGGTAAAAGAAAGGAGCCAGGGGCTCCTCCAAAGCCCATGTGACCCCTGAGGATCTTCAAATGGCCTTAAGAGTAAAAATAAATTGGTTTATCCAGGCCAACTGTACGGCCTTAAACACCCAAAAGGAAAGTATAACCAAAGATTAAAGGGGTCAATATAATTTTTTAAGAGTTCATATGTGTAGCTAAAGGCTACATAAAAAGAAACAATGCCAGACAGGCGATACCTTCTTTTGAGTTGTTGGCCAGGGTGGCCTAAGAGACTTCCAGAGAGTAATCCAGCATAGAACTGGGAAAATGAGCAGCAGACTCCAATCCTGTCTAAAGGAATATTGGCAACTGATTGCTACTAGATAAAGAAGAGCTGATTTTCCTAAAACAAGGAACTCTAGATAGACTGACTAGATTCAGGGGAGGGACCGGCACTGGAGAAAGCTGGGGATGCTGACAATACAGTAACAGGGATTACAGAGTATACAGGCTTCAGTGGGGTAGGGGGACTAAGGGAAGGTGCCATTTGGAATATGGGTTTATAGATGAATAAGACTATTTGGGATGTTCTATATTAAATACACACAAAAAACAATAAATAGAAAAAATGAGTTATATTTGAGGAAGAAGCATAAAATTTGCTCCACATTAATTAGTAGAGGTGAAACACATTACCAATGAAATCTACCCGATGATTTTATATCCATGCTCAGGTGGATCTCAGAAAGTAACCGACTGTGACTAATAATAATCATATACATAGTGATTAGAGACACGTGCAAACATCTAAGTGATAGTAGCATTAAAAATTAGTTTTTCTGTATGAAAGAGTATATTTTAAAATGAAATGCACATCTTTTTTAAAGGTTAAAAACTCATTCAATTTTATGTCTTACAGGGTTTATACTGAGTTCAATATTGTATAACTCTTGCACCCACTTTTGAAAGAGATACATCTTTGCTCTGGAAATTGTTATTGAATATGTTAATGCTATAACGAAATGCTTCTTCTAATCATGTTGTTATTAAATAAATAAGTTTAAAAAATAGAAAAATGTACGTAACTTGGAAAAAAAAGATTTGTTCTTCCGCATGCAGATCATATGTTCTAACTGTTGGCTTGTGAACATTGAACTTGTAAAGGCTAAAAATAATAAATATTTTATTAGTTTTAATAAATTTACTCATATATTGCTTTGGGTTTTCTATGTAGACTTTCATTCTATTTCTAATAATGACAGATTACTTCTTCCAACCTAAATATTTTCATATGCCTTAATTTTTATGTTGTAGCAGATAGATCCTCAAATGTAATGCAGATCAGATATAGTGATTATAATTTATTTTATTTTATTTTATTTTATGTTATCTTATTTTAAGACAGTATTTCTTCAAGGCCAAGTCCTGGCTGGCCTTGAACTTGTTTTGTGATCCAGACTGGCCTCAAACTCATGATCCTCTAGAATGGACCATAGACACGTGGTGTCATGTGGGCTTATTATTCATTTTAGAGGGAATTCTGCTAACTTACTAGAGTCCAGTGTTTAGGTTTAATTCTTAAATTTTCAACAATGACTAACAAATAAAAATAGAGCCAGGTATAGCTGTGTGGTAGATGCTTCTGCTTTGTTATGGAGGCACAGACCTGCTGCTTGGATATAGATCGCAGGTGCCTAGCATACCCAGTTCTCATTTACTGACATCATCTTATAATTTGATACCTATGCAGCACAAATTGTGAGAATAGTTACCTCAGTCTCTGCCTTTACTGTCTGGTTTTTTGGCAACCACATTAGGAATGTGAAACATAGAAGGGAGGGAGAGAGGGAGGGATATCCATTGTAATTAAAGAAGGGTGTATTAGTCACTTTTCTGTTGCTGTGATAGAAAAACCATGACCAAGGGAACTTATAAAAGGAAGAGTTTATTTAGCTTACAGTTTGAGAGGAATTAGAGTCCATCACCATGGCAGTGTTGGCAGGAGGAGTAGGAGAAGCTAAGCTCTCACATCGTCAAGCAGGCACAGAAAGCAAGAGAGTGGCTGGAGATCTAGCAAGGCTTAAGAACTCTAAGGCATCCCCACATGCTTCCTCCAGCATAGCCACACCTTCTACAATCTCCCAAAAGAGCACCACCAACTAGGGACAAAATGCTCAAATACTTGGAGCCTACGGCGGACATTCTCATTCAAACTGCGATAAAGGATGAAATTCTGCTTAAGCATTTCAGTTGTTTGTGGAGTTTGTAGTTATTTGAGGAAGGAAAGCAGGTATTTAGGAAAAGAAGAGGGAGAGAAGAAAGGGAAAGCTGAAGAAACAGCTCCTAGATTTGTTGTTTTATTTCAGCTGTTTGCTCTCTCTGCATTATTTTGTAATTTTCCACTTAAAAAATGAAAGCTTCCCTTTTTTGTCCCATTCCTTCTTCCTTACACCAACTGTTCCTGTTCTTCTTCAGTCATGTGACTTGAAGAGACCCAGGAAAGCTCTGTCTTGGAATGAGGACAATCACCATGTTACACTAATAAGGAATCATGGACCTCCCAGCACCCACCTTTGGTTCCTCATGAAAACTAACCTCCCATAAATCAAAAACTTTTATAGTCAGCAATTTCAACCACTAAATGTTCATACTATGTGAATTTTCTAGGTAGACAGTACTTAATAATTTAAATATATCATATATATTAGATCATTTTGATGGAAATGTTTCTAAAATGCATTGCAAACTTCTTTTCCTTACTAAACGTAATATTCTTGACATAAGTTAATCTTTTCTCGATGACTCAGGGCCATTAGTATGACTTAAATAAAATGATGGCCTTGGGGATGATTGTGGACTAAAGGCTATGTGGCCAACATTTACTAGGTGTGGGATGCTAGGCATTTCCAGTTAGTGTACTGTCTCCTTTTTGACACCTGTCACTTTTCAGTGCGCCAGCTTCTAACAGCCCCTCCACTGATGTTTCTAATTTGTTATCCACTTTAACCTTGGAAGATCCAGTGGTTGTCAGTGGAGAAAAAAAAAAAACAAGGCTATGCATTAGTACCTTGAATATCTCTGGCTCAATCCTGAGGAGGGTTTCACCCTTTGCATTGCAGTAGTGACACTGGATAGCTAGTTTCCACAGGCTCAGAGGTGGGGTACTTAGGACACTGAACTTTTGAAACTACAATGAAAGCAGGAAAGCCTTACCACCCAGAATTGGAAATCTTTGAGTTATTTGTAGGGGAAAATAAATTAGGAACCTATTGTGGATGAAGTGTTGATGAAGCTCAGCCTATCTTTTACTGGAGATATTTCCTAGGTCAGAGTGCATAGCAGTTGTATTAGTTGGTCATGTAAGAAACAACTTAAAGAAAGAAAATTTTATTTTAGCTCAGAGTTCCCAAGATTTTCAGGCCATTATCACAACAGTGAAGATGGGACAGGGTGGCTTAGTCCATTGAAGCAGAATGATGTAATAGAGACTGTTCACATGAGGGCAGACAGTGGGACCAGAATCAGGAGGCAGGTACAACCTTCATAGGCCTACCCCTAATGACCTAGCTATACCATTCAGGCCTTACCTCCTAATGTTTCACAACCTGCCCAAATAGTATGGCCACCTAGAAAATGCATTCAAAATCTGAGCCTGTGAGGGACATTTTATACAAATCATAAATATATTTAGTAAAATTACTATGGGTCTTTCTCATTGCCCTAAAAAAGAACTTAACCAGCATTGGGCCCAGGTCAGGCACTTCTTGAGATCAAGGAGATGTCTGTGGGTTTCCTGGATTGAAGAAAATAACTGTTCTTTACAGCAGTCCTTTATTCTTGTTAGATGTCTTAAGATCATAAAGGAATGAAAAGAGTATCTGGAACATGGTGGAAGGTAGGTCAACAGAAGTTAAAGCCAGCAAATAATATCAAAGTTCCACTTTTTGATTAATTAAACTAATTGTATAGATACCTAAATGTGTTCTTAATATTTGGAAATTAGGGGTTTTTCTTCAATTAATTCTGAACATCTAAAAGACTCACCAAATAAGTAGAATTTGGTCATAGAATTATTATTTCTATAAATTTCATCCTTAATCTTTCTCCTCCTTTTTTTTTTGAGTGTTTTGTCTACATGTTTGTAAGTATAACCATGTGTGCTGTGCTCACAGAGGCCAAAAGACGGCATTGGACTCCCTGGAACTGGGGTTAGGGAAGGTTGTTAGCTACTAGGTGGGTGCTGAGAACTGAATCTGGGTCCTCTGTAAGAGAAGCCACTGTTCTTAACCTCTGAGCCACCTTCTCTGTCCCTAAGGTTCAGTTATTCTTTTCTTTTGGTTGGGGCCGGTTTGAGATAGGGACTGTTACAATGTAGCCTTAGCTGGCCAGGAGCCACACTGTCCTTGAACTCATAGAGATCTTTCTGTATCTGCCTCCTGAGTACTGAGATTCATGACATGTGCCACCATGCCAGACTCTTTCTCCTCTTTAAATCTGCTGATTTCTTTTTTACTTTAATAAAGTACAATGGAGACAACTGGTTATAAGACCTGTATGTTGGCACATAAACAGTCAAAAACTTAATGACTCAGGTACTTATTGGTACTAGCCTCCAAATCTGAAGAAACTGGCAGAAAATTGCTTCAATGCTGTATGGAGGCTAAGATAACACACATGCCTGCCTCTACAGTATAAAGGGAACTTGGTGAGAAAAACCTGAGGCTCATGGGAATGCAGACAGCACTTTTCAAATAGGAGAAATCACCAAAGGGTGATGGGAGCTAGGTGAGTATAAGCAAACTCCATGGAGGCTACTATTTCTGCCTTAGCTAAAGAGGAAAAAATATTCTATGATGTCCTTCATATGAGACAAACATAATTTAACTGAGACACCAAGAAAATTATCAACCCAAGAAAGGCTAGGGTGTGTGGTTCCTGTATTTTCCTCAAAACTTCCTTCTCTGCTTAACTGACCTGTGCCAGTTTAATCTCCAAGACCTACCTATTTTAGTTACTGGCAGTTTTTGTTACCTTGGTTGCCTGGCATACTGGATGTGCCCCATGTGACCTAGGTTGCATCCTCTTTCACCATTTGGTTCTGTCACCCAGGATGTTCATTCTCATGTGCTAAATCAAAATGGTCCCCTGGCCTTTGGCTTCCTGCAAATTTGGACTGACTTCAGGGACTCTCAGATCATGAAGTAGAACAAGCGTGAAATTAGGGTACTGATTGCCTCAGGTCATTCATTCGTGTTGCACCAGAACTCTACTGCTTCTTTTTTCTGTGAGCCCTTTGTACCTACCTTGTCTCAGGACCCTTAATTGCTCATCCCTTTTTGTTTTCAAGCACCACAGTAAGAGCCTGCAGCTACTGTCAACCCCAAGAGACTGACATCCTCTTCTGACTCTATGTAAAGCCTCTTTTTCAAAGTACTTTCATGACACCTTTTGCATATGTCATTTTCCTTGCTGAGACATCAGGTGAAAGAGAACAATAAAGAGACAGTTTCTGGGGAAGACAAAGACAAAGGCTGGAGATACATATCCCATAGCACTTGCTCTGGTACAGAAAGTCAGGTGAAACCACCACTCCACCACTGATACGAACTATTCCTTGGCCAAACAAACAAACCGAAGGTGATGTTTTCACTAAAGGGTAGGAGCATGAAAAGAATAGTTAACTACACTCAGGCCACCTAGAACAAAGTCAAAAATCTTCCTTTGTGTCAGTGTTTTTTGGAGAGCCACTTAAAATCTTAGAGCTAATTTTTCCCCTACACTTGTTTGGCCTGGGGATCAGAAAAGCTAATAAATAAGCAAGAACCTTATAAACTATGAGGCACTATACAAATATTAGTGGAGATTATTGTTAATCTCTTAGATTCTCCTCTTGCCTATGTACTTTTTATAGCACTTTCTGTATTATATTCTGTAGAACATTAATTTTGATAAATACCTTTTAAAAGAGAAGTTTTAATTACAAATAAGCTTGAAAATACCACATATTACAGTGTTTGGAGATTAACAATACACCTTCATATGCTAGAGGCTATGATAATTACAATGTTTAAAAAAACTCACCTTAGTTCTATTTAGCAATTTCCAGACATGGAAGCCCTTATGGCCAAGCAACTTATAATTTAATGAAACTAGTGGTTCATGGGAACATGCTGATAAATGCCATTACCTGATTTTTCTTCTATTTTTTCTACCTCCTTGGGATCTCTGTACTACAAGCTAACTTCCAGGAGAGTTTACCAATCCAATCACATGTTACAATATCTTTCCATCAAAATCCATTGAAAATAGGCACATAGATTTTTATTCATATGAATTTATTGGTTTGTCCAAATG
The DNA here is from genome assembly GCF_000622305.1 of Nannospalax galili. Classification (NCBI taxonomy): domain Eukaryota; kingdom Metazoa; phylum Chordata; class Mammalia; order Rodentia; family Spalacidae; genus Nannospalax; species Nannospalax galili. Next base: position 510,415 of record NW_008345054.1, read on the forward strand.
TCAATTGGACCTTCTACCTAATCTTCAAAAGGAAGTAAAATTGTTTTTTCACTGTTCAAAATCAGCACAACTGAGGAGGAAAACAACTGGGACTGTAATCATGGACTGTACGGGTAACCTGTGGATGAATACTGTGAAGGGAGAATCAGCTTTCTCCAGAGACCAGCTCCCTGATAAGTTATCTAATACCAAGTGGTGCTGTTTCCATGGAATCTGGGATGAATAGGTCCTGCTTCTTGTGGCCAGTATAGAATGGGGCACTAGACCCCTACAAACCCTGTCGACTTCCCCTTAAGACCTAAGAGGATTAATGCTTTGGCATACCTGTACCCATCCATAGAATGACAACTGGAAATCATCACCCATATCTGTGTGAGTTGACACATAGGGTTTAGTGTGAGACAGAAGGGCTATTAGGTAAAACTGGGGATGAACCCCACAACCCGAGCCATTCCTGGAGAGTTCCAGGCCAGGGAAGGCATCTTGTGTTCTCACACAGAAATGATTCTAGGAAAAGAGTTGAACTTTAGGCAGATGGTACCTTCTCCTTCAAAGAAAGGGTAGATACAAAATCCAGTATGTATAACTTGTTTTCTTTTCCCTAAATTCATCTATTAGAATGAACTAGTTCTTGAGTCTTAGACAGAATGAGTGAAGAGGTATAGAATGGTAGGAGTTAGACCAAGTGGGTTCCTTCTGTATGGATAGAGCATCAAAAGTACTAAGAAAATATTCTATTGCAATGTTTGTCACACATAGAAAAATGACATGTGTAACCAGAGATACCCTGGATTGTTTAGAACTTTCCAGTGTGTAGGGAAACTCGATTTGGAGTCAATTCCTACATGAGATATTAAGAACTGATTATGAAAATAAATGCATTGAGAAATATCTGAATGTGTTCATGTGAACATGCATGTGTGGATACGTGTGTACATGTGTGTGCCCGTGTGGATGCATGTGTGTATGTATATACGTAAATACAGATATACATTTGTAGAATGAGGTATACCTTTATAGAGGGAAGGAGGAATACTGTGGTTGGTTATTATTTATTTATTTATTGCTTTGTCAATGATTTGACTTTGTTGACTGAATCTACCATAGTCTTATACTGACTCTATTCTACAGATACATGTAATAATTAATAAGACTAAGTTGAACTGGGGAAATAACTGCATGATAGAGTGTAGAAGAAAGAAAAAGGAAGCAGGAAAGAGGAGGAAAAATGGGAGGAGGAGGAAGAATTGCTATTGTTATCATTTTTATTACTTTAATAGCTATGATTTAAAACAGTAATAGCTCTCAAGTTAAAGTCTTACCTACAGCTGCTTTGACTATAATGAGCATGCAAGCAAAATGTCTGTGTATTCTAGCCCACTGGTCTTAAGGTATTAGGAAGATAGAATTGCTTCCTCTAAGGCATAAACTCTATCCTCTCCAAGTCCTAAAGATGTTTAGTAGGAACCACTGGTTGTTGGCATTCTAAGGTGAATCACATTGTAAAGAAAAGATGAGTCACCATTTGAGACAGGGACCATTCATCCTTACTTTTAAAGTTATGCCTAAGTCTCAAATCTCTATGTTCATATTCAGGCTTTTATTTTGTCAATTGAAATGAATATAAAACTAGTCTAATCTTCTCCACCAGACTTGCTAAGGAACAAGGTTTTACTTTAAGATACACTGATGTTCCCAAGACAAGCAGACTTTTGAATCTGTAAGTTCATTTCTGTCTGTTGGTGATAAACAGAATTTGCCATTTCCCTTAATTAACAGTGAATCATGCATAGACTCTTTATTCCTCTCTTCAGTCATTCATAGCCACAGCAAGATCAAGGAATCCTTCAGTCCACTTGCCCTTGAGGTGGGTGCTATCTTTTATTTTCCAAATTCAGCATCCAAGTATAGGCTGAAGAATGACAGGGTTTTCTTGAAAATGTGATTTGCCTACATAAGCGCTCTCAGTGAACATGGAGAACCCTAGATCAAATTGGACTATGCCTAGGCCTTGAGAAAATGCTCTCAGAAAAAATGGGGTCAAATTGTTTGTCAAGTGCCCATTTCCCTCTGGATATTTCACTCTCTTACACTGGTTCTTTAGGATGGGTGAGCACCAGAAGAATCAAGCAAAGCAGGATAATCATACATCTTCATTTTGAAAATCCCTGTGAATGCCTTTTACTATTCATTTACACATAGCCTGTACTACATGAACTGGAACACACATCTACCAACTGTGACACTGTTCCCACAAAATTCTTGGGGGAGGCTCAGAAATACAGGTCATCAGCCAGCCATTGCAGAGCCAGTTTCTCTATCAATCAGTAAAAGTTTCCACGGTCCTTTTCTGGCCAAATATAGAGAGACTTGTAGCAAGAGGCACTGCTAATAAACAGGTGTAAGATTTAAGTAGTTCAAGATGATTTGGGGAGATGCTTTCTACAATATTGTGCTGATCGTTCAACAGCAGGGTTTTGTACACTTAAAAATCTGTAAAGAGGTTTAAGGTTCCTAACCATAATAAGAAAGAAGTGAAAGGATAGAGAGATGCTGCTGACATTTGTCTTTCAGACTCATACATACATACATACATACATACATACACACACACACACACACACACACACACATACACACACACACATACGGCTTTTACAAACCCTCTTGGGTCTCAAAGCTTATTGCCCTTTTCAAATCATAATACCAAGGAGCTTCTGAGGAAATCAGGAACAATGGAAACAATTGAAATAGAAATGTCTTGAGTAAGAAGATTACTGAGAGCTCAGATGCTCACTTATAATGAATGATTGTGTCCTGATGGAAGTGGAATTTTCTCTCCCTCTACATCAAATATCTTTTGGAAAGAGTAACTTGTTTTAGGAAAAACAAATTAGTCATACTGGATTCCATTCCTATCCTTTTCTTTGAAGAGGGCAGGGGGAGGGTGCCATTTTCTATGTGAGAACACAAGATGCCTTCCTCATCCTGGAACTCTCTGGGAATGGCTGTTTATGGGTTCATTCCAAGTTTTACCTAGTAGCCCTTCTGCCTCAGACTAAACTATATGTCCCAACTCACACAGACATGTGTAATAATTTGCAGTTGTCATTCTGTGAATGGGCATCGATATGTGAGAGCATTAATCCTCTTAGGTCTTAAGGGGAATTGGACAGGGCTTGTGGGGGGGGACAGTGCATCATTCATTAGTGGCCACAAGAAGCAGGATTTGTTTATGCAAGATTCCACAGAAACAGCACAATTTTTTTAAATGCCCTAACGATTGAAAAAATTAACAGTTTTTGGAAAACAAAATCAGTGGCAATAAAGGTGATATATTTATTTATTTTCCTTTGTGAGAGTCTTTTGCCTTAATCTTCAGACTGGAACAAGGAGCAATGTAGTTTATTCAGTTGCCTCAGAGCTGTCCTTCTGATACTTGCAGGCCCATCTTTGCAGTGTTACCTCCCTCCTGGGAGTGATCTGTTTTTCTCCACGCTTCACTCTGTACTATTTCTTAGTGCGGAATGTTCCCCAGAGATTCATATCTTAATGATCTAATCCTCACCTAGTGGAATTTTTAAGAGGTGGGGCTACTGGGGTTTTTTAGGGCATTGTAAGCCTAACCCCAAGAGGACTGTGCCCCTCCCCAGCTCTTCCTCTCTCTTTCACTCTCTGGCCTTGAGGTCAATGGTTTTGTTCAGTCATGCACTCAGTCATCCACCACAATCTGTTGACTTAGCTGTACAAGGAACAGGCCCCCTCAAACATGTACTGAAACTTCTGAAACTGTGAGCCAAAACAACCTTTTCTCTTTACAAGCTAACTATATTGGGTATTTGTTATAGTAAAAGAAAGCTGAAGAGCAGAGCAGATGGCTGCTTTGTTCGGCGGCTTCAGAGATAACCACTTTCAGGGCAGCCTTTCTTCAGTTCCCCTCACCCCTGAAACTGGCCCTTCATTCTCTTAGCTTCATTCCACACATGGTCTTAATGGCTGCTTTTGTGGTGTTGGGTCTTCAGCCTCTTCTTTCTTGCTTTCTTCTCTCCTTTGCTGATCTCACATTTTCTATATGTGATGATTATCTTTACCCCATACCTGTACTTTTATGATTATTGATATTTTTCACTAAAGTACATGGGCTGTGGCATCAGATGGACTCGTTTTGAATTCTCAAAACTGTATTTGACCTTGGACAGCATCTTTAAACATCCAGTGCCCCATCTGTCAAATAGGAATATTAATGATGACACCCTGTCTGGGTTGTAAGGAGTAAATGGGACAAAGCACATATGGGGAACACTTAACACGTGAGCATGTATTTGATAACACTAGCTGTTTTGAAGAATAAAATTATGCAAGAAGTTCAGAACTTAGAGATCCTAAGTCCTTATGGTATCTACTACTTTACTTAAAAAAAGAACTTTATTTTGATATACTGCGGATGATTAGAAGACAGATAAAATTAAAAATAAACAATCTTGTGACGCTCTCTGTGTGCTCTGCTATAAAAGAAAAGATTGGAACATTGACAGAAAAATTGCAACAGCGGGCAAAAAGATTACAAATCAGCAGTCTGAAATTGTTAAGTGTAAAGGAAAACAACGTTCAACATGTCAATCATTTCTGATTCTGTCACTCTCTTACAGAAGCCTAGAAAGATTCATGCTGATAATCTTGTTCATGAGTCATAAAGAAAATGTCACTGTATGCCATCTGAAAGAAAAAAAGTTGATAAAACATTTTAGGACCATTTCCAACAAAATGGTTTCAGAAATTCATAGAAAAGGAGACACTTGCTTTATATGGAAAATATTTTTTATAAAATACTCTTGCACTAACAATGCCACATAAAGAAGACAGCATTTGGAATATATCTTCTTTACTATACAAATAGCTTTTCACTTCCAAAAAATTATATTTAATAAACTTATTTGATCTCACAAAAAGTTATGTGGTATGAGTGGATAAAAATCTGTATACAGGGCTGAAGGGATAGAACAGCCACTAAAGGCTAAGGCTAACAACCAAAAAGTAAAATCTGTATACGAAAACACAGAAATGGAGAGATAAAAGGGCACCTCAAATAGAAACTGCAGGGATGGTACAACTGAGAAGGGAACCCATTCTTCTTTGAGAAATGTTGATTGGAGGGGTTTTGTTCTCCCCAAAACTATTTTACTCTCATTATTTCATTCTTGTTTGGGTAGCCTTTCTTTACTTTGAACTAGGGAAGGGAAGTGTGGTGGGAATTAAGCAGATATTGAAGGGAAGGAAAGAGAGGGTAGGCTTGACCACAACATACTGTATGGATGAATAAAATTCTCAAGCAACAAAAAATGAGAAAAAAGAAAACAAAACAGTATTTATTTCATTTTATTTTGTTTTACGTAATACTTGTGCATACCTATAAGGTACAGTCTGATACTTTGATTCATATATAAATTAGGTAAGGATCAAATCGGGGTAATTCACACATCCATTACTTAAACTTTTATAGCTCAAAGTAGAAGAGAGGATTTTTAATGGAACATATTATTGTAGAGAGAACAAACTACAATTCATCTTATTGGCATTTCTTGAATTCATAAAATGAATTCCATGTCACAGCACTGTTAGCCTGTTTACCCCTCCAAATAATTCCACAGGATGAATACTATTATCCTTATCTCAAATATTAGATGGACACACACATACAGAGTCAGGATCCTTTAACCTCCGAGCCCACGTTATTTCTATCCTCACACTTCATCTTCTACAATGAGTCTCAGGAGTAACTATCAAAGACGACTCAGAGCCTGAGCAGCAAGGAATATTGAATATATCTATAAATATCCTTGGCTCACTGTCAAAAAATGTGAAATCAAAAGAAGCATGATAATGGGGAAGCCTGATAAATGCTGTCAAATCTGGAAAATGTTTCAGCTTTTTCAAGAGGCCCATTCAACGCACAGAAGAGTCCTGAAGAGTAGCAGACCCAGAGCTCCAATTGTTTCCACGAATCCCACCAGAAGTCTCAGCTAAGTTATGGGGTATTTTCAGAGTTCTCAGACACTCATAAACTGCAGCACCATCAATCCCACCATCCCCAACCATAACTTTTAAAGAGGGCATGCTGGAGTGCCATTAATCATATGGTGGTTAGCACAGAAAAAACATAAAAGGCAATGAAAAACAGGGCAGGGTGAGATAAAGGGCAAACCCCAACCGGCTGCCTTATTTCTCCTCCTCTCAAGGGCATAAATTTCACCCAAACAGTCTTTGTGTGTCAGGAGTTAGTGCTCTGGATCCTCTACAGTTCACAAAGAACCAGAGAACTCTGTCCCACTTGCTGCCTTAGGAGCCACCAAGCATCTGAGTTTGCTAACATGACTCTTTAATAAAGTTCAGTTCCGTCAAGTTTTCTTACTGTGCACATACTTTTAAAATTTGATATTCCTCCCATCACGAACTATATACGAGTCTTTTTAAAAGACTTAAAACTAAAGACTTGTATATAGTTCGTGATGGGAGGAATGTCAAAACCAAACATCAGTCAGTCTTGATGTCTTTGCTACTTGGGTGGAAAATATCCTTTTTGGTATTGTTGATTAAAAGAATAGGGAGAAAAATGCGTATGCTACAGCCCTACCTATGTTCTGCTCTTTTGGTCAACAGCTGATGCATCACTATGCTAAGCAGTAGGAGGGAGATGAAAGAAAATCCCAGATGGAGACCTTGTTCTAAGTGGATTTAACAAACTTGTTGGAGCGGCAAAGCTGACATCAATGAAGTCATCACTTACAGCATTGCTGATGCAGGATGAAAATTCTTTTTCTCAGGAGATCACAACTTAAACTGGACAAATAATAGACTATGGGAAACAATGGGAAATATACCCAGTGGATCTGAAGCACAGGTATCTTGGCATGGCATGCATGAGTGTTCTGAATCACATGCAGACCACCTGACATATTTGGGATGTGCTCCTCTCTTCTGGAGTAAGTGCCTGTTCCAAAGAGGAAAGTGGGGCCACTTCATAACCCCCAGCTCCATTGATCTTGCTTTAGCAGTTGGATGGTCTGTGCATTTGCTTGTCCATTCCCATTTTTTGATAGAAGATCTTGAAAAACCGTAATGAGGAGAGCTGATAACCGAAATCCAAATCCCTTAGTGTGACACCTTCCACTGCTAGGCACTTGAGAAAAGTACTGTCTGGGCCTGTCTTCCTGACAGCTTTCTTTCCCTACAGATTATTCCTCTTTCTTCTTTGAACGTCGATGCTTTATATCGCCTAAGGATAAAAATGGCACTTTTTACTGTCCATGATCCAATTAGTAGAGAAGGGAACTGCTCAGCTTGCAACAACACACAGATTCTGGTATGAGCTCCAAAGGGAAAATACAACACATAGAGGCATTCTGCACAGTTTCCTGTCTCTTCCCTCAGTGATCTCAGAGCAAAAGCACAGGCAACTTTGTTAAGTGCCCAGTGTTACCATTAACATCTGGATGGACAGAAGGGATCATGTAAGATTCAAGATTCACAACACAAATCTTTCTTTTTTAACGTTTTTTTGTTTATTTATTTTTATTTATGTGTATGAGTGTTATGCCTGCATGACAAGTGCACCCATATCCTGTGATGCCCATAGAGGTCAGAAGACGGCATTGACGCCTTTGGAATTAGACTTGTGAGCAGTTGTTAGCTATCACATGGGTGCTGGGATTCGAATCCAGGTCTTCTTCAAGTGCAGCCAGTGCTCTTAACTGCTAAGCCTCTCTCCAGCCCCCTAAATCTTTCTATTAAACATTTATTGAGTATTTGCGGGGAGAGTGCCAGTTATCATTCTTCTTCAGTTTTACAATTATATTTTTTTCCTTGAGGGTAAAACTCTCAGGAGGGAGGATATTTATACATTGAACTCAGAGGCACATATAGGCATAACTTCTCACTTAAGAAATTCTAGTCCCTGTATATAAATTACCTATGTAGAAGGTAGGAAGATTATGGTCCTCTTTTTGGATTAGGTCTGATTTTAAAATGATTTTGGATCATTCAGTTATTTAAGTATCATTTGTGCAAGAGTTGTTTTTTTTTTAGGACTAGGGTAGAGGCAAGGAAGTACAAGATTCTATTCCTGCTGTCCTAGGCTAGGATTAGAAGATCTGCTTAACCCCCATGTATTTTCATTTGTAATTTGTTGGCCTGGGTTGGTCTGTCAATTGTTAAGAAAGGGCCACCGTCAGACATTGTTCTTCAAAAGGCAAGAATTTTCTAACCTCAGATGTATTCAGGGTTTTTGCCATAATCTATGTCTCATGCCCATCCTCTGACAGCTGTGCAGATCTATGTTGAAGACTTCATCAGCTGGCTTAGATTAATCAACGCTCCCTAAACAACCCAACCGCTCCACTGGCTTTCATCACTAAAGCTTGCATTCCACTCTTGCTACCTTATATTTTTATTTATTATTTTTTATTTTATGTGTATGAGAGTATTTCCTGCACATATGTAGGTGTACCTGTGTCATGCAACCTCTGCAGAGGTCAGAAGGGAGTATTAGATCCCCTGGAACTGGAGTTATGGATGGTTCACAGCCATGTGGGTGCTGTGAACTGAACCCAGATCCTCTGTAAGAGCAGCAAGTGCTCTTAACTGCTGAGTCATCTCTCCAGCCTTTGCCCCAATATTGAATATGATATAGTTTTGGATCCTAAAAGACCCATGCCCATAGCACTATTGGAAAATGTGGAACCTTTAAGAAGCTAGGCCTAGTGGAAGATCTTGTACCCTCTAAGGGGATAAGAGGACCTAGCTACTTTCTCTGCTCCTTTCTCACTTCTCCACCGCCACCAGGTAAACAACCTCCTCTACCACACACTCCACCATGATATTCTGCTTCACCACAGGATCAAAACCTCCTGAACTGAAAACTTAAGCCAGTTAAATGTTTCTGAGGAGCCTAGTATGGTACTTTGCCAACTGGATCTAGCAGCAAAACCTCATTTCTCCTATTGATACCATACTAGTTAACTCAGTCTCAAAACTGCAGTAGAAGGTGGAAACTCATCAGAAAAAAAGTAAAAGATCATATCAACTTTGTCTATGCCAAAAATATATTTCCGTTTTTAGCAATATCCCATGCCTAGAATATTGTGATTCTCACTGTCTTCTTGCAAAGGGCAGTGCAGTAAAGACCTCCACAGCTGTCATCCTCCTGCCCCCACCCCATCCAGCTGCTTCATCCTGAGCAGTAAGTGTGGATAATCATAAGGATTTTCTTTTCAATCCTCAAATTTTCTATATTTGTTCTTTCTCTTAGACACTGTGTCTAATTTCAATACTATGCTGGCCAGTGAATGATCCTTACATCTGAGTAGGCTTTCTTCTCAGCTTCAGAGCCACGGTCTCTGTTAGTCTTTGAACATTTCTGCAAATCAACTGAAACAAAACTGCACCTGGCTTCATTCAACACCTTTACCCTCCCTTATTCTGGTTCTACTGGGAAATCAGATTCATTTAATTTTATTAATTACACTACCATGACTTCACTCACGTAGTCTTACATATCTGTATTGGTTTGCGGTCTTTTCCTTTCTCTTCATTCAATTCTAACCAAATAGCTACCAATTTCTCTCATTCAGGCACATTTCTTCTTTCTATAAATCCTTACTCAGCAATGTCTACAATACATCTTTTCCAAATGGGAAGGTATCCTACTTACAAAATATATAATAGTTAAATCACCTTCATAGAAAAACTTAAAGCTTTAAAATATAACCCTGGGTTTGTTTTGAAAAGTTATTAATATTGGGGCTGGAGAGATGGCTCAGCAGTTAAGAACACTGATTGTTTTTGCAGAAGACCCGGGTTCGAATCCCAGGACCGACATGGCAGCTAACAACTATCCGTAACTCCAGGTCCAGGGGATCCCACAGCCTCTCCTGTCCTCCACAGGCATTGCACAACACAGGTGCACTTACCTACACACAGGCAATACACACATACACATGAAATAAATAATATATAAAAATATTTTTAAAGTTATTAATATTTGTTTTTTAGTTAGAAATTTAATATTTTCATTTTAAAACATTGGCGGTATGGTATGCAACCATATAGCTATTAGATTGATTCTATAGTCACCATATTGCACATTGGCAGAATGAAATAGACACACTCAATTATCATAATTAATGGCATCATTAATATTTTTGTGTACAGTAGAATTTGAGTGGCAATAAAGATTTAAGTTGAATGTCTTCTAAAATAGCTGAGTTTCTAAATTGGCATCCTCAAAAACCCTTCCACGAAAAAATGGGTAGCAATGTGAGTTATCATTCTGAGTAGTGTTCTGTTTAAAGTGTTACCTTCTGTGGACACGGGATTATAAGGAAATGTCATCTTAAACAGCATGTGCCATTTATGCTGGCTTGCAGGTTTTTATAATGTTTAATTGGGTATGTTAGATATGATTTCTCATGGGTATTATGAAATGTGATTTCTCTTTTACTTTTCCTTCTTGTGAACTCTATTGGTAAGAAAGTTGAAATTCTGATTTTAAAACAGTCTTAGAAGAAATGAAGAATTTAAGATAGAAGTTTCCTTCAAATGATTCATAGTTGAAAGGCTGAGTTAAATATGAGCCTTAATATTTTAAAACTATGAATATTAAAGTAATGAATACATCAATCAAATTTATATTTAAAGTGCAAATCCAGCATCTATTATTTGGCTTTGGATTAACAATGAAATTTTGTATCCAATATTTGGTTCAGGAAATGGTATGCATGATATTCTTGAAATTATGTAACTGAATTTCTTCATGCTCATAATCACTAACCATCTGCTTCCTCTCATTGTAACTTACATGATCTTAATTTTCACAGTGGGTGTCAGTGGTCTCTGTGTCCTTGTGGTCTTTAACCAGTTTCTGTGCCTTCTTTGCCCCTTTTTGGTTGCTTGCCTTCTGGTGTGTTAGGAACATCTCTGCCTTGGGACTTTTATCTGGTAAATAAGCAGATATATAAAGTTCTTAGAAATTTTCTTGGCTTGTCACAAAACTTCTTATAGTTTCTGGGAGACAAGTTTTGATGTTACATGCCAAATTTATGCTTTGTTTACATATATTACCACAAACTAATTGCTGTAATATATAGCTGAGAAAAAAAGCTCCGGAGTAATAGAGGTTCACTTATGTTCAGAGCAGAAAGCTCATACAAAGCTCCATGCAGGGGCCTAAAGCCTATTCTGACTCATTGGTATCCAAAGTTAAGAATTTGTTTTTAGACCTTAGAAAAATAAGAAGTTGAATGAAACATGAGATATATGCACAGTCAAGCATTTTAAAGACAGTGCTAAAACCTTCCCAGTTCTTATTGATCATAAAATGTCATTGTACTATAAATATTCCTGCATGGTATCATTTTACCCAGAGAGGTTGTAAGCCTTCTGAAGAAAGTGACTATAAAGTCTACTTTTTTAGTTACAGGTGCCACTTAATAAAATATTAGAATTATAACTTAAATGTGACCATACTTCTAGTACTTTTAATTGATTCAGTTGAGCTTCAAACAGCACTATTAAGGAGCCCAAGAAATGCCTTAACTAACTAGAGAAAATTTAGAAGAAAATGGCATTGAAATTTATCTAAAATAACACATCTTGGTCACATAAACTTGGGTCTAATATTAGCAGTAAAGCTTCAATAACTATGTATTGAAGAAATTTTAGAAATGTGGAAGCATGCTTGTGGGTGTGTGGCAAAAACAGAAGAATGGCTTAAACATTTGCAAAATGCAGGGGTCTGCGAGATGGCTCTCCAAGTAAAGGCACTTGCTACCAAGACTGATGACTTGGACCCATGTGGTAGAAAAAGAGAACTACCATGTGGTACATAGAACTACCATGTGGTACCCTGGACCCATGTGGTAGAAAAAGAGAACTGCCATGTGGTACATATACATACACACACACAAACACACACACACACACACACACACACACAAAAATAAGAAGCCAAGTTGGGTGTGGTGGCTCACGCCTTTAATCCTTTAATTTGCAAAATGCTGAAAGATTTTTTTCATATTTTATGACTTAAGATTTTTTACTACAGAAGCTTCAAATGGATTCTTAATAATACTGCTGCTACTAATAATAATAATAGTAAGCAAAAACTTCCATCTATTTGGCACTGGGAATATCCTAGCAGTGTGTTAAATATTTACATAATTTATTTTATTTAATCTTCACTAATTGTCTCTGAAATGGATGTTACTTTTTGAAGCTTTTATTGAAGTATGAGTATACATAAAAGAATAAAACCATAAGTGCAGTGTCACAAAAGAATGCATCTGAGTAAATAATATCAAAATAGAAATGTGACCATTAAGACAGACATTTATGGGAGTTGGGGGGTGAGTCAGCTCAGAAAATGTTTGCCTTGCAAATGTGAAGACCTGATTTTGGTCCCTATAGCTCACATAAAAACACAGAGCCTGGTGGTACACACTTGTTATTCCAGTGTTTGGGAGGAGGGGACAGAAGGATCCTGAGGCCACTGGACAGCCAGCCTAGTCTACCTTGTGAACTTCAAGCCAACGAGAGACCCTGTCTCTGAAGGAGGTTCGTGGGATTCATGAAGATAGCACCGGAAGTTGCCCTCTTGACTGTACATACACACATACATATGCATGGACGTGGACCTACACACAACTGAAACTGCACACATACAAGAATTATCTATACATATAATAAGATGGACTCAGAAGACTCTATTATGTATCCTATAAGGATTTATTCTCCCAAGAGTAACCGAGATACTGACTTCCAACATTGCAGGTCAATGTTGCCTGTATTTAAATTTCATGTAAATGGAATGACACAATCTAACCTGTCTTCTTTGTGACACATACAAACCTTTTCAGAAGAGCTTCAAGTTCATAGCAAATTAATCAGAAGGTGCAGAGATTTCCCATATACCATCTCCACACACATGCAGGCTCCCCCATTACCAACATCAATATCACTGCCTAGAGCAGTGCACTTGTGACAATGGATGAAACTACACTGACATATCTCAGTAACACAAAGCTTACGGATTGCATTAGTGCTCATTAGGCATGCTCTATACATGTAAAATAACATGTTCTGCACTAGTATAGTATAAAGGGTTTCACTGACGTAACAATCCACTGTGACACCCTCCAACCTTGAACAACAGCAACTTCTACCTTTACAGTTTCGCTTTCTCTAATATATGTTTGGAGTCCTATAGTCTGTATGTTTTTCAGAGTGACTTCTTTCATCCAGTATTATACATTTACATCTCTTCCATGTCTTTAGCACTAAACAATAGTCCACTGTCTACACATATACTATCTGCCTATTCATCTACTGTAGCTTGATTTTTTCCAAATTTTGATGTCTACAAATAAAGCTGCCATAATGTTCACATATAGTTTTGTGAAGACATACATTTTAAACTCTTTGTGCATCAATCAAGGAGTAGTAGTTTTGGATTTTTATGGTAAGGGTCAGTACAATTTCATAAGAAACTTCCAAGCTCTCTTCCAATGGTTGCACCATTTTGCATTTCTGTCATCAGTGAATGAGCATTCCTGTGGCTCCACCACCTCACCAGCACGTGATGGTTTCAGTATGCTGGGCTTTGGCCATTTTATTGTGCCTTTCCCACAGTTTTATTCTACTCAGCATTTTCATGATAACATGTAGCTGATGGCCTCTCTTTTTATGTATTGCTCTCCCCTGCTGTATGTCTTCATAGATTCTGCTTTTAATTAGGTTGTATGTAGTCTTGCTGCTTAGTTATAAGAGTTATGTGTAATTTGGAAATGGTCCTTTATCAAGTATATCCTTTCAAATATTTCTCTCAGTCTGGGTCTCATATTCTTGTTATCTTGATTCTTGATAATCTTTTGAGCAGAAGGTTTAATTTTTAAAATTATTTATTTAAAAACCACATACTTAGAAGAAGCATTTGATTACAACATTGACATATTCAATAACAATTTCCAGAGCTAAGATGCACCACTTTCAAAATTGTCTGTAAAATTTTAGGTTTACAGTTGAATTAAAATACACAGTTTCATACAGAAAAATTCATTTTTAATGCACTTGACATTAAAATGTTTGCACATGCATTTCTAATCTCTATATATCTGATTATTATGAGTTACTTTCTGAGCTCCTTGACATCTGAGCATGGATATAAAGTTTTCAGGTAGATTTCAATGATAATGTTTTTCACATCTACTAATTATTAAAGAGCAAATTTTTATGTTTTGAAGAATTATTTTCTTTAATCAATATTTTTTAAATTTCTAATAACTACATGTTTAGAAGAAGCATTTCACTACAGCTTTAACACCCTCAGTAATGCATTCCAGAGCAAGAGTAAATCTCTTTCACAAATGGGTGCAAGTTTCTAGGTTCACAGTTGAGTTAATACAGTTATACAATATTGAACTCAGTATAGTCCTGTAAGACATAAAATTGAGTGAGTTTTTAACCTTTAAAAAAGATCTCCATTTCATTTTTAGAATATATTAAAAAAAGACTCATTGTTTTTGCTACTAACATTCAGATGTTGGTGCATGCATCTCTAATCTGTATGTATCTGATTATTGCTAGTCATAATCTGTTGCACTTGGATACTTGGAGCCTGTGTATGTCTATAAAGTCATTGGAGAGATTTCAATGGTAAAGTTTATCACCTCTAGAAATTACCATGACATAAATTTCCATGCTTCCTCCTCAAATATAATACATTTTTTAAAAAATTTGTTGATTTTGTGTGTGTATGTATATATATCACACAGAACATCCCAAACCATCTCATTTGACTATATACCCACTTCCCAGATGGCACCCTCCCATAGCCTCCCTCCCCCCACTAGAGCCCTTG